>NW_028317958.1:3875000-4190000 GCF_062004578.1 Staurois parvus | reverse complement strand
CCCCTTCTTTATGGAGCTTCTATACTGTTCGCAAATACGTCTCTTAGAGGCTGATCCCTCTTTGCAGATCCCTCTCCTAGGTCGATCACTGTGTAAAGAGGTAAATCGCATCTTAGAGTTCGGAAACGAAGAGTTGGAACTCTGCACTGCTGTCCCGTCGGCGTGCCCAGTCTCGACTGTAAAAGTGGGAAGAAGGTATACCCTTTTACGGAGGATAGACAGCAGGACCTTTTTGCCCTGAATATCAGCTTTACATCCAATCAGCCCTTTTATCTTTGATGCATAGAAAAGTAGACAGACAAATATATAGATAAATAGATAGATACCAACCGGGCATCCGCTTTTACCACAGAGTAAACTCAGACCAAATAATGTTCCAGAAAAGTAATCCACTCTGGCCAGAGCACAACACATGTAAAAAGGACACAATACTGACAAGAACATTAGACGCCCCACGCTCAACATGTTTCTGGCTGACATATTTTTCATTGCTTATTCACAATCAAAGTAAAAAACTTAAGACCGACAAACACTAACTGTTTATTCTAAACAGTATATGTTACTCCTGGCCCCTTCTCTGCACTGTCTATTGTCTTTGCAATAAACTCCTCTCTTATCTTTCTATAGTCTGTGTTACACTGTACATTATACTTTTGACCCATTCTCTGGGTAGTGTATGTTGTATGTTGTACTCCTGACCTTTTTTCTGTATAGTCTTTATTGTACATTAAAAAGCTATGTTTCACATTACACTTCTGACCTCTTCTCAGCATATTCTGATTCTTTGATATGAAGGGCTTATGGAGCTTCTTTTTTTTTTTTTTTTATAAATATTTATTTATTTTCAAGTCTCATACATGTCATTTCAACATTTCTATTATTATAATGATCAAAACAGTAATTTATATGATTTATTTGACCATATATATAAACTTCCTTTTCTTACCATCCCCCCTCCCAAAACTCCCCCTCCCCTCCCCCCCTTCCCTCTCCCACCCACGCTCCACTTTCCTTTTTCTCTCATTAACTCCATATCTTTCTATTCTTCCTAAACCCTATTCTAATTCCACTTCCAGGAATATTATCTCCTCATATATTTCATCTTTACTTTATATTCTTCCCAGACTTTCCATTTTTTATTATACAACTCCAACTTGTCCTCATATGTATAATACAATCTTTCTGTCCCGGATAGCTGATTTACTCTACTTATCCAATCCTCCTCAGTTGGCACCTCTCTTTTCTTCCAGAACCTGGGGATCAGACTCTTTGCTGCGGTCAAGTATTGCCATATCCCGAGACTCTTGTATACTTTCGTAGAGAGCTTCGAGATATGGAGGAGACATAGTTCTGGATCCAATCCTATATTGATTTTAGTCATTTTCCCTATTACATAAACTATCTTCCGCCAAAACACCTGTATTTCTGAACACTCCCACCACATGTGATACCACGTGCCAACCTCACCACATCCTCTCCAACACATCCGTGACATCTCCGTATTCATCTTGTGCTCTACATTAGGGGTAATGTGCCATCTATTCAAACAACTTATAATTTACTTCTACTTCCCTCATACTAATATTTTCATGAATTAATGTGAACATTTTCCTCTTCTCCTCCTCCTCTATTTTCCTTCCTATATCTCTTTCCCATTTCTCTATGTGCATTAATTTTGTGTCAGTGTCAATCTCCAATAATATCTTGTGTATTTTTGCCATTCCGTGTCTACCATTTCCCCGTGTCTCAAATAATCTCTCAAATGGGTTCCAATCCTTTCTAATTCTTATGTGCTTAGGGAGACTCTCAAAAAAATACTTCAGTTGGTAATATGTTAATCTATCCATCTTATTAAAAACTTCTCCCTTTCTGTCTTCCATATCCTTATATGACCCAATTTCCTCCCCTACCAATATATCTCTCAATTGCGCCTCTTGTTTTATAATCCATTTCCCTGCTATACTATCCATACCCGGGATCAAATATTTTGTGTTCCTAAGTGGTATTAATTGTGAATTAAAAACCCACCCTTTTTGTCTGTGTAATAAATCCCATTGTTTTAGAACATTCAAAGTATACTTACTAGTGCTCTCCTCTAATTCCCTATATTGTGCTGGTACCCAAATACTTTTACTTAAACTTATTCCACTCAGTGCTTTCTCAATTTTAACCCAACTTTTCTCCGGATTATGGATACAGTCAAAAATTCTCGCAATAATCCCCGCTCTATAATATCTCCTGAAATCTGGTACTCCCAGTCCTCCTCTCTCTTTACTTCTAGTCAATATCTCATAGCCTATTCTAGGTTTTTTATTTCTCCATATATATTTTATCATCATTTTCCTAAGTTCTTTAAAATATGTCTCTGGGAGCTTGATTGGGATCGTTTGAAATTTGTATAATACTTTAGGGACAATTATCATCTTTATCAGGTTTATGCGTGCCATCCACGATGGGTTTCCATTTCCCACCCTTCTCAGCTCCGCCTTTATCTCATTTAATAGTGCTATATAATTGGCTTTATATAAGTTTGTAGTTGAGGCTGATAATTTTATTCCTAGATATTTTAAATCTTTATCTCTCCAAAGGAAAGGGAATTCCTCTTTTAGTTTTTCCTTTTCTTCATTTTTAAGGTTGATATTTAAAATTTCAGTCTTTGTCGGGTTTATTTTCAGATTCGACAGTTCTCCATACTCTCTCAATGCTTTCATTAAATTTGGAAGTGATGTTCTGGGATTTCCTACATAGAACATCAAATCGTCCGCATACGCCGCTACCTTATTTTCTCTATCTCCTATCTTTATTCCTTTTATATCTATATTCTTCCTAATCCTAGACAGCAAGGGCTCCAGTGATAATACATATAACAGTGGGGACAATGGACATCCCTGTCTTGTACCATTTGACATCTTAAAATACTCTGATCTTCCTCCATTTACCATTATGGTGGCGGTAGGCCCTCTATCTAACTCTCCAATCCACCCTCTTATTCTATCTCCCATTCCTAATGCTTCCAGGGTGTCCATCATAAAACCCCAACTTACTCTGTCGAATGCCTTCTCGGCATCTATCGACATCAATATCATTGGGGTTTTCCCTTTCTTGCCCTCTTGTGTAAGCAGCAGTGATCTCAGAGCGTTTTCTCTACCCTCTCTTCCTGGAACAAACCCCACTTGATCTCTATGTATCCACTCCGGCATCAGTTCTTTTAATCTATTTGCCAACACCTTTGCAAATATTTTAGTGTCTACATTCAATAGCGCTATTGGTCGATAACTCGCACATTGCGAGGGATCTTTATCTTCCTTCTGAATCAGTACTATATTAGCCTGTAACGATTCTCCCCTCATCTCCATCCCATTCCCCAAGGCGTTCATATAACTCTTCATCTTGGGTATTAAAAGCTCTATATATTTTTTATAGTATTTAACTGTGTATTCGTCTGGACCCGGACTTTTCCCTCCCGCCATGCTTTTTAATGCTATTTTTATTTCCTCTGAAGTTATTTCTTCCTCTAAAGAGTTCAGTTGTATTTCTCTTAATTTCGGTAGACCTGCTTCCTCTAGGTATATCTTTCTTTTCCCCCTATTTACTATTTCCATTTTCTTAAACTTATCCTGGGGTATAATATTATACAACTCATTGTAATACTCTTTAAATATTCTGGCAATATCCTTAGTTGAGTGTAGAAATTCACCCTTGGGGTTTCTTATTTTCTCAATATAATTTCTATTTTTCTTCT
The DNA here is from genome assembly GCF_062004578.1 of Staurois parvus. Lineage (NCBI taxonomy): Eukaryota > Metazoa > Chordata > Amphibia > Anura > Ranidae > Staurois > Staurois parvus. Next base: position 4,186,258 of record NW_028317958.1, on the reverse strand, counting down.
TTCTTAAAGTTCTCATTAAATACTTTCCCGGCCTATCTCCCCATCTATACCTTTCACATGTTATTTTATTAAAGACTCTTCTTTTTTCTTCCTCCATTACATTCTCTAGTTCTTCTTTCTTCTTTATTAACCCCTGCATTATCTCCTTAGATCTTTCCCTTTTATGCACCTGTTCAAGATCATTTATTTCATTTAATAATCTATTTATCTTTTCTTTCCTTTCTTTATTCTTTTTTGCCCCCATTGCAATGAGCAGACGTCTGATGTAAGTTTTATGAGCTTCCCACACCGTTGCTACCGATACATCCTCTGTCTCGTTCTCTTCAAAAAACCACTCAATTTCCCTCTCAATTCTTCGACTAATCTCTTCATCCATGGGGAGTGCCTCATTCATCCGCCACACATATCCCTCTCTCTCTTCTCTACCCCATCTTAACCTCATTTCTACCGGGGCATGATCCGATAGGGTGCTTTCTCCTATTTTTACTTCCCCCACCCATTCTATCATTTGGTGTTCTACTAATATGTAATCTAGTCTAGAATAAGTCTCATGTACTTGGGAAAAGAAAGTATAATCTCTCTCTTTCATATTCCTAATTCTCCAGATGTCCACCAGTTGACACTCATGCATGCTTTTTTTTAACCTTCTCAAGGACTTGCTTTCCTCTCTCCTCACACAGGAAGTGGTATCCATCTTCAGGTCTATACAGAGGTTAAAATAACCCGCCACTAACATACACCCTTTTTTAAAGTCCATCAATCTCTTCAACACTTCTCTCACAAATGTCACTGGCTTCTTATTTGGACTATATATATTTGCTATTGTGCACTCAATTCCCTGTAATTTACCGCTCAAAAATAGGAACCTTCCCTCCGGGTCCTCAAACCTTATATTTTTAGCAAAGCCTATAGCAACTCCTTTTGCTCTTTTAATTGGTGAATCCGCATAAAACCATGTCGGAAAGTATCTGGTTCTCAGTCTAACCTTCGACTCTATCTCTAAGTGTGTTTCTTGCAAGAATATCACTGAGGATTTTCTATGTTGTAGTTCTTTAAATAACCTAAATCTCTTTCCTGGACAATTTAGCCCTTTTACATTATAGGTTATATATTGGATTTCTTCCATCTTACTCTTTTCCTCCTGACTCCTTTTCCTCCTTACTTTCCTCTTTCTTATACCTGTAGAGCGTATTTATCCCGCTAACCTTTTCTCTCCCCTTATTCATCCCCCCCTCTTCCCACAATCCCTCCCCTTATCCCTCCCCTCCATCCCCTCCCCCCAACCTCACCACCATCCCTCCCCCCCCTCCCCCCTCTTTTTAGGCCTTCACTTTGCCTATTCATCATTTGTGGATCTAACATCCACCTTTGATTTGGTCCTTAGGGCTACACTCCTCCCATGGCTAGCCTCCCCTCCATCCAGATCTCCCTATTGACCCCTTTCTATTTGTACTTCTTAACAAAAAGGGGAAGAATTAGAGCAAAGCTAGAGGACTGAAGGATGAAACAGGAGGCAAATTAGGGACACGGAGGGGCAGAGAGAAAAAAAAAAAAAAAAAAAAACCATCTCTCCCCTCCACCCCCTTCTTTATGGAGCTTCTATACTGTTCGCAAATACGTCTCTTAGAGGCTGATCCCTCTTTGCAGATCCCTCTCCTAGGTCGATCACTGTGTAAAGAGGTAAATCGCATCTTAGAGTTCGGAAACGAAGAGTTGGAACTCTGCACTGCTGTCCCGTCGGCGTGCCCAGTCTCGACTGTAAAAGTGGGAAGAAGGTATACCCTTTTACGGAGGATAGACAGCAGGACCTTTTTGCCCTGAATATCAGCTTTACATCCAATCAGCCCTTTTATCTTTGATGCATAGAAAAGTAGACAGACAAATATATAGATAAATAGATAGATACCAACCGGGCATCCGCTTTTACCACAGAGTAAACTCAGACCAAATAATGTTCCAGAAAAGTAATCCACTCTGGCCAGAGCACAACACATGTAAAAAGGACACAATACTGACAAGAACATTAGACGCCCCACGCTCAACATGTTTCTGGCTGACATATTTTTCATTGCTTATTCACAATCAAAGTAAAAAACTTAAGACCGACAAACACTAACTGTTTATTCTAAACAGTATATGTTACTCCTGGCCCCTTCTCTGCACTGTCTATTGTCTTTGCAATAAACTCCTCTCTTATCTTTCTATAGTCTGTGTTACACTGTACATTATACTTTTGACCCATTCTCTGGGTAGTGTATGTTGTATGTTGTACTCCTGACCTTTTTTCTGTATAGTCTTTATTGTACATTAAAAAGCTATGTTTCACATTACACTTCTGACCTCTTCTCAGCATATTCTGATTCTTTGATATGAAGGGCTTATGGAGCTTCTTTTTTTTTTTTTTTTATAAATATTTATTTATTTTCAAGTCTCATACATGTCATTTCAACATTTCTATTATTATAATGATCAAAACAGTAATTTATATGATTTATTTGACCATATATATAAACTTCCTTTTCTTACCATCCCCCCTCCCAAAACTCCCCCTCCCCTCCCCCCCTTCCCTCTCCCACCCACGCTCCACTTTCCTTTTTCTCTCATTAACTCCATATCTTTCTATTCTTCCTAAACCCTATTCTAATTCCACTTCCAGGAATATTATCTCCTCATATATTTCATCTTTACTTTATATTCTTCCCAGACTTTCCATTTTTTATTATACAACTCCAACTTGTCCTCATATGTATAATACAATCTTTCTGTCCCGGATAGCTGATTTACTCTACTTATCCAATCCTCCTCAGTTGGCACCTCTCTTTTCTTCCAGAACCTGGGGATCAGACTCTTTGCTGCGGTCAAGTATTGCCATATCCCGAGACTCTTGTATACTTTCGTAGAGAGCTTCGAGATATGGAGGAGACATAGTTCTGGATCCAATCCTATATTGATTTTAGTCATTTTCCCTATTACATAAACTATCTTCCGCCAAAACACCTGTATTTCTGAACACTCCCACCACATGTGATACCACGTGCCAACCTCACCACATCCTCTCCAACACATCCGTGACATCTCCGTATTCATCTTGTGCTCTACATTAGGGGTAATGTGCCATCTATTCAAACAACTTATAATTTACTTCTACTTCCCTCATACTAATATTTTCATGAATTAATGTGAACATTTTCCTCTTCTCCTCCTCCTCTATTTTCCTTCCTATATCTCTTTCCCATTTCTCTATGTGCATTAATTTTGTGTCAGTGTCAATCTCCAATAATATCTTGTGTATTTTTGCCATTCCGTGTCTACCATTTCCCCGTGTCTCAAATAATCTCTCAAATGGGTTCCAATCCTTTCTAATTCTTATGTGCTTAGGGAGACTCTCAAAAAAATACTTCAGTTGGTAATATGTTAATCTATCCATCTTATTAAAAACTTCTCCCTTTCTGTCTTCCATATCCTTATATGACCCAATTTCCTCCCCTACCAATATATCTCTCAATTGCGCCTCTTGTTTTATAATCCATTTCCCTGCTATACTATCCATACCCGGGATCAAATATTTTGTGTTCCTAAGTGGTATTAATTGTGAATTAAAAACCCACCCTTTTTGTCTGTGTAATAAATCCCATTGTTTTAGAACATTCAAAGTATACTTACTAGTGCTCTCCTCTAATTCCCTATATTGTGCTGGTACCCAAATACTTTTACTTAAACTTATTCCACTCAGTGCTTTCTCAATTTTAACCCAACTTTTCTCCGGATTATGGATACAGTCAAAAATTCTCGCAATAATCCCCGCTCTATAATATCTCCTGAAATCTGGTACTCCCAGTCCTCCTCTCTCTTTACTTCTAGTCAATATCTCATAGCCTATTCTAGGTTTTTTATTTCTCCATATATATTTTATCATCATTTTCCTAAGTTCTTTAAAATATGTCTCTGGGAGCTTGATTGGGATCGTTTGAAATTTGTATAATACTTTAGGGACAATTATCATCTTTATCAGGTTTATGCGTGCCATCCACGATGGGTTTCCATTTCCCACCCTTCTCAGCTCCGCCTTTATCTCATTTAATAGTGCTATATAATTGGCTTTATATAAGTTTGTAGTTGAGGCTGATAATTTTATTCCTAGATTTTTTAAATCTTTATCTCTCCAAAGGAAAGGGAATTCCTCTTTTAGTTTTTCCTTTTCTTCATTTTTAAGGTTGATATTTAAAATTTCAGTCTTTGTCGGGTTTATTTTCAGATTCGACAGTTCTCCATACTCTCTCAATGCTTTCATTAAATTTGGAAGTGATGTTCTGGGATTTCCTACATAGAACATCAAATCGTCCGCATACGCCGCTACCTTATTTTCTCTATCTCCTATCTTTATTCCTTTTATATCTATATTCTTCCTAATCCTAGACAGCAAGGGCTCCAGTGATAATACATATAACAGTGGGGACAATGGACATCCCTGTCTTGTACCATTTGACATCTTAAAATACTCTGATCTTCCTCCATTTACCATTATGGTGGCGGTAGGCCCTCTATCTAACTCTCCAATCCACCCTCTTATTCTATCTCCCATTCCTAATGCTTCCAGGGTGTCCATCATAAAACCCCAACTTACTCTGTCGAATGCCTTCTCGGCATCTATCGACATCAATATCATTGGGGTTTTCCCTTTCTTGCCCTCTTGTGTAAGCAGCAGTGATCTCAGAGCGTTTTCTCTACCCTCTCTTCCTGGAACAAACCCCACTTGATCTCTATGTCTCCACTCCGGCATCAGTTCTTTTAATCTATTTGCCAACACCTTTGCAAATATTTTAGTGTCTACATTCAATAGCGCTATTGGTCGATAACTCGCACATTGCGAGGGATCTTTATCTTCCTTCTGAATCAGTACTATATTAGCCTGTAACGATTCTCCCCTCATCTCCATCCCATTCCCCAAGGCGTTCATATAACTCTTCATCTTGGGTATTAAAAGCTCTATATATTTTTTATAGTATTTAACTGTGTATTCGTCTGGACCCGGACTTTTCCCTCCCGCCATGCTTTTTAATGCTATTTTTATTTCCTCTGAAGTTATTTCTTCCTCTAAAGAGTTCAGTTGTATTTCTCTTAATTTCGGTAGACCTGCTTCCTCTAGGTATATCTTTCTTTTCCCCCTATTTACTATTTCCATTTTCTTAAACTTATCCTGGGGTATAATATTATACAACTCATTGTAATACTCTTTAAATATTCTGGCAATATCCTTAGTTGAGTGTAGAAATTCACCCTTGGGGTTTCTTATTTTCTCAATATAATTTCTATTTTTCTTCTTTCTTAAAGTTCTCATTAAATACTTTCCCGGCCTATCTCCCCATCTATACCTTTCACATGTTATTTTATTAAAGACTCTTCTTTTTTCTTCCTCCATTACATTCTCTAGTTCTTCTTTCTTCTTTATTAACCCCTGCATTATCTCCTTAGATCTTTCCCTTTTATGCACCTGTTCAAGATCATTTATTTCATTTAATAATCTATTTATCTTTTCTTTCCTTTCTTTATTCTTTTTTGCCCCCATTGCAATGAGCAGACCTCTGATGTAAGTTTTATGAGCTTCCCACACCGTTGCTACCGATACATCCTCTGTCTCGTTCTCTTCAAAAAACCACTCAATTTCCCTCTCAATTCTTCGACTAATCTCTTCATCCATGGGGAGTGCCTCATTCATCCGCCACACATATCCCTCTCTCTCTTCTCTACCCCATCTTAACCTCATTTCTACCGGGGCATGATCCGATAGGGTGCTTTCTCCTATTTTTACTTCCCCCACCCATTCTATCATTTGGTGTTCTACTAATATGTAATCTAGTCTAGAATAAGTCTCATGTACTTGGGAAAAGAAAGTATAATCTCTCTCTTTCATATTCCTAATTCTCCAGATGTCCACCAGTTGACACTCATGCATGCTTTTTTTTAACCTTCTCAAGGACTTGCTTTCCTCTCTCCTCACACAGGAAGTGGTATCCATCTTCAGGTCTATACAGAGGTTAAAATCACCCGCCACTAACATACACCCTTTTTTAAAGTCCATCAATCTCTTCAACACTTCTCTCACAAATGTCACTGGCTTCTTATTTGGACTATATATATTTGCTATTGTGCACTCAATTCCCTGTAATTTACCGCTCAAAAATAGGAACCTTCCCTCCGGGTCCTCAAACCTTATATTTTTAGCAAAGCCTATAGCAACTCCTTTTGCTCTTTTAATTGGTGAATCCGCATAAAACCATGTCGGAAAGTATCTGGTTCTCAGTCTAACCTTCGACTCTATCTCTAAGTGTGTTTCTTGCAAGAATATCACTGAGGATTTTCTATGTTGTAGTTCTTTAAATAACCTAAATCTCTTTCCTGGACAATTTAGCCCTTTTACATTATAGGTTATATATTGGATTTCTTCCATCTTACTCTTTTCCTCCTGACTCCTTTTCCTCCTTACTTTCCTCTTTCTTATACCTGTAGAGCGTATTTATCCCGCTAACCTTTTCTCTCCCCTTATTCATCCCCCCCTCTTCCCACAATCCCTCCCCTTATCCCTCCCCTCCATCCCCTCCCCCCAACCTCACCACCATCCCTCCCCCCCTCCCCCCTCTTTTTAGGCCTTCACTTTGCCTATTCATCATTTGTGGATCTAACATCCACCTTTGATTTGGTCCTTAGGGCTACACTCCTCCCATGGCTAGCCTCCCCTCCATCCAGATCTCCCTATTGACCCCTTTCTATTTGTACTTCTTAACAAAAAGGGGAAGAATTAGAGCAAAGCTAGAGGACTGAAGGATGAAACAGGAGGCAAATTAGGGACACGGAGGGGCAGAGAGAAAAAAAAAAAAAAAAAAAAACCATCTCTCCCCTCCACCCCCTTCTTTATGGAGCTTCTATACTGTTCGCAAATACGTCTCTTAGAGGCTGATCCCTCTTTGCAGATCCCTCTCCTAGGTCGATCACTGTGTAAAGAGGTAAATCGCATCTTAGAGTTCGGAAACGAAGAGTTGGAACTCTGCACTGCTGTCCCGTCGGCGTGCCCAGTCTCGACTGTAAAAGTGGGAAGAAGGTATACCCTTTTACGGAGGATAGACAGCAGGACCTTTTTGCCCTGAATATCAGCTTTACATCCAATCAGCCCTTTTATCTTTGATGCATAGAAAAGTAGACAGACAAATATATAGATAAATAGATAGATACCAACCGGGCATCCGCTTTTACCACAGAGTAAACTCAGACCAAATAATGTTCCAGAAAAGTAATCCACTCTGGCCAGAGCACAACACATGTAAAAAGGACACAATACTGACAAGAACATTAGACGCCCCACGCTCAACATGTTTCTGGCTGACATATTTTTCATTGCTTATTCACAATCAAAGTAAAAAACTTAAGACCGACAAACACTAACTGTTTATTCTAAACAGTATATGTTACTCCTGGCCCCTTCTCTGCACTGTCTATTGTCTTTGCAATAAACTCCTCTCTTATCTTTCTATAGTCTGTGTTACACTGTACATTATACTTTTGACCCATTCTCTGGGTAGTGTATGTTGTATGTTGTACTCCTGACCTTTTTTCTGTATAGTCTTTATTGTACATTAAAAAGCTATGTTTCACATTACACTTCTGACCTCTTCTCAGCATATTCTGATTCTTTGATATGAAGGGCTTATGGAGCTTCTTTTTTTTTTTTTTTATAAATATTTATTTATTTTCAAGTCTCATACATGTCATTTCAACATTTCTATTATTATAATGATCAAAACAGTAATTTATATGATTTATTTGACCATATATATAAACTTCCTTTTCTTACCATCCCCCCTCCCAAAACTCCCCCTCCCCTCCCCCCCTTCCCTCTCCCACCCACGCTCCACTTTCCTTTTTCTCTCATTAACTCCATATCTTTCTATTCTTCCTAAACCCTATTCTAATTCCACTTCCAGGAATATTATCTCCTCATATATTTCATCTTTACTTTATATTCTTCCCAGACTTTCCATTTTTTATTATACAACTCCAACTTGTCCTCATATGTATAATACAATCTTTCTGTCCCGGATAGCTGATTTACTCTACTTATCCAATCCTCCTCAGTTGGCACCTCTCTTTTCTTCCAGAACCTGGGGATCAGACTCTTTGCTGCGGTCAAGTATTGCCATATCCCGAGACTCTTGTATACTTTCGTAGAGAGCTTCGAGATATGGAGGAGACATAGTTCTGGATCCAATCCTATATTGATTTTAGTCATTTTCCCTATTACATAAACTATCTTCCGCCAAAACACCTGTATTTCTGAACACTCCCACCACATGTGATACCACGTGCCAACCTCACCACATCCTCTCCAACACATCCGTGACATCTCCGTATTCATCTTGTGCTCTACATTAGGGGTAATGTGCCATCTATTCAAACAACTTATAATTTACTTCTACTTCCCTCATACTAATATTTTCATGAATTAATGTGAACATTTTCCTCTTCTCCTCCTCCTCTATTTTCCTTCCTATATCTCTTTCCCATTTCTCTATGTGCATTAATTTTGTGTCAGTGTCAATCTCCAATAATATCTTGTGTATTTTTGCCATTCCGTGTCTACCATTTCCCCGTGTCTCAAATAATCTCTCAAATGGGTTCCAATCCTTTCTAATTCTTATGTGCTTAGGGAGACTCTCAAAAAAATACTTCAGTTGGTAATATGTTAATCTATCCATCTTATTAAAAACTTCTCCCTTTCTGTCTTCCATATCCTTATATGACCCAATTTCCTCCCCTACCAATATATCTCTCAATTGCGCCTCTTGTTTTATAATCCATTTCCCTGCTATACTATCCATACCCGGGATCAAATATTTTGTGTTCCTAAGTGGTATTAATTGTGAATTAAAAACCCACCCTTTTTGTCTGTGTAATAAATCCCATTGTTTTAGAACATTCAAAGTATACTTACTAGTGCTCTCCTCTAATTCCCTATATTGTGCTGGTACCCAAATACTTTTACTTAAACTTATTCCACTCAGTGCTTTCTCAATTTTAACCCAACTTTTCTCCGGATTATGGATACAGTCAAAAATTCTCGCAATAATCCCCGCTCTATAATATCTCCTGAAATCTGGTACTCCCAGTCCTCCTCTCTCTTTACTTCTAGTCAATATCTCATAGCCTATTCTAGGTTTTTTATTTCTCCATATATATTTTATCATCATTTTCCTAAGTTCTTTAAAATATGTCTCTGGGAGCTTGATTGGGATCGTTTGAAATTTGTATAATACTTTAGGGACAATTATCATCTTTATCAGGTTTATGCGTGCCATCCACGATGGGTTTCCATTTCCCACCCTTCTCAGCTCCGCCTTTATCTCATTTAATAGTGCTATATAATTGGCTTTATATAAGTTTGTAGTTGAGGCTGATAATTTTATTCCTAGATATTTTAAATCTTTATCTCTCCAAAGGAAAGGGAATTCCTCTTTTAGTTTTTCCTTTTCTTCATTTTTAAGGTTGATATTTAAAATTTCAGTCTTTGTCGGGTTTATTTTCAGATTCGACAGTTCTCCATACTCTCTCAATGCTTTCATTAAATTTGGAAGTGATGTTCTGGGATTTCCTACATAGAACATCAAATCGTCCGCATACGCCGCTACCTTATTTTCTCTATCTCCTATCTTTATTCCTTTTATATCTATATTCTTCCTAATCCTAGACAGCAAGGGCTCCAGTGATAATACATATAACAGTGGGGACAATGGACATCCCTGTCTTGTACCATTTGACATCTTAAAATACTCTGATCTTCCTCCATTTACCATTATGGTGGCGGTAGGCCCTCTATCTAACTCTCCAATCCACCCTCTTATTCTATCTCCCATTCCTAATGCTTCCAGGGTGTCCATCATAAAACCCCAACTTACTCTGTCGAATGCCTTCTCGGCATCTATCGACATCAATATCATTGGGGTTTTCCCTTTCTTGCCCTCTTGTGTAAGCAGCAGTGATCTCAGAGCGTTTTCTCTACCCTCTCTTCCTGGAACAAACCCCACTTGATCTCTATGTATCCACTCCGGCATCAGTTCTTTTAATCTATTTGCCAACACCTTTGCAAATATTTTAGTGTCTACATTCAATAGCGCTATTGGTCGATAACTCGCACATTGCGAGGGATCTTTATCTTCCTTCTGAATCAGTACTATATTAGCCTGTAACGATTCTCCCCTCATCTCCATCCCATTCCCCAAGGCGTTCATATAACTCTTCATCTTGGGTATTAAAAGCTCTATATATTTTTTATAGTATTTAACTGTGTATTCGTCTGGACCCGGACTTTTCCCTCCCGCCATGCTTTTTAATGCTATTTTTATTTCCTCTGAAGTTATTTCTTCCTCTAAAGAGTTCAGTTGTATTTCTCTTAATTTCGGTAGACCTGCTTCCTCTAGGTATATCTTTCTTTTCCCCCTATTTACTATTTCCATTTTCTTAAACTTATCCTGGGGTATAATATTATACAACTCATTGTAATACTCTTTAAATATTCTGGCAATATCCTTAGTTGAGTGTAGAAATTCACCCTTGGGGTTTCTTATTTTCTCAATATAATTTCTATTTTTCTTCTTTCTTAAAGTTCTCATTAAATACTTTCCCGGCCTATCTCCCCATCTATACCTTTCACATGTTATTTTATTAAAGACTCTTCTTTTTTCTTCCTCCATTACATTCTCTAGTTCTTCTTTCTTCTTTATTAACCCCTGCATTATCTCCTTAGATCTTTCCCTTTTATGCACCTGTTCAAGATCATTTATTTCATTTAATAATCTATTTATCTTTTCTTTCCTTTCTTTATTCTTTTTTGCCCCCATTGCAATGAGCAGACCTCTGATGTAAGTTTTATGAGCTTCCCACACCGTTGCTACCGATACATCCTCTGTCTCGTTCTCTTCAAAAAACCACTCAATTTCCCTCTCAATTCTTCGACTAATCTCTTCATCCATGGGGAGTGCCTCATTCATCCGCCACACATATCCCTCTCTCTCTTCTCTACCCCATCTTAACCTCATTTCTACCGGGGCATGATCCGATAGGGTGCTTTCTCCTATTTTTACTTCCCCCACCCATTCTATCATTTGGTGTTCTACTAATATGTAATCTAGTCTAGAATAAGTCTCATGTACTTGGGAAAAGAAAGTATAATCTCTCTCTTTCATATTCCTAATTCTCCAGATGTCCACCAGTTGACACTCATGCATGCTTTTTTTTAACCTTCTCAAGGACTTGCTTTCCTCTCTCCTCACACAGGAAGTGGTATCCATCTTCAGGTCTATACAGAGGTTAAAATAACCCGCCACTAACATACACCCTTTTTTAAAGTCCATCAATCTCTTCAACACTTCTCTCACAAATGTCACTGGCTTCTTATTTGGACTATATATATTTGCTATTGTGCACTCAATTCCCTGTAATTTACCGCTCAAAAATAGGAACCTTCCCTCCGGGTCCTCAAACCTTATATTTTTAGCAAAGCCTATAGCAACTCCTTTTGCTCTTTTAATTGGTGAATCCGCATAAAACCATGTCGGAAAGTATCTGGTTCTCAGTCTAACCTTCGACTCTATCTCTAAGTGTGTTTCTTGCAAGAATATCACTGAGGATTTTCTATGTTGTAGTTCTTTAAATAACCTAAATCTCTTTCCTGGACAATTTAGCCCTTTTACATTATAGGTTATATATTGGATTTCTTCCATCTTACTCTTTTCCTCCTGACTCCTTTTCCTCCTTACTTTCCTCTTTCTTATACCTGTAGAGCGTATTTATCCCGCTAACCTTTTCTCTCCCCTTATTCATCCCCCCCTCTTCCCACAATCCCTCCCCTTATCCCTCCCCTCCATCCCCTCCCCCCAACCTCACCACCATCCCTCCCCCCCTCCCCCCTCTTTTTAGGCCTTCACTTTGCCTATTCATCATTTGTGGATCTAACATCCACCTTTGATTTGGTCCTTAGGGCTACACTCCTCCCATGGCTAGCCTCCCCTCCATCCAGATCTCCCTATTGACCCCTTTCTATTTGTACTTCTTAACAAAAAGGGGAAGAATTAGAGCAAAGCTAGAGGACTGAAGGATGAAACAGGAGGCAAATTAGGGACACGGAGGGGCAGAGAGAAAAAAAAAAAAAAAAAAAAACCATCTCTCCCCTCCACCCCCTTCTTTATGGAGCTTCTATACTGTTCGCAAATACGTCTCTTAGAGGCTGATCCCTCTTTGCAGATCCCTCTCCTAGGTCGATCACTGTGTAAAGAGGTAAATCGCATCTTAGAGTTCGGAAACGAAGAGTTGGAACTCTGCACTGCTGTCCCGTCGGCGTGCCCAGTCTCGACTGTAAAAGTGGGAAGAAGGTATACCCTTTTACGGAGGATAGACAGCAGGACCTTTTTGCCCTGAATATCAGCTTTACATCCAATCAGCCCTTTTATCTTTGATGCATAGAAAAGTAGACAGACAAATATATAGATAAATAGATAGATACCAACCGGGCATCCGCTTTTACCACAGAGTAAACTCAGACCAAATAATGTTCCAGAAAAGTAATCCACTCTGGCCAGAGCACAACACATGTAAAAAGGACACAATACTGACAAGAACATTAGACGCCCCACGCTCAACATGTTTCTGGCTGACATATTTTTCATTGCTTATTCACAATCAAAGTAAAAAACTTAAGACCGACAAACACTAACTGTTTATTCTAAACAGTATATGTTACTCCTGGCCCCTTCTCTGCACTGTCTATTGTCTTTGCAATAAACTCCTCTCTTATCTTTCTATAGTCTGTGTTACACTGTACATTATACTTTTGACCCATTCTCTGGGTAGTGTATGTTGTATGTTGTACTCCTGACCTTTTTTCTGTATAGTCTTTATTGTACATTAAAAAGCTATGTTTCACATTACACTTCTGACCTCTTCTCAGCATATTCTGATTCTTTGATATGAAGGGCTTATGGAGCTTCTTTTTTTTTTTTTTTTATAAATATTTATTTATTTTCAAGTCTCATACATGTCATTTCAACATTTCTATTATTATAATGATCAAAACAGTAATTTATATGATTTATTTGACCATATATATAAACTTCCTTTTCTTACCATCCCCCCTCCCAAAACTCCCCCTCCCCTCCCCCCCTTCCCTCTCCCACCCACGCTCCACTTTCCTTTTTCTCTCATTAACTCCATATCTTTCTATTCTTCCTAAACCCTATTCTAATTCCACTTCCAGGAATATTATCTCCTCATATATTTCATCTTTACTTTATATTCTTCCCAGACTTTCCATTTTTTATTATACAACTCCAACTTGTCCTCATATGTATAATACAATCTTTCTGTCCCGGATAGCTGATTTACTCTACTTATCCAATCCTCCTCAGTTGGCACCTCTCTTTTCTTCCAGAACCTGGGGATCAGACTCTTTGCTGCGGTCAAGTATTGCCATATCCCGAGACTCTTGTATACTTTCGTAGAGAGCTTCGAGATATGGAGGAGACATAGTTCTGGATCCAATCCTATATTGATTTTAGTCATTTTCCCTATTACATAAACTATCTTCCGCCAAAACACCTGTATTTCTGAACACTCCCACCACATGTGATACCACGTGCCAACCTCACCACATCCTCTCCAACACATCCGTGACATCTCCGTATTCATCTTGTGCTCTACATTAGGGGTAATGTGCCATCTATTCAAACAACTTATAATTTACTTCTACTTCCCTCATACTAATATTTTCATGAATTAATGTGAACATTTTCCTCTTCTCCTCCTCCTCTATTTTCCTTCCTATATCTCTTTCCCATTTCTCTATGTGCATTAATTTTGTGTCAGTGTCAATCTCCAATAATATCTTGTGTATTTTTGCCATTCCGTGTCTACCATTTCCCCGTGTCTCAAATAATCTCTCAAATGGGTTCCAATCCTTTCTAATTCTTATGTGCTTAGGGAGACTCTCAAAAAAATACTTCAGTTGGTAATATGTTAATCTATCCATCTTATTAAAAACTTCTCCCTTTCTGTCTTCCATATCCTTATATGACCCAATTTCCTCCCCTACCAATATATCTCTCAATTGCGCCTCTTGTTTTATAATCCATTTCCCTGCTATACTATCCATACCCGGGATCAAATATTTTGTGTTCCTAAGTGGTATTAATTGTGAATTAAAAACCCACCCTTTTTGTCTGTGTAATAAATCCCATTGTTTTAGAACATTCAAAGTATACTTACTAGTGCTCTCCTCTAATTCCCTATATTGTGCTGGTACCCAAATACTTTTACTTAAACTTATTCCACTCAGTGCTTTCTCAATTTTAACCCAACTTTTCTCCGGATTATGGATACAGTCAAAAATTCTCGCAATAATCCCCGCTCTATAATATCTCCTGAAATCTGGTACTCCCAGTCCTCCTCTCTCTTTACTTCTAGTCAATATCTCATAGCCTATTCTAGGTTTTTTATTTCTCCATATATATTTTATCATCATTTTCCTAAGTTCTTTAAAATATGTCTCTGGGAGCTTGATTGGGATCGTTTGAAATTTGTATAATACTTTAGGGACAATTATCATCTTTATCAGGTTTATGCGTGCCATCCACGATGGGTTTCCATTTCCCACCCTTCTCAGCTCCGCCTTTATCTCATTTAATAGTGCTATATAATTGGCTTTATATAAGTTTGTAGTTGAGGCTGATAATTTTATTCCTAGATTTTTTAAATCTTTATCTCTCCAAAGGAAAGGGAATTCCTCTTTTAGTTTTTCCTTTTCTTCATTTTTAAGGTTGATATTTAAAATTTCAGTCTTTGTCGGGTTTATTTTCAGATTCGACAGTTCTCCATACTCTCTCAATGCTTTCATTAAATTTGGAAGTGATGTTCTGGGATTTCCTACATAGAACATCAAATCGTCCGCATACGCCGCTACCTTATTTTCTCTATCTCCTATCTTTATTCCTTTTATATCTATATTCTTCCTAATCCTAGACAGCAAGGGCTCCAGTGATAATACATATAACAGTGGGGACAATGGACATCCCTGTCTTGTACCATTTGACATCTTAAAATACTCTGATCTTCCTCCATTTACCATTATGGTGGCGGTAGGCCCTCTATCTAACTCTCCAATCCACCCTCTTATTCTATCTCCCATTCCTAATGCTTCCAGGGTGTCCATCATAAAACCCCAACTTACTCTGTCGAATGCCTTCTCGGCATCTATCGACATCAATATCATTGGGGTTTTCCCTTTCTTGCCCTCTTGTGTAAGCAGCAGTGATCTCAGAGCGTTTTCTCTACCCTCTCTTCCTGGAACAAACCCCACTTGATCTCTATGTCTCCACTCCGGCATCAGTTCTTTTAATCTATTTGCCAACACCTTTGCAAATATTTTAGTGTCTACATTCAATAGCGCTATTGGTCGATAACTCGCACATTGCGAGGGATCTTTATCTTCCTTCTGAATCAGTACTATATTAGCCTGTAACGATTCTCCCCTCATCTCCATCCCATTCCCCAAGGCGTTCATATAACTCTTCATCTTGGGTATTAAAAGCTCTATATATTTTTTATAGTATTTAACTGTGTATTCGTCTGGACCCGGACTTTTCCCTCCCGCCATGCTTTTTAATGCTATTTTTATTTCCTCTGAAGTTATTTCTTCCTCTAAAGAGTTCAGTTGTATTTCTCTTAATTTCGGTAGACCTGCTTCCTCTAGGTATATCTTTCTTTTCCCCCTATTTACTATTTCCATTTTCTTAAACTTATCCTGGGGTATAATATTATACAACTCATTGTAATACTCTTTAAATATTCTGGCAATATCCTTAGTTGAGTGTAGAAATTCACCCTTGGGGTTTCTTATTTTCTCAATATAATTTCTATTTTTCTTCTTTCTTAAAGTTCTCATTAAATACTTTCCCGGCCTATCTCCCCATCTATACCTTTCACATGTTATTTTATTAAAGACTCTTCTTTTTTCTTCCTCCATTACATTCTCTAGTTCTTCTTTCTTCTTTATTAACCCCTGCATTATCTCCTTAGATCTTTCCCTTTTATGCACCTGTTCAAGATCATTTATTTCATTTAATAATCTATTTATCTTTTCTTTCCTTTCTTTATTCTTTTTTGCCCCCATTGCAATGAGCAGACCTCTGATGTAAGTTTTATGAGCTTCCCACACCGTTGCTACCGATACATCCTCTGTCTCGTTCTCTTCAAAAAACCACTCAATTTCCCTCTCAATTCTTCGACTAATCTCTTCATCCATGGGGAGTGCCTCATTCATCCGCCACACATATCCCTCTCTCTCTTCTCTACCCCATCTTAACCTCATTTCTACCGGGGCATGATCCGATAGGGTGCTTTCTCCTATTTTTACTTCCCCCACCCATTCTATCATTTGGTGTTCTACTAATATGTAATCTAGTCTAGAATAAGTCTCATGTACTTGGGAAAAGAAAGTATAATCTCTCTCTTTCATATTCCTAATTCTCCAGATGTCCACCAGTTGACACTCATGCATGCTTTTTTTTAACCTTCTCAAGGACTTGCTTTCCTCTCTCCTCACACAGGAAGTGGTATCCATCTTCAGGTCTATACAGAGGTTAAAATCACCCGCCACTAACATACACCCTTTTTTAAAGTCCATCAATCTCTTCAACACTTCTCTCACAAATGTCACTGGCTTCTTATTTGGACTATATATATTTGCTATTGTGCACTCAATTCCCTGTAATTTACCGCTCAAAAATAGGAACCTTCCCTCCGGGTCCTCAAACCTTTTATTTTTAGCAAAGCCTATAGCAACTCCTTTTGCTCTTTTAATTGGTGAATCCGCATAAAACCATGTCGGAAAGTATCTGGTTCTCAGTCTAACCTTCGACTCTATCTCTAAGTGTGTTTCTTGCAAGAATATCACTGAGGATTTTCTATGTTGTAGTTCTTTAAATAACCTAAATCTCTTTCCTGGACAATTTAGCCCTTTTACATTATAGGTTATATATTGGATTTCTTCCATCTTACTCTTTTCCTCCTGACTCCTTTTCCTCCTTACTTTCCTCTTTCTTATACCTGTAGAGCGTATTTATCCCGCTAACCTTTTCTCTCCCCTTATTCATCCCCCCCTCTTCCCACAATCCCTCCCCTTATCCCTCCCCTCCATCCCCTCCCCCCAACCTCACCACCATCCCTCCCCCCCTCCCCCCTCTTTTTAGGCCTTCACTTTGCCTATTCATCATTTGTGGATCTAACATCCACCTTTGATTTGGTCCTTAGGGCTACACTCCTCCCATGGCTAGCCTCCCCTCCATCCAGATCTCCCTATTGACCCCTTTCTATTTGTACTTCTTAACAAAAAGGGGAAGAATTAGAGCAAAGCTAGAGGACTGAAGGATGAAACAGGAGGCAAATTAGGGACACGGAGGGGCAGAGAGAAAAAAAAAAAAAAAAAAAAAACATCTCTCCCCTCCACCCCCTTCTTTATGGAGCTTCTATACTGTTCGCAAATACGTCTCTTAGAGGCTGATCCCTCTTTGCAGATCCCTCTCCTAGGTCGATCACTGTGTAAAGAGGTAAATCGCATCTTAGAGTTCGGAAACGAAGAGTTGGAACTCTGCACTGCTGTCCCGTCGGCGTGCCCAGTCTCGACTGTAAAAGTGGGAAGAAGGTATACCCTTTTACGGAGGATAGACAGCAGGACCTTTTTGCCCTGAATATCAGCTTTACATCCAATCAGCCCTTTTATCTTTGATGCATAGAAAAGTAGACAGACAAATATATAGATAAATAGATAGATACCAACCGGGCATCCGCTTTTACCACAGAGTAAACTCAGACCAAATAATGTTCCAGAAAAGTAATCCACTCTGGCCAGAGCACAACACATGTAAAAAGGACACAATACTGACAAGAACATTAGACGCCCCACGCTCAACATGTTTCTGGCTGACATATTTTTCATTGCTTATTCACAATCAAAGTAAAAAACTTAAGACCGACAAACACTAACTGTTTATTCTAAACAGTATATGTTACTCCTGGCCCCTTCTCTGCACTGTCTATTGTCTTTGCAATAAACTCCTCTCTTATCTTTCTATAGTCTGTGTTACACTGTACATTATACTTTTGACCCATTCTCTGGGTAGTGTATGTTGTATGTTGTACTCCTGACCTTTTTTCTGTATAGTCTTTATTGTACATTAAAAAGCTATGTTTCACATTACACTTCTGACCTCTTCTCAGCATATTCTGATTCTTTGATATGAAGGGCTTATGGAGCTTCTTTTTTTTTTTTTTTTATAAATATTTATTTATTTTCAAGTCTCATACATGTCATTTCAACATTTCTATTATTATAATGATCAAAACAGTAATTTATATGATTTATTTGACCATATATATAAACTTCCTTTTCTTACCATCCCCCCTCCCAAAACTCCCCCTCCCCTCCCCCCCTTCCCTCTCCCACCCACGCTCCACTTTCCTTTTTCTCTCATTAACTCCATATCTTTCTATTCTTCCTAAACCCTATTCTAATTCCACTTCCAGGAATATTATCTCCTCATATATTTCATCTTTACTTTATATTCTTCCCAGACTTTCCATTTTTTATTATACAACTCCAACTTGTCCTCATATGTATAATACAATCTTTCTGTCCCGGATAGCTGATTTACTCTACTTATCCAATCCTCCTCAGTTGGCACCTCTCTTTTCTTCCAGAACCTGGGGATCAGACTCTTTGCTGCGGTCAAGTATTGCCATATCCCGAGACTCTTGTATACTTTCGTAGAGAGCTTCGAGATATGGAGGAGACATAGTTCTGGATCCAATCCTATATTGATTTTAGTCATTTTCCCTATTACATAAACTATCTTCCGCCAAAACACCTGTATTTCTGAACACTCCCACCACATGTGATACCACGTGCCAACCTCACCACATCCTCTCCAACACATCCGTGACATCTCCGTATTCATCTTGTGCTCTACATTAGGGGTAATGTGCCATCTATTCAAACAACTTATAATTTACTTCTACTTCCCTCATACTAATATTTTCATGAATTAATGTGAACATTTTCCTCTTCTCCTCCTCCTCTATTTTCCTTCCTATATCTCTTTCCCATTTCTCTATGTGCATTAATTTTGTGTCAGTGTCAATCTCCAATAATATCTTGTGTATTTTTGCCATTCCGTGTCTACCATTTCCCCGTGTCTCAAATAATCTCTCAAATGGGTTCCAATCCTTTCTAATTCTTATGTGCTTAGGGAGACTCTCAAAAAAATACTTCAGTTGGTAATATGTTAATCTATCCATCTTATTAAAAACTTCTCCCTTTCTGTCTTCCATATCCTTATATGACCCAATTTCCTCCCCTACCAATATATCTCTCAATTGCGCCTCTTGTTTTATAATCCATTTCCCTGCTATACTATCCATACCCGGGATCAAATATTTTGTGTTCCTAAGTGGTATTAATTGTGAATTAAAAACCCACCCTTTTTGTCTGTGTAATAAATCCCATTGTTTTAGAACATTCAAAGTATACTTACTAGTGCTCTCCTCTAATTCCCTATATTGTGCTGGTACCCAAATACTTTTACTTAAACTTATTCCACTCAGTGCTTTCTCAATTTTAACCCAACTTTTCTCCGGATTATGGATACAGTCAAAAATTCTCGCAATAATCCCCGCTCTATAATATCTCCTGAAATCTGGTACTCCCAGTCCTCCTCTCTCTTTACTTCTAGTCAATATCTCATAGCCTATTCTAGGTTTTTTATTTCTCCATATATATTTTATCATCATTTTCCTAAGTTCTTTAAAATATGTCTCTGGGAGCTTGATTGGGATCGTTTGAAATTTGTATAATACTTTAGGGACAATTATCATCTTTATCAGGTTTATGCGTGCCATCCACGATGGGTTTCCATTTCCCACCCTTCTCAGCTCCGCCTTTATCTCATTTAATAGTGCTATATAATTGGCTTTATATAAGTTTGTAGTTGAGGCTGATAATTTTATTCCTAGATATTTTAAATCTTTATCTCTCCAAAGGAAAGGGAATTCCTCTTTTAGTTTTTCCTTTTCTTCATTTTTAAGGTTGATATTTAAAATTTCAGTCTTTGTCGGGTTTATTTTCAGATTCGACAGTTCTCCATACTCTCTCAATGCTTTCATTAAATTTGGAAGTGATGTTCTGGGATTTCCTACATAGAACATCAAATCGTCCGCATACGCCGCTACCTTATTTTCTCTATCTCCTATCTTTATTCCTTTTATATCTATATTCTTCCTAATCCTAGACAGCAAGGGCTCCAGTGATAATACATATAACAGTGGGGACAATGGACATCCCTGTCTTGTACCATTTGACATCTTAAAATACTCTGATCTTCCTCCATTTACCATTATGGTGGCGGTAGGCCCTCTATCTAACTCTCCAATCCACCCTCTTATTCTATCTCCCATTCCTAATGCTTCCAGGGTGTCCATCATAAAACCCCAACTTACTCTGTCGAATGCCTTCTCGGCATCTATCGACATCAATATCATTGGGGTTTTCCCTTTCTTGCCCTCTTGTGTAAGCAGCAGTGATCTCAGAGCGTTTTCTCTACCCTCTCTTCCTGGAACAAACCCCACTTGATCTCTATGTATCCACTCCGGCATCAGTTCTTTTAATCTATTTGCCAACACCTTTGCAAATATTTTAGTGTCTACATTCAATAGCGCTATTGGTCGATAACTCGCACATTGCGAGGGATCTTTATCTTCCTTCTGAATCAGTACTATATTAGCCTGTAACGATTCTCCCCTCATCTCCATCCCATTCCCCAAGGCGTTCATATAACTCTTCATCTTGGGTATTAAAAGCTCTATATATTTTTTATAGTATTTAACTGTGTATCCGTCTGGACCCGAACTTTTCCCTCCCGCCATGCTTTTTAATGCTATTTTTATTTCCTCTGAAGTTATTTCTTCCTCTAAAGAGTTCAGTTGTATTTCTCTTAATTTCGGTAGACCTGCTTCCTCTAGGTATATCTTTCTTTTCCCCCTATTTACTATTTCCATTTTCTTAAACTTATCCTGGGGTATAATATTATACAACTCATTGTAATACTCTTTAAATATTCTGGCAATATCCTTAGTTGAGTGTAGAAATTCACCCTTGGGGTTTCTTATTTTCTCAATATAATTTCTATTTTTCTTCTTTCTTAAAGTTCTCATTAAATACTTTCCCGGCCTATCTCCCCATCTATACCTTTCACATGTTATTTTATTAAAGACTCTTCTTTTTTCTTCCTCCATTACATTCTCTAGTTCTTCTTTCTTCTTTATTAACCCCTGCATTATCTCCTTAGATCTTTCCCTTTTATGCACCTGTTCAAGATCATTTATTTCATTTAATAATCTATTTATCTTTTCTTTCCTTTCTTTATTCTTTTTTGCCCCCATTGCAATGAGCAGACCTCTGATGTAAGCTTTATGAGCTTCCCACACCGTTGCTACCGATACATCCTCTGTCTCGTTCTCTTCAAAAAACCACTCAATTTCCCTCTCAATTCTTCGACTAATCTCTTCATCCATGAGGAGTGCCTCATTCATCCGCCACACATATCCCTCTCTCTCTTCTCTACCCCATCTTAACCTCATTTCTACCGGGGCATGATCCGATAGGGTGCTTTCTCCTATTTTTACTTCCCCCACCCATTCTATCATTTGGTGTTCTACTAATATGTAATCTAGTCTAGAATAAGTCTCATGTACTTGCGAAAAGAAAGTATAATCTCTCTCTTTCATATTCCTAATTCTCCAGATGTCCACCAGTTGACACTCATGCATCCTTTTTTTTAACCTTCTCAAGGACTTGCTTTCCTCTCTCCTCACACAGGAAGTGGTATCCATCTTCAGGTCTATACAGAGGTTAAAATCACCCGCCACTAACATACACCCTTTTTTAAAGTCCATCAATCTCTTCAACACTTCTCTCACAAATGTCACTGGCTTCTTATTTGGACTATATATATTTGCTATTGTGCACTCAATTCCCTGTAATTTACATCTCAAAAATAGGAACCTTCCCTCCGGGTCCGTCAATCTCTCCTCAACCTCAAACCTTATATTTTTAGCAAAGCCTATAGCAACTCCTTTTGTTCTTTTAATTGGTGAATCCGCATAAAACCATGTCGGAAAGTATCTGGTTCTCAGTCTAACCTTCGACTCTATCTCTAAGTGTGTTTCTTGCAAGAATATCACTGAGGATTTTCTATGTTGTAGTTCTTTAAATAACCTAAATCTCTTTCCTGGACAATTTAGCCCTTTTACATTATAGGTTATATATTGGATTTCTTCCATCTTACTCTTTTCCTCCTGACTCCTTTTCCTCCTTACTTTCCTCTTTCTTATACCTGTAGAGCGTATTTATCCCGCTAACCTTTTCTCTCCCCTTATCCCTCCCCCCCCCTCTTCCCACAATCCCTCCCCTCTCCCTCCATCCCCTCCCCCCAACCTCACCACCACCCCCCCTCCCCCCTTTTTAAGGCCTTCACTTTGCCTATTCATCATTTGTGGAACTAACATCCACCATTGATTTGGTCCTTAGGGCTACACTCCTCCCATGGCTAGCCTCCCCTCCATCCAGATCTCCCTATTGACCCCTTTCTACTTGTACTTCTTAACAAAAAGGGGAAGAATTAGAGCAAAGCTAGAGGACTGAAGGATGAAACAGGAGGCAAATTAGGGACACGGAGGGGCAGAGAGAAAAAAAAAAAAAAAAACATCTCTCCCCTCCACCCCCTTCTTTATGGAGCTTCTATACTGTTCACAAGTACGTCTCTTAGAGGCTGATCCCTCTTTGCAGATCCCTCTCCTAGGTCGATCACTGTGTAAAGAGGTAAATCGCATCTTAGAGTTCGGAAACGAAGAGTTGGAACTCTGCACTGCTGTCCCGTCGGCGTGCCCAGTCTCGACTGTAAAAGTGGGAAGAAGGTATACCCTTTTACGGAGGATAGACAGCAGGACCTTTTTGCCCTGAATATCAGCTTTACATCCAATCAGCCCTTTTATCTTTGATGCATAGAAAAGTAGACAGACAAATAGATAGATAGATAGATAGATAGATAGATAGATACCAACCGGGCATCTGCATTTACCACAGAGTAAACTCAGACCAAATAATGTTCCAGAAAAGTAATCCACTCTGGCCAGAGCACAACACATGTAAAAAGGACACAATACTGACAAGAACATTAGACGCCCCACGCTCAACATGTTTCTGGCTGACATATTTTTCATTGCTTATTCACAATCAAAGTAAAAAACTTAAGACCGACAAACACTAACTGTTTATTCTAAACAGTATATGTTACTCCTGGCCCCTTCTCTGCACTGTCTATTGTCTTTGCAATAAACTCCTCTCTTATCTTTCTATAGTCTGTGTTACACTGTACATTATACTTTTGACCCATTCTCTGGGTAGTGTATGTTGTATGTTGTACTCCTGACCTTTTTTCTGTATAGTCTTTATTGTACATTAAAAAGCTATGTTTCACATTACACTTCTGACCTCTTCTCAGCATATTCTGATTCTTTGATATGAAGGGCTTATGGAGCTTCTTTTTTTTTTTTTTTTTATAAATATTTATTTATTTTCAAGTCTCATACATGTCATTTCAACATTTCTATTATTATAATGATCAAAACAGTAATTTATATGATTTATTTGACCATATATATAAACTTCCTTTTCTTACCATCCCCCCTCCCAAAACTCCCCCTCCCCTCCCCCCCTTCCCTCTCCCACCCACGCTCCACTTTCCTTTTTCTCTCATTAACTCCATATCTTTCTATTCTTCCTAAACCCTATTCTAATTCCACTTCCAGGAATATTATCTCCTCATATATTTCATCTTTACTTTATATTCTTCCCAGACTTTCCATTTTTTATTATACAACTCCAACTTGTCCTCATATGTATAATACAATCTTTCTGTCCCGGATAGCTGATTTACTCTACTTATCCAATCCTCCTCAGTTGGCACCTCTCTTTTCTTCCAGAACCTGGGGATCAGACTCTTTGCTGCGGTCAAGTATTGCCATATCCCGAGACTCTTGTATACTTTCGTAGAGAGCTTCGAGATATGGAGGAGACATAGTTCTGGATCCAATCCTATATTGATTTTAGTCATTTTCCCTATTACATAAACTATCTTCCGCCAAAACACCTGTATTTCTGAACACTCCCACCACATGTGATACCACGTGCCAACCTCACCACATCCTCTCCAACACATCCGTGACATCTCCGTATTCATCTTGTGCTCTACATTAGGGGTAATGTGCCATCTATTCAAACAACTTATAATTTACTTCTACTTCCCTCATACTAATATTTTCATGAATTAATGTGAACATTTTCCTCTTCTCCTCCTCCTCTATTTTCCTTCCTATATCTCTTTCCCATTTCTCTATGTGCATTAATTTTGTGTCAGTGTCAATCTCCAATAATATCTTGTGTATTTTTGCCATTCCGTGTCTACCATTTCCCCGTGTCTCAAATAATCTCTCAAATGGGTTCCAATCCTTTCTAATTCTTATGTGCTTAGGGAGACTCTCAAAAAAATACTTCAGTTGGTAATATGTTAATCTATCCATCTTATTAAAAACTTCTCCCTTTCTGTCTTCCATATCCTTATATGACCCAATTTCCTCCCCTACCAATATATCTCTCAATTGCGCCTCTTGTTTTATAATCCATTTCCCTGCTATACTATCCATACCCGGGATCAAATATTTTGTGTTCCTAAGTGGTATTAATTGTGAATTAAAAACCCACCCTTTTTGTCTGTGTAATAAATCCCATTGTTTTAGAACATTCAAAGTATACTTACTAGTGCTCTCCTCTAATTCCCTATATTGTGCTGGTACCCAAATACTTTTACTTAAACTTATTCCACTCAGTGCTTTCTCAATTTTAACCCAACTTTTCTCCGGATTATGGATACAGTCAAAAATTCTCGCAATAATCCCCGCTCTATAATATCTCCTGAAATCTGGTACTCCCAGTCCTCCTCTCTCTTTACTTCTAGTCAATATCTCATAGCCTATTCTAGGTTTTTTATTTCTCCATATATATTTTATCATCATTTTCCTAAGTTCTTTAAAATATGTCTCTGGGAGCTTGATTGGGATCGTTTGAAATTTGTATAATACTTTAGGGACAATTATCATCTTTATCAGGTTTATGCGTGCCATCCACGATGGGTTTCCATTTCCCACCCTTCTCAGCTCCGCCTTTATCTCATTTAATAGTGCTATATAATTGGCTTTATATAAGTTTGTAGTTGAGGCTGATAATTTTATTCCTAGATATTTTAAATCTTTATCTCTCCAAAGGAAAGGGAATTCCTCTTTTAGTTTTTCCTTTTCTTCATTTTTAAGGTTGATATTTAAAATTTCAGTCTTTGTCGGGTTTATTTTCAGATTCGACAGTTCTCCATACTCTCTCAATGCTTTCATTAAATTTGGAAGTGATGTTCTGGGATTTCCTACATAGAACATCAAATCGTCCGCATACGCCGCTACCTTATTTTCTCTATCTCCTATCTTTATTCCTTTTATATCTATATTCTTCCTAATCCTAGACAGCAAGGGCTCCAGTGATAATACATATAACAGTGGGGACAATGGACATCCCTGTCTTGTACCATTTGACATCTTAAAATACTCTGATCTTCCTCCATTTACCATTATGGTGGCGGTAGGCCCTCTATCTAACTCTCCAATCCACCCTCTTATTCTATCTCCCATTCCTAATGCTTCCAGGGTGTCCATCATAAAACCCCAACTTACTCTGTCGAATGCCTTCTCGGCATCTATCGACATCAATATCATTGGGGTTTTCCCTTTCTTGCCCTCTTGTGTAAGCAGCAGTGATCTCAGAGCGTTTTCTCTACCCTCTCTTCCTGGAACAAACCCCACTTGATCTCTATGTATCCACTCCGGCATCAGTTCTTTTAATCTATTTGCCAACACCTTTGCAAATATTTTAGTGTCTACATTCAATAGCGCTATTGGTCGATAACTCGCACATTGCGAGGGATCTTTATCTTCCTTCTGAATCAGTACTATATTAGCCTGTAACGATTCTCCCCTCATCTCCATCCCATTCCCCAAGGCGTTCATATAACTCTTCATCTTGGGTATTAAAAGCTCTATATATTTTTTATAGTATTTAACTGTGTATCCGTCTGGACCCGGACTTTTCCCTCCCGCCATGCTTTTTAATGCTATTTTTATTTCCTCTGAAGTTATTTCTTCCTCTAAAGAGTTCAGTTGTATTTCTCTTAATTTCGGTAGACCTGCTTCCTCTAGGTATATCTTTCTTTTCCCCCTATTTACTATTTCCATTTTCTTAAACTTATCCTGGGGTATAATATTATACAACTCATTGTAATACTCTTTAAATATTCTGGCAATATCCTTAGTTGAGTGTAGAAATTCACCCTTGGGGTTTCTTATTTTCTCAATATAATTTCTATTTTTCTTCTTTCTTAAAGTTCTCATTAAATACTTTCCCGGCCTATCTCCCCATCTATACCTTTCACATGTTATTTTATTAAAGACTCTTCTTTTTTCTTCCTCCATTACATTCTCTAGTTCTTCTTTCTTCTTTATTAACCCCTGCATTATCTCCTTAGATCTTTCCCTTTTATGCACCTGTTCAAGATCATTTATTTCATTTAATAATCTATTTATCTTTTCTTTCCTTTCTTTATTCTTTTTTGCCCCCATTGCAATGAGCAGACCTCTGATGTAAGCTTTATGAGCTTCCCACACCGTTGCTACCGATACATCCTCTGTCTCGTTCTCTTCAAAAAACCACTCAATTTCCCTCTCAATTCTTCGACTAATCTCTTCATCCATGAGGAGTGCCTCCTTCATCCGCCACACATATCCCTCTCTCTCTTCTCTACCCCATCTTAACCTCATTTCTACCGGGGCATGATCCGATAGGGTGCTTTCTCCTATTTTTACTTCCCCCACCCATTCTATCATTTGGTGTTCTACTAATATGTAATCTAGTCTAGAATAAGTCTCATGTACTTGCGAAAAGAAAGTATAATCTCTCTCTTTCATATTCCTAATTCTCCAGATGTCCACCAGTTGACACTCATGCATCCTTTTTTTTAACCTTCTCAAGGACTTGCTTTCCTCTCTCCTCACACAGGAAGTGGTATCCATCTTCAGGTCTATACAGAGGTTAAAATCACCCGCCACTAACATACACCCTTTTTTAAAGTCCATCAATCTCTTCAACACTTCTCTCACAAATGTCACTGGCTTCTTATTTGGACTATATATATTTGCTATTGTGCACTCAATTCCCTGTAATTTACATCTCAAAAATAGGAACCTTCCCTCCGGGTCCGTCAATCTCTCCTCAACCTCAAACCTTATATTTTTAGCAAAGCCTATAGCAACTCCTTTTGTTCTTTTAATTGGTGAATCCGCATAAAACCATGTCGGAAAGTATCTGGTTCTCAGTCTAACCTTCGACTCTATCTCTAAGTGTGTTTCTTGCAAGAATATCACTGAGGATTTTCTATGTTGTAGTTCTTTAAATAACCTAAATCTCTTTCCTGGACAATTTAGCCCTTTTACATTATAGGTTATATATTGGATTTCTTCCATCTTACTCTTTTCCTCCTGACTCCTTTTCCTCCTTACTTTCCTCTTTCTTATACCTGTAGAGCGTATTTATCCCGCTAACCTTTTCTCTCCCCTTATCCCTCCCCCCCCCTCTTCCCACAATCCCTCCCCTCTCCCTCCATCCCCTCCCCCCAACCTCACCACCACCCCCCCTCCCCCCTTTTTAAGGCCTTCACTTTGCCTATTCATCATTTGTGGAACTAACATCCACCATTGATTTGGTCCTTAGGGCTACACTCCTCCCATGGCTAGCCTCCCCTCCATCCAGATCTCCCTATTGACCCCTTTCTACTTGTACTTCTTAACAAAAAGGGGAAGAATTAGAGCAAAGCTAGAGGACTGAAGGATGAAACAGGAGGCAAATTAGGGACACGGAGGGGCAGAGAGAAAAAAAAAAAAAAAAAACATCTCTCCCCTCCACCCCCTTCTTTATGGAGCTTCTATACTGTTCACAAGTACGTCTCTTAGAGGCTGATCCCTCTTTGCAGATCCCTCTCCTAGGTCGATCACTGTGTAAAGAGGTAAATCGCATCTTAGAGTTCGGAAACGAAGAGTTGGAACTCTGCACTGCTGTCCCGTCGGCGTGCCCAGTCTCGACTGTAAAAGTGGGAAGAAGGTATACCCTTTTACGGAGGATAGACAGCAGGACCTTTTTGCCCTGAATATCAGCTTTACATCCAATCAGCCCTTTTATCTTTGATGCATAGAAAAGTAGACAGACAAATAGATAGATAGATAGATAGATAGATAGATAGATAGATAGATAGATACCAACCGGGCATCTGCATTTACCACAGAGTAAACTCAGACCAAATAATGTTCCAGAAAAGTAATCCACTCTGGCCAGAGCACAACACATGTAAAAAGGACACAATACTGACAAGAACATTAGACGCCCCACGCTCAACATGTTTCTGGCTGACATATTTTTCATTGCTTATTCACAATCAAAGTAAAAAACTTAAGACCGACAAACACTAACTGTTTATTCTAAACAGTATATGTTACTCCTGGCCCCTTCTCTGCACTGTCTATTGTCTTTGCAATAAACTCCTCTCTTATCTTTCTATAGTCTGTGTTACACTGTACATTATACTTTTGACCCATTCTCTGGGTAGTGTATGTTGTATGTTGTACTCCTGACCTTTTTTCTGTATAGTCTTTATTGTACATTAAAAAGCTATGTTTCACATTACACTTCTGACCTCTTCTCAGCATATTCTGATTCTTTGATATGAAGGGCTTATGGAGCTTCTTTTTTTTTTTTTTTTTATAAATATTTATTTATTTTCAAGTCTCATACATGTCATTTCAACATTTCTATTATTATAATGATCAAAACAGTAATTTATATGATTTATTTGACCATATATATAAACTTCCTTTTCTTACCATCCCCCCTCCCAAAACTCCCCCTCCCCTCCCCCCCTTCCCTCTCCCACCCACGCTCCACTTTCCTTTTTCTCTCATTAACTCCATATCTTTCTATTCTTCCTAAACCCTATTCTAATTCCACTTCCAGGAATATTATCTCCTCATATATTTCATCTTTACTTTATATTCTTCCCAGACTTTCCATTTTTTATTATACAACTCCAACTTGTCCTCATATGTATAATACAATCTTTCTGTCCCGGATAGCTGATTTACTCTACTTATCCAATCCTCCTCAGTTGGCACCTCTCTTTTCTTCCAGAACCTGGGGATCAGACTCTTTGCTGCGGTCAAGTATTGCCATATCCCGAGACTCTTGTATACTTTCGTAGAGAGCTTCGAGATATGGAGGAGACATAGTTCTGGATCCAATCCTATATTGATTTTAGTCATTTTCCCTATTACATAAACTATCTTCCGCCAAAACACCTGTATTTCTGAACACTCCCACCACATGTGATACCACGTGCCAACCTCACCACATCCTCTCCAACACATCCGTGACATCTCCGTATTCATCTTGTGCTCTACATTAGGGGTAATGTGCCATCTATTCAAACAACTTATAATTTACTTCTACTTCCCTCATACTAATATTTTCATGAATTAATGTGAACATTTTCCTCTTCTCCTCCTCCTCTATTTTCCTTCCTATATCTCTTTCCCATTTCTCTATGTGCATTAATTTTGTGTCAGTGTCAATCTCCAATAATATCTTGTGTATTTTTGCCATTCCGTGTCTACCATTTCCCCGTGTCTCAAATAATCTCTCAAATGGGTTCCAATCCTTTCTAATTCTTATGTGCTTAGGGAGACTCTCAAAAAAATACTTCAGTTGGTAATATGTTAATCTATCCATCTTATTAAAAACTTCTCCCTTTCTGTCTTCCATATCCTTATATGACCCAATTTCCTCCCCTACCAATATATCTCTCAATTGCGCCTCTTGTTTTATAATCCATTTCCCTGCTATACTATCCATACCCGGGATCAAATATTTTGTGTTCCTAAGTGGTATTAATTGTGAATTAAAAACCCACCCTTTTTGTCTGTGTAATAAATCCCATTGTTTTAGAACATTCAAAGTATACTTACTAGTGCTCTCCTCTAATTCCCTATATTGTGCTGGTACCCAAATACTTTTACTTAAACTTATTCCACTCAGTGCTTTCTCAATTTTAACCCAACTTTTCTCCGGATTATGGATACAGTCAAAAATTCTCGCAATAATCCCCGCTCTATAATATCTCCTG
Source organism: Staurois parvus (assembly GCF_062004578.1). NCBI lineage: Eukaryota > Metazoa > Chordata > Amphibia > Anura > Ranidae > Staurois > Staurois parvus. The sequence goes on along the minus strand of NW_028317958.1, from coordinate 4,155,788 downwards.
AAATCTGGTACTCCCAGTCCTCCTCTCTCTTTACTTCTAGTCAATATCTCATAGCCTATTCTAGGTTTTTTATTTCTCCATATATATTTTATCATCATTTTCCTAAGTTCTTTAAAATATGTCTCTGGGAGCTTGATTGGGATCGTTTGAAATTTGTATAATACTTTAGGGACAATTATCATCTTTATCAGGTTTATGCGTGCCATCCACGATGGGTTTCCATTTCCCACCCTTCTCAGCTCCGCCTTTATCTCATTTAATAGTGCTATATAATTGGCTTTATATAAGTTTGTAGTTGAGGCTGATAATTTTATTCCTAGATATTTTAAATCTTTATCTCTCCAAAGGAAAGGGAATTCCTCTTTTAGTTTTTCCTTTTCTTCATTTTTAAGGTTGATATTTAAAATTTCAGTCTTTGTCGGGTTTATTTTCAGATTCGACAGTTCTCCATACTCTCTCAATGCTTTCATTAAATTTGGAAGTGATGTTCTGGGATTTCCTACATAGAACATCAAATCGTCCGCATACGCCGCTACCTTATTTTCTCTATCTCCTATCTTTATTCCTTTTATATCTATATTCTTCCTAATCCTAGACAGCAAGGGCTCCAGTGATAATACATATAACAGTGGGGACAATGGACATCCCTGTCTTGTACCATTTGACATCTTAAAATACTCTGATCTTCCTCCATTTACCATTATGGTGGCGGTAGGCCCTCTATCTAACTCTCCAATCCACCCTCTTATTCTATCTCCCATTCCTAATGCTTCCAGGGTGTCCATCATAAAACCCCAACTTACTCTGTCGAATGCCTTCTCGGCATCTATCGACATCAATATCATTGGGGTTTTCCCTTTCTTGCCCTCTTGTGTAAGCAGCAGTGATCTCAGAGCGTTTTCTCTACCCTCTCTTCCTGGAACAAACCCCACTTGATCTCTATGTATCCACTCCGGCATCAGTTCTTTTAATCTATTTGCCAACACCTTTGCAAATATTTTAGTGTCTACATTCAATAGCGCTATTGGTCGATAACTCGCACATTGCGAGGGATCTTTATCTTCCTTCTGAATCAGTACTATATTAGCCTGTAACGATTCTCCCCTCATCTCCATCCCATTCCCCAAGGCGTTCATATAACTCTTCATCTTGGGTATTAAAAGCTCTATATATTTTTTATAGTATTTAACTGTGTATCCGTCTGGACCCGGACTTTTCCCTCCCGCCATGCTTTTTAATGCTATTTTTATTTCCTCTGAAGTTATTTCTTCCTCTAAAGAGTTCAGTTGTATTTCTCTTAATTTCGGTAGACCTGCTTCCTCTAGGTATATCTTTCTTTTCCCCCTATTTACTATTTCCATTTTCTTAAACTTATCCTGGGGTATAATATTATACAACTCATTGTAATACTCTTTAAATATTCTGGCAATATCCTTAGTTGAGTGTAGAAATTCACCCTTGGGGTTTCTTATTTTCTCAATATAATTTCTATTTTTCTTCTTTCTTAAAGTTCTCATTAAATACTTTCCCGGCCTATCTCCCCATCTATACCTTTCACATGTTATTTTATTAAAGACTCTTCTTTTTTCTTCCTCCATTACATTCTCTAGTTCTTCTTTCTTCTTTATTAACCCCTGCATTATCTCCTTAGATCTTTCCCTTTTATGCACCTGTTCAAGATCATTTATTTCATTTAATAATCTATTTATCTTTTCTTTCCTTTCTTTATTCTTTTTTGCCCCCATTGCAATGAGCAGACCTCTGATGTAAGCTTTATGAGCTTCCCACACCGTTGCTACCGATACATCCTCTGTCTCGTTCTCTTCAAAAAACCACTCAATTTCCCTCTCAATTCTTCGACTAATCTCTTCATCCATGAGGAGTGCCTCATTCATCCGCCACACATATCCCTCTCTCTCTTCTCTACCCCATCTTAACCTCATTTCTACCGGGGCATGATCCGATAGGGTGCTTTCTCCTATTTTTACTTCCCCCACCCATTCTATCATTTGGTGTTCTACTAATATGTAAGCTAGTCTAGAATAAGTCTCATGTACTTGCGAAAAGAAAGTATAATCTCTCTCTTCAATATTCCTAATTCTCCAGATGTCCACCAGTTGACACTCATGCATCCTTTTTTTTAACCTTCTCAAGGACTTGCTTTCCTCTCTCCTCACACAGGAAGTGGTATCCATCTTCAGGTCTATACAGAGGTTAAAATCACCCGCCACTAACATACACCCTTTTTTAAAGTCCATCAATCTCTTCAACACTTCTCTCACAAATGTCACTGGCTTCTTATTTGGACTATATATATTTGCTATTGTGCACTCAATTCCCTGTAATTTACATCTCAAAAATAGGAACCTTCCCTCCGGGTCCGTCAATCTCTCCTCAACCTCAAACCTTATATTTTTAGCAAAGCCTATAGCAACTCCTTTTGTTCTTTTAATTGGTGAATCCGCATAAAACCATGTCGGAAAGTATCTGGTTCTCAGTCTAACCTTCGACTCTATCTCTAAGTGTGTTTCTTGCAAGAATATCACTGAGGATTTTCTATGTTGTAGTTCTTTAAATAACCTAAATCTCTTTCCTGGACAATTTAGCCCTTTTACATTATAGGTTATATATTGGATTTCTTCCATCTTACTCTTTTCCTCCTGACTCCTTTTCCTCCTTACTTTCCTCTTTCTTATACCTGTAGAGCGTATTTATCCCGCTAACCTTTTCTCTCCCCTTATCCCTCCCCCCCCCTCTTCCCACAATCCCTCCCCTCTCCCTCCATCCCCTCCCCCCAACCTCACCACCACCCCCCCTCCCCCCTTTTTAAGGCCTTCACTTTGCCTATTCATCATTTGTGGAACTAACATCCACCATTGATTTGGTCCTTAGGGCTACACTCCTCCCATGGCTAGCCTCCCCTCCATCCAGATCTCCCTATTGACCCCTTTCTACTTGTACTTCTTAACAAAAAGGGGAAGAATTAGAGCAAAGCTAGAGGACTGAAGGATGAAACAGGAGGCAAATTAGGGACACGGAGGGGCAGAGAGAAAAAAAAAAAACATCTCTCCCCTCCACCCCCTTCTTTATGGAGCTTCTATACTGTTCACAAGTACGTCTCTTAGAGGCTGATCCCTCTTTGCAGATCCCTCTCCTAGGTCGATCACTGTGTAAAGAGGTAAATCGCATCTTAGAGTTCGGAAACGAAGAGTTGGAACTCTGCACTGCTGTCCCGTCGGCGTGCCCAGTCTCGACTGTAAAAGTGGGAAGAAGGTATACCCTTTTACGGAGGATAGACAGCAGGACCTTTTTGCCCTGAATATCAGCTTTACATCCAATCAGCCCTTTTATCTTTGATGCATAGAAAAGTAGACAGACAAATAGATAGATAGATAGATAGATAGATAGATAGATAGATAGATAGATACCAACCGGGCATCTGCATTTACCACAGAGTAAACTCAGACCAAATAATGTTCCAGAAAAGTAATCCACTCTGGCCAGAGCACAACACATGTAAAAAGGACACAATACTGACAAGAACATTAGACGCCCCACGCTCAACATGTTTCTGGCTGACATATTTTTCATTGCTTATTCACAATCAAAGTAAAAAACTTAAGACCGACAAACACTAACTGTTTATTCTAAACAGTATATGTTACTCCTGGCCCCTTCTCTGCACTGTCTATTGTCTTTGCAATAAACTCCTCTCTTATCTTTCTATAGTCTGTGTTACACTGTACATTATACTTTTGACCCATTCTCTGGGTAGTGTATGTTGTATGTTGTACTCCTGACCTTTTTTCTGTATAGTCTTTATTGTACATTAAAAAGCTATGTTTCACATTACACTTCTGACCTCTTCTCAGCATATTCTGATTCTTTGATATGAAGGGCTTATGGAGCTTCTTTTTTTTTTTTTTTTTTAATAAATATTTATTTATTTTCAAGTCTCATACATGTCATTTCAACATTTCTATTATTATAATGATCAAAACAGTAATTTATATGATTTATTTGACCATATATATAAACTTCCTTTTCTTACCATCCCCCCTCCCAAAACTCCCCCTCCCCTCCCCCCCTTCCCTCTCCCACCCACGCTCCACTTTCCTTTTTCTCTCATTAACTCCATATCTTTCTATTCTTCCTAAACCCTATTCTAATTCCACTTCCAGGAATATTATCTCCTCATATATTTCATCTTTACTTTATATTCTTCCCAGACTTTCCATTTTTTATTATACAACTCCAACTTGTCCTCATATGTATAATACAATCTTTCTGTCCCGGATAGCTGATTTACTCTACTTATCCAATCCTCCTCAGTTGGCACCTCTCTTTTCTTCCAGAACCTGGGGATCAGACTCTTTGCTGCGGTCAAGTATTGCCATATCCCGAGACTCTTGTATACTTTCGTAGAGAGCTTCGAGATATGGAGGAGACATAGTTCTGGATCCAATCCTATATTGATTTTAGTCATTTTCCCTATTACATAAACTATCTTCCGCCAAAACACCTGTATTTCTGAACACTCCCACCACATGTGATACCACGTGCCAACCTCACCACATCCTCTCCAACACATCCGTGACATCTCCGTATTCATCTTGTGCTCTACATTAGGGGTAATGTGCCATCTATTCAAACAACTTATAATTTACTTCTACTTCCCTCATACTAATATTTTCATGAATTAATGTGAACATTTTCCTCTTCTCCTCCTCCTCTATTTTCCTTCCTATATCTCTTTCCCATTTCTCTATGTGCATTAATTTTGTGTCAGTGTCAATCTCCAATAATATCTTGTGTATTTTTGCCATTCCGTGTCTACCATTTCCCCGTGTCTCAAATAATCTCTCAAATGGGTTCCAATCCCTTCTAGTTCTTATGGGCTTAGGGAGACTCTCAAAAAAATACTTCAGTTGGTGATATGTTAATCTATCCATCTTATTAAAAACTCCCTTTCTGTCTTCCATATCCTTATATGACCCAATTTCCTCCCCTACCAATATATCTCTCAATTGCGCCTCTTGTTTTATAATCCATTTCCCTGCTATACTATCCATACCCGGGATCAAATATTTTGTGTTCCTAAGTGGTATTAATTGTGAATTAAAAACCCACCCTTTTTGTCTGTGTAATAAATCCCATTCTTTTAGAACATTCAAAGTATACTTACTAGTGCTCTCCTCTAATTCCCTATATTGTGCTGGTACCCAAATACTTTTACTTAAACTTATTCCACTCAGTGCTTTCTCAATTTTAACCCAACTTTTCTCTGGATTATGGATACAGTCAAAAATTCTCGCAATAATCCCCGCTCTATAATATCTCCTGAAATCTGGTACTCCCAGTCCTCCTCTCTCTTTACTTCTAGTCAATATCTCATAGCCTATTCTAGGTTTTTTATTTCTCCATATATATTTTATCATCATTTTCCTAAGTTCTTTAAAATATGTCTCTGGGAGCTTGATTGGGATCGTTTGAAATTTGTATAATACTTTAGGGACAATTATCATCTTTATCAGGTTTATGCGTGCCATCCACGATGGGTTTCCATTTCCCACCCTTCTCAGCTCCGCCTTTATCTCATTTAATAGTGCTATATAATTGGCTTTATATAAGTTTGTAGTTGAGGCTGATAATTTTATTCCTAGATATTTTAAATCTTTATCTCTCCAAAGGAAAGGGAATTCCTCTTTTAGTTTTTCCTTTTCTTCATTTTTAAGGTTGATATTTAAAATTTCAGTCTTTGTCGGGTTTATTTTCAGATTCGACAGTTCTCCATACTCTCTCAATGCTTTCATTAAATTTGGAAGTGATGTTCTGGGATTTCCTACATAGAACATCAAATCGTCCGCATACGCCGCTACCTTATTTTCTCTATCTCCTATCTTTATTCCTTTTATATCTATATTCTTCCTAATCCTAGACAGCAAGGGCTCCAGTGATAATACATATAACAGTGGGGACAATGGACATCCCTGTCTTGTACCATTTGACATCTTAAAATACTCTGATCTTCCTCCATTTACCATTATGGTGGCGGTAGGCCCTCTATCTAACTCTCCAATCCACCCTCTTATTCTATCTCCCATTCCTAATGCTTCCAGGGTGTCCATCATAAAACCCCAACTTACTCTGTCGAATGCCTTCTCGGCATCTATCGACATCAATATCATTGGGGTTTTCCCTTTCTTGCCCTCTTGTGTAAGCAGCAGTGATCTCAGAGCGTTTTCTCTACCCTCTCTTCCTGGAACAAACCCCACTTGATCTCTATGTATCCACTCCGGCATCAGTTCTTTTAATCTATTTGCCAACACCTTTGCAAATATTTTAGTGTCTACATTCAATAGCGCTATTGGTCGATAACTCGCACATTGCGAGGGATCTTTATCTTCCTTCTGAATCAGTACTATATTAGCCTGTAACGATTCTCCCCTCATCTCCATCCCATTCCCCAAGGCGTTCATATAACTCTTCATCTTGGGTATTAAAAGCTCTATATATTTTTTATAGTATTTAACTGTGTATTCGTCTGGACCCGGACTTTTCCCTCCCGCCATGCTTTTTAATGCTATTTTTATTTCCTCTGAAGTTATTTCTTCCTCTAAAGAGTTCAGTTGTATTTCTCTTAATTTCGGTAGACCTGCTTCCTCTAGGTATATCTTTCTTTTCCCCCTATTTACTATTTCCATTTTCTTAAACTTATCCTGGGGTATAATATTATACAACTCATTGTAATACTCTTTAAATATTCTGGCAATATCCTTAGTTGAGTGTAGAAATTCACCCTTGGGGTTTCTTATTTTCTCAATATAATTTCTATTTTTCTTCTTTCTTAAAGTTCTCATTAAATACTTTCCCGGCCTATCTCCCCATCTATACCTTTCACATGTTATTTTATTAAAGACTCTTCTTTTTTCTTCCTCCATTACATTCTCTAGTTCTTCTTTCTTCTTTATTAACCCCTGCATTATCTCCTTAGATCTTTCCCTTTTATGCACCTGTTCAAGATCATTTATTTCATTTAATAATCTATTTATCTTTTCTTTCCTTTCTTTATTCTTTTTTGCCCCCATTGCAATGAGCAGACCTCTGATGTAAGTTTTATGAGCTTCCCACACCGTTGCTACCGATACATCCTCTGTCTCGTTCTCTTCAAAAAACCACTCAATTTCCCTCTCAATTCTTCGACTAATCTCTTCATCCATGGGGAGTGCCTCCTTCATCCGCCACACATATCCCTCTCTCTCTTCTCTACCCCATCTTAACCTCATTTCTACCGGGGCATGATCCGATAGGGTGCTTTCTCCTATTTTTACTTCCCCCACCCATTCTATCATTTGGTGTTCTACTAATATGTAATCTAGTCTAGAATAAGTCTCATGTACTTGGGAAAAGAAAGTATAATCTCTCTCTTTCATATTCCTAATTCTCCAGATGTCCACCAGTTGACACTCATGCATGCTTTTTTTTAACCTTCTCAAGGACTTGCTTTCCTCTCTCCTCACACAGGAAGTGGTATCCATCTTCAGGTCTATACAGAGGTTAAAATAACCCGCCACTAACATACACCCTTTTTTAAAGTCCATCAATCTCTTCAACACTTCTCTCACAAATGTCACTGGCTTCTTATTTGGACTATATATATTTGCTATTGTGCACTCAATTCCCTGTAATTTACCGCTCAAAAATAGGAACCTTCCCTCCGGGTCCTCAAACCTTATATTTTTAGCAAAGCCTATAGCAACTCCTTTTGCTCTTTTAATTGGTGAATCCGCATAAAACCATGTCGGAAAGTATCTGGTTCTCAGTCTAACCTTCGACTCTATCTCTAAGTGTGTTTCTTGCAAGAATATCACTGAGGATTTTCTATGTTGTAGTTCTTTAAATAACCTAAATCTCTTTCCTGGACAATTTAGCCCTTTTACATTATAGGTTATATATTGGATTTCTTCCATCTTACTCTTTTCCTCCTGACTCCTTTTCCTCCTTACTTTCCTCTTTCTTATACCTGTAGAGCGTATTTATCCCGCTAACCTTTTCTCTCCCCTTATTCATCCCCCCCTCTTCCCACAATCCCTCCCCTTATCCCTCCCCTCCATCCCCTCCCCCCAACCTCACCACCATCCCTCCCCCCCTCCCCCCTCTTTTTAGGCCTTCACTTTGCCTATTCATCATTTGTGGATCTAACATCCACCTTTGATTTGGTCCTTAGGGCTACACTCCTCCCATGGCTAGCCTCCCCTCCATCCAGATCTCCCTATTGACCCCTTTCTATTTGTACTTCTTAACAAAAAGGGGAAGAATTAGAGCAAAGCTAGAGGACTGAAGGATGAAACAGGAGGCAAATTAGGGACACGGAGGGGCAGAGAGAAAAAAAAAAAAAAAAAAAAACATCTCTCCCCTCCACCCCCTTCTTTATGGAGCTTCTATACTGTTCGCAAATACGTCTCTTAGAGGCTGATCCCTCTTTGCAGATCCCTCTCCTAGGTCGATCACTGTGTAAAGAGGTAAATCGCATCTTAGAGTTCGGAAACGAAGAGTTGGAACTCTGCACTGCTGTCCCGTCGGCGTGCCCAGTCTCGACTGTAAAAGTGGGAAGAAGGTATACCCTTTTACGGAGGATAGACAGCAGGACCTTTTTGCCCTGAATATCAGCTTTACATCCAATCAGCCCTTTTATCTTTGATGCATAGAAAAGTAGACAGCCAAATATATAGATAAATAGATAGATACCAACCGGGCATCCGCTTTTACCACAGAGTAAACTCAGACCAAATAATGTTCCAGAAAAGTAATCCACTCTGGCCAGAGCACAACACATGTAAAAAGGACACAATACTGACAAGAACATTAGACGCCCCACGCTCAACATGTTTCTGGCTGACATATTTTTCATTGCTTATTCACAATCAAAGTAAAAAACTTAAGACCGACAAACACTAACTGTTTATTCTAAACAGTATATGTTACTCCTGGCCCCTTCTCTGCACTGTCTATTGTCTTTGCAATAAACTCCTCTCTTATCTTTCTATAGTCTGTGTTACACTGTACATTATACTTTTGACCCATTCTCTGGGTAGTGTATGTTGTATGTTGTACTCCTGACCTTTTTTCTGTATAGTCTTTATTGTACATTAAAAAGCTATGTTTCACATTACACTTCTGACCTCTTCTCAGCATATTCTGATTCTTTGATATGAAGGGCTTATGGAGCTTCTTTTTTTTTTTTTTTTATAAATATTTATTTATTTTCAAGTCTCATACATGTCATTTCAACATTTCTATTATTATAATGATCAAAACAGTAATTTATATGATTTATTTGACCATATATATAAACTTCCTTTTCTTACCATCCCCCCTCCCAAAACTCCCCCTCCCCTCCCCCCCTTCCCTCTCCCACCCACGCTCCACTTTCCTTTTTCTCTCATTAACTCCATATCTTTCTATTCTTCCTAAACCCTATTCTAATTCCACTTCCAGGAATATTATCTCCTCATATATTTCATCTTTACTTTATATTCTTCCCAGACTTTCCATTTTTTATTATACAACTCCAACTTGTCCTCATATGTATAATACAATCTTTCTGTCCCGGATAGCTGATTTACTCTACTTATCCAATCCTCCTCAGTTGGCACCTCTCTTTTCTTCCAGAACCTGGGGATCAGACTCTTTGCTGCGGTCAAGTATTGCCATATCCCGAGACTCTTGTATACTTTCGTAGAGAGCTTCGAGATATGGAGGAGACATAGTTCTGGATCCAATCCTATATTGATTTTAGTCATTTTCCCTATTACATAAACTATCTTCCGCCAAAACACCTGTATTTCTGAACACTCCCACCACATGTGATACCACGTGCCAACCTCACCACATCCTCTCCAACACATCCGTGACATCTCCGTATTCATCTTGTGCTCTACATTAGGGGTAATGTGCCATCTATTCAAACAACTTATAATTTACTTCTACTTCCCTCATACTAATATTTTCATGAATTAATGTCAACATTTTCCTCTTCTCCTCCTCCTCTATTTTCCTTCCTATATCTCTTTCCCATTTCTCTATGTGCATTAATTTTGTGTCAGTGTCAATCTCCAATAATATCTTGTGTATTTTTGCCATTCCGTGTCTACCATTTCCCCGTGTCTCAAATAATCTCTCAAATGGGTTCCAATCCTTTCTAATTCTTATGTGCTTAGGGAGACTCTCAAAAAAATACTTCAGTTGGTAATATGTTAATCTATCCATCTTATTAAAAACTTCTCCCTTTCTGTCTTCCATATCCTTATATGGCCCAATTTCCTCCCCTACCAATATATCTCTCAATTGCGCCTCTTGTTTTATAATCCATTTCCCTGCTATACTATCCATACCCGGGATCAAATATTTTGTGTTCCTAAGTGGTATTAATTGTGAATTAAAAACCCACCCTTTTTGTCTGTGTAATAAATCCCATTGTTTTAGAACATTCAAAGTATACTTACTAGTGCTCTCCTCTAATTCCCTATATTGTGCTGGTACCCAAATACTTTTACTTAAACTTATTCCACTCAGTGCTTTCTCAATTTTAACCCAACTTTTCTCCGGATTATGGATACAGTCAAAAATTCTCGCAATAATCCCCGCTCTATAATATCTCCTGAAATCTGGTACTCCCAGTCCTCCTCTCTCTTTACTTCTAGTCAATATCTCATAGCCTATTCTAGGTTTTTTATTTCTCCATATATATTTTATCATCATTTTCCTAAGTTCTTTAAAATATGTCTCTGGGAGCTTGATTGGGATCGTTTGAAATTTGTATAATACTTTAGGGACAATTATCATCTTTATCAGGTTTATGCGTGCCATCCACGATGGGTTTCCATTTCCCACCCTTCTCAGCTCCGCCTTTATCTCATTTAATAGTGCTATATAATTGGCTTTATATAAGTTTGTAGTTGAGGCTGATAATTTTATTCCTAGATATTTTAAATCTTTATCTCTCCAAAGGAAAGGGAATTCCTCTTTTAGTTTTTCCTTTTCTTCATTTTTAAGGTTGATATTTAAAATTTCAGTCTTTGTCGGGTTTATTTTCAGATTCGACAGTTCTCCATACTCTCTCAATGCTTTCATTAAATTTGGAAGTGATGTTCTGGGATTTCCTACATAGAACATCAAATCGTCCGCATACGCCGCTACCTTATTTTCTCTATCTCCTATCTTTATTCCTTTTATATCTATATTCTTCCTAATCCTAGACAGCAAGGGCTCCAGTGATAATACATATAACAGTGGGGACAATGGACATCCCTGTCTTGTACCATTTGACATCTTAAAATACTCTGATCTTCCTCCATTTACCATTATGGTGGCGGTAGGCCCTCTATCTAACTCTCCAATCCACCCTCTTATTCTATCTCCCATTCCTAATGCTTCCAGGGTGTCCATCATAAAACCCCAACTTACTCTGTCGAATGCCTTCTCGGCATCTATCGACATCAATATCATTGGGGTTTTCCCTTTCTTGCCCTCTTGTGTAAGCAGCAGTGATCTCAGAGCGTTTTCTCTACCCTCTCTTCCTGGAACAAACCCCACTTGATCTCTATGTATCCACTCCGGCATCAGTTCTTTTAATCTATTTGCCAACACCTTTGCAAATATTTTAGTGTCTACATTCAATAGCGCTATTGGTCGATAACTCGCACATTGCGAGGGATCTTTATCTTCCTTCTGAATCAGTACTATATTAGCCTGTAACGATTCTCCCCTCATCTCCATCCCATTCCCCAAGGCGTTCATATAACTCTTCATCTTGGGTATTAAAAGCTCTATATATTTTTTATAGTATTTAACTGTGTATCCGTCTGGACCCGAACTTTTCCCTCCCGCCATGCTTTTTAATGCTATTTTTATTTCCTCTGAAGTTATTTCTTCCTCTAAAGAGTTCAGTTGTATTTCTCTTAATTTCGGTAGACCTGCTTCCTCTAGGTATATCTTTCTTTTCCCCCTATTTACTATTTCCATTTTCTTAAACTTATCCTGGGGTATAATATTATACAACTCATTGTAATACTCTTTAAATATTCTGGCAATATCCTTAGTTGAGTGTAGAAATTCACCCTTGGGGTTTCTTATTTTCTCAATATAATTTCTATTTTTCTTCTTTCTTAAAGTTCTCATTAAATACTTTCCCGGCCTATCTCCCCATCTATACCTTTCACATGTTATTTTATTAAAGACTCTTCTTTTTTCTTCCTCCATTACATTCTCTAGTTCTTCTTTCTTCTTTATTAACCCCTGCATTATCTCCTTAGATCTTTCCCTTTTATGCACCTGTTCAAGATCATTTATTTCATTTAATAATCTATTTATCTTTTCTTTCCTTTCTTTATTCTTTTTTGCCCCCATTGCAATGAGCAGACCTCTGATGTAAGCTTTATGAGCTTCCCACACCGTTGCTACCGATACATCCTCTGTCTCGTTCTCTTCAAAAAAACACTCAATTTCCCTCTCAATTCTTCGACTAATCTCTTCATCCATGAGGAGTGCCTCATTCATCCGCCACACATATCCCTCTCTCTCTTCTCTACCCCATCTTAACCTCATTTCTACCGGGGCATGATCCGATAGGGTGCTTTCTCCTATTTTTACTTCCCCCACCCATTCTATCATTTGGTGTTCTACTAATATGTAATCTAGTCTAGAATAAGTCTCATGTACTTGCGAAAAGAAAGTATAATCTCTCTCTTCAATATTCCTAATTCTCCAGATGTCCACCAGTTGACACTCATGCATCCTTTTTTTTAACCTTCTCAAGGACTTGCTTTCCTCTCTCCTCACACAGGAAGTGGTATCCATCTTCAGGTCTATACAGAGGTTAAAATCACCCGCCACTAACATACACCCTTTTTTAAAGTCCATCAATCTCTTCAACACTTCTCTCACAAATGTCACTGGCTTCTTATTTGGACTATATATATTTGCTATTGTGCACTCAATTCCCTGTAATTTACATCTCAAAAATAGGAACCTTCCCTCCGGGTCCGTCAATCTCTCCTCAACCTCAAACCTTATATTTTTAGCAAAGCCTATAGCAACTCCTTTTGTTCTTTTAATTGGTGAATCCGCATAAAACCATGTCGGAAAGTATCTGGTTCTCAGTCTAACCTTCGACTCTATCTCTAAGTGTGTTTCTTGCAAGAATATCACTGAGGATTTTCTATGTTGTAGTTCTTTAAATAACCTAAATCTCTTTCCTGGACAATTTAGCCCTTTTACATTATAGGTTATATATTGGATTTCTTCCATCTTACTCTTTTCCTCCTGACTCCTTTTCCTCCTTACTTTCCTCTTTCTTATACCTGTAGAGCGTATTTATCCCGCTAACCTTTTCTCTCCCCTTATCCCTCCCCCCCCCCTCTTCCCACAATCCCTCCCCTCTCCCTCCATCCCCTCCCCCCAACCTCACCACCACCCCCCCTCCCCCCTTTTTAAGGCCTTCACTTTGCCTATTCATCATTTGTGGAACTAACATCCACCATTGATTTGGTCCTTAGGGCTACACTCCTCCCATGGCTAGCCTCCCCTCCATCCAGATCTCCCTATTGACCCCTTTCTACTTGTACTTCTTAACAAAAAGGGGAAGAATTAGAGCAAAGCTAGAGGACTGAAGGATGAAACAGGAGGCAAATTAGGGACACGGAGGGGCAGAGAAAAAAAAAAAAAAAAAAACATCTCTCCCCTCCACCCCCTTCTTTATGGAGCTTCTATACTGTTCACAAGTACGTCTCTTAGAGGCTGATCCCTCTTTGCAGATCCCTCTCCTAGGTCGATCACTGTGTAAAGAGGTAAATCGCATCTTAGAGTTCGGAAACGAAGAGTTGGAACTCTGCACTGCTGTCCCGTCGGCGTGCCCAGTCTCGACTGTAAAAGTGGGAAGAAGGTATACCCTTTTACGGAGGATAGACAGCAGGACCTTTTTGCCCTGAATATCAGCTTTACATCCAATCAGCCCTTTTATCTTTGATGCATAGAAAAGTAGACAGACAAATAGATAGATAGATAGATAGATAGATAGATAGATAGATACCAACCGGGCATCTGCATTTACCACAGAGTAAACTCAGACCAAATAATGTTCCAGAAAAGTAATCCACTCTGGCCAGAGCACAACACATGTAAAAAGGACACAATACTGAGAAGAACATTAGACGCCCCACGCTCAACATGTTTCTGGCTGACATATTTTTCATTGCTTATTCACAATCAAAGTAAAAAACTTAAGACCGACAAACACTAACTGTTTATTCTAAACAGTATATGTTACTCCTGGCCCCTTCTCTGCACTGTCTATTGTCTTTGCAATAAACTCCTCTCTTATCTTTCTATAGTCTGTGTTACACTGTACATTATACTTTTGACCCATTCTCTGGGTAGTGTATGTTGTATGTTGTACTCCTGACCTTTTTTCTGTATAGTCTTTATTGTACATTAAAAAGCTATGTTTCACATTACACTTCTGACCTCTTCTCAGCATATTCTGATTCTTTGATATGAAGGGCTTATGGAGCTTCTTTTTTTTTTTTTTTTTATAAATATTTATTTATTTTCAAGTCTCATACATGTCATTTCAACATTTCTATTATTATAATGATCAAAACAGTAATTTATATGATTTATTTGACCATATATATAAACTTCCTTTTCTTACCATCCCCCCTCCCAAAACTCCCCCTCCCCTCCCCCCCTTCCCTCTCCCACCCACGCTCCACTTTCCTTTTTCTCTCATTAACTCCATATCTTTCTATTCTTCCTAAACCCTATTCTAATTCCACTTCCAGGAATATTATCTCCTCATATATTTCATCTTTACTTTATATTCTTCCCAGACTTTCCATTTTTTATTATACAACTCCAACTTGTCCTCATATGTATAATACAATCTTTCTGTCCCGGATAGCTGATTTACTCTACTTATCCAATCCTCCTCAGTTGGCACCTCTCTTTTCTTCCAGAACCTGGGGATCAGACTCTTTGCTGCGGTCAAGTATTGCCATATCCCGAGACTCTTGTATACTTTCGTAGAGAGCTTCGAGATATGGAGGAGACATAGTTCTGGATCCAATCCTATATTGATTTTAGTCATTTTCCCTATTACATAAACTATCTTCCGCCAAAACACCTGTATTTCTGAACACTCCCACCACATGTGATACCACGTGCCAACCTCACCACATCCTCTCCAACACATCCGTGACATCTCCGTATTCATCTTGTGCTCTACATTAGGGGTAATGTGCCATCTATTCAAACAACTTATAATTTACTTCTACTTCCCTCATACTAATATTTTCATGAATTAATGTGAACATTTTCCTCTTCTCCTCCTCCTCTATTTTCCTTCCTATATCTCTTTCCCATTTCTCTATGTGCATTAATTTTGTGTCAGTGTCAATCTCCAATAATATCTTGTGTATTTTTGCCATTCCGTGTCTACCATTTCCCCGTGTCTCAAATAATCTCTCAAATGGGTTCCAATCCCTTCTAGTTCTTATGGGCTTAGGGAGACTCTCAAAAAAATACTTCAGTTGGTGATATGTTAATCTATCCATCTTATTAAAAACTCCCTTTCTGTCTTCCATATCCTTATATGACCCAATTTCCTCCCCTACCAATATATCTCTCAATTGCGCCTCTTGTTTTATAATCCATTTCCCTGCTATACTATCCATACCCGGGATCAAATATTTTGTGTTCCTAAGTGGTATTAATTGTGAATTAAAAACCCACCCTTTTTGTCTGTGTAATAAATCCCATTCTTTTAGAACATTCAAAGTATACTTACTAGTGCTCTCCTCTAATTCCCTATATTGTGCTGGTACCCAAATACTTTTACTTAAACTTATTCCACTCAGTGCTTTCTCAATTTTAACCCAACTTTTCTCTGGATTATGGATACAGTCAAAAATTCTCGCAATAATCCCCGCTCTATAATATCTCCTGAAATCTGGTACTCCCAGTCCTCCTCTCTCTTTACTTCTAGTCAATATCTCATAGCCTATTCTAGGTTTTTTATTTCTCCATATATATTTTATCATCATTTTCCTAAGTTCTTTAAAATATGTCTCTGGGAGCTTGATTGGGATCGTTTGAAATTTGTATAATACTTTAGGGACAATTATCATCTTTATCAGGTTTATGCGTGCCATCCACGATGGGTTTCCATTTCCCACCCTTCTCAGCTCCGCCTTTATCTCATTTAATAGTGCTATATAATTGGCTTTATATAAGTTTGTAGTTGAGGCTGATAATTTTATTCCTAGATATTTTAAATCTTTATCTTTCCAAAGGAAAGGGAATTCCTCTTTTAGTTTTTCCTTTTCTTCATTTTTAAGGTTGATATTTAAAATTTCAGTCTTTGTCGGGTTTATTTTCAGATTCGACAGTTCTCCATACTCTCTCAATGCTTTCATTAAATTTGGAAGTGATGTTCTGGGATTTCCTACATAGAACATCAAATCGTCCGCATACGCCGCTACCTTATTTTCTCTATCTCCTATCTTTATTCCTTTTATATCTATATTCTTCCTAATCCTAGACAGCAAGGGCTCCAGTGATAATACATATAACAGTGGGGAAAATGGACATCCCTGTCTTGTACCATTTGACATCTTAAAATACTCTGATCTTCCTCCATTTACCATTATGGTGGCGGTAGGCCCTCTATCTAACTCTCCAATCCACCCTCTTATTCTATCTCCCATTCCTAATGCTTCCAGGGTGTCCATCATAAAACCCCAACTTACTCTGTCGAATGCCTTCTCGGCATCTATCGACATCAATATCATTGGGGTTTTCCCTTTCTTGCCCTCTTGTGTAAGCAGCAGTGATCTCAGAGCGTTTTCTCTACCCTCTCTTCCTGGAACAAACCCCACTTGATCTCTATGTATCCACTCCGGCATCAGTTCTTTTAATCTATTTGCCAACACCTTTGCAAATATTTTAGTGTCTACATTCAATAGCGCTATTGGTCGATAACTCGCACATTGCGAGGGATCTTTATCTTCCTTCTGAATCAGTACTATATTAGCCTGTAACGATTCTCCCCTCATCTCCATCCCATTCCCCAAGGCGTTCATATAACTCTTCATCTTGGGTATTAAAAGCTCTATATATTTTTTATAGTATTTAACTGTGTATTCGTCTGGACCCGGACTTTTCCCTCCCGCCATGCTTTTTAATGCTATTTTTATTTCCTCTGAAGTTATTTCTTCCTCTAAAGAGTTCAGTTGTATTTCTCTTAATTTCGGTAGACCTGCTTCCTCTAGGTATATCTTTCTTTTCCCCCTATTTACTATTTCCATTTTCTTAAACTTATCCTGGGGTATAATATTATACAACTCATTGTAATACTCTTTAAATATTCTGGCAATATCCTTAGTTGAGTGTAGAAATTCACCCTTGGGGTTTCTTATTTTCTCAATATAATTTCTATTTTTCTTCTTTCTTAAAGTTCTCATTAAATACTTTCCCGGCCTATCTCCCCATCTATACCTTTCACATGTTATTTTATTAAAGACTCTTCTTTTTTCTTCCTCCATTACATTCTCTAGTTCTTCTTTCTTCTTTATTAACCCCTGCATTATCTCCTTAGATCTTTCCCTTTTATGCACCTGTTCAAGATCATTTATTTCATTTAATAATCTATTTATCTTTTCTTTCCTTTCTTTATTCTTTTTTGCCCCCATTGCAATGAGCAGACCTCTGATGTAAGTTTTATGAGCTTCCCACACCGTTGCTACCGATACATCCTCTGTCTCGTTCTCTTCAAAAAACCACTCAATTTCCCTCTCAATTCTTCGACTAATCTCTTCATCCATGGGGAGTGCCTCATTCATCCGCCACACATATCCCTCTCTCTCTTCTCTACCCCATCTTAACCTCATTTCTACCGGGGCATGATCCGATAGGGTGCTTTCTCCTATTTTTACTTCCCCCACCCATTCTATCATTTGGTGTTCTACTAATATGTAATCTAGTCTAGAATAAGTCTCATGTACTTGGGAAAAGAAAGTATAATCTCTCTCTTTCATATTCCTAATTCTCCAGATGTCCACCAGTTGACACTCATGCATGCTTTTTTTTAACCTTCTCAAGGACTTGCTTTCCTCTCTCCTCACACAGGAAGTGGTATCCATCTTCAGGTCTATACAGAGGTTAAAATAACCCGCCACTAACATACACCCTTTTTTAAAGTCCATCAATCTCTTCAACACTTCTCTCACAAATGTCACTGGCTTCTTATTTGGACTATATATATTTGCTATTGTGCACTCAAATCCCTGTAATTTACCGCTCAAAAATAGGAACCTTCCCTCCGGGTCCTCAAACCTTATATTTTTAGCAAAGCCTATAGCAACTCCTTTTGCTCTTTTAATTGGTGAATCCGCATAAAACCATGTCGGAAAGTATCTGGTTCTCAGTCTAACCTTCGACTCTATCTCTAAGTGTGTTTCTTGCAAGAATATCACTGAGGATTTTCTATGTTGTAGTTCTTTAAATAACCTAAATCTCTTTCCTGGACAATTTAGCCCTTTTACATTATAGGTTATATATTGGATTTCTTCCATCTTACTCTTTTCCTCCTGACTCCTTTTCCTCCTTACTTTCCTCTTTCTTATACCTGTAGAGCGTATTTATCCCGCTAACCTTTTCTCTCCCCTTATTCATCCCCCCCTCTTCCCACAATCCCTCCCCTTATCCCTCCCCTCCATCCCCTCCCCCCAACCTCACCACCATCCCTCCCCCCCTCCCCCCTCTTTTTAGGCCTTCACTTTGCCTATTCATCATTTGTGGATCTAACATCCACCTTTGATTTGGTCCTTAGGGCTACACTCCTCCCATGGCTAGCCTCCCCTCCATCCAGATCTCCCTATTGACCCCTTTCTATTTGTACTTCTTAACAAAAAGGGGAAGAATTAGAGCAAAGCTAGAGGACTGAAGGATGAAACAGGAGGCAAATTAGGGACACGGAGGGGCAGAGAGAAAAAAAAAAAAAAAAAAAAACCATCTCTCCCCTCCACCCCCTTCTTTATGGAGCTTCTATACTGTTCGCAAATACGTCTCTTAGAGGCTGATCCCTCTTTGCAGATCCCTCTCCTAGGTCGATCACTGTGTAAAGAGGTAAATCGCATCTTAGAGTTCGGAAACGAAGAGTTGGAACTCTGCACTGCTGTCCCGTCGGCGTGCCCAGTCTCGACTGTAAAAGTGGGAAGAAGGTATACCCTTTTACGGAGGATAGACAGCAGGACCTTTTTGCCCTGAATATCAGCTTTACATCCAATCAGCCCTTTTATCTTTGATGCATAGAAAAGTAGACAGCCAAATATATAGATAAATAGATAGATACCAACCGGGCATCCGCTTTTACCACAGAGTAAACTCAGACCAAATAATGTTCCAGAAAAGTAATCCACTCTGGCCAGAGCACAACACATGTAAAAAGGACACAATACTGACAAGAACATTAGACGCCCCACGCTCAACATGTTTCTGGCTGACATATTTTTCATTGCTTATTCACAATCAAAGTAAAAAACTTAAGACCGACAAACACTAACTGTTTATTCTAAACAGTATATGTTACTCCTGGCCCCTTCTCTGCACTGTCTATTGTCTTTGCAATAAACTCCTCTCTTATCTTTCTATAGTCTGTGTTACACTGTACATTATACTTTTGACCCATTCTCTGGGTAGTGTATGTTGTATGTTGTACTCCTGACCTTTTTTCTGTATAGTCTTTATTGTACATTAAAAAGCTATGTTTCACATTACACTTCTGACCTCTTCTCAGCATATTCTGATTCTTTGATATGAAGGGCTTATGGAGCTTCTTTTTTTTTTTTTTCTTATAAATATTTATTTATTTTCAAGTCTCATACATGTCATTTCAACATTTCTATTATTATAATGATCAAAACAGTAATTTATATGATTTATTTGACCATATATATAAACTTCCTTTTCTTACCATCCCCCCTCCCAAAACTCCCCCTCCCCTCCCCCCCTTCCCTCTCCCACCCACGCTCCACTTTCCTTTTTCTCTCATTAACTCCATATCTTTCTATTCTTCCTAAACCCTATTCTAATTCCACTTCCAGGAATATTATCTCCTCATATATTTCATCTTTACTTTATATTCTTCCCAGACTTTCCATTTTTTATTATACAACTCCAACTTGTCCTCATATGTATAATACAATCTTTCTGTCCCGGATAGCTGATTTACTCTACTTATCCAATCCTCCTCAGTTGGCACCTCTCTTTTCTTCCAGAACCTGGGGATCAGACTCTTTGCTGCGGTCAAGTATTGCCATATCCCGAGACTCTTGTATACTTTCGTAGAGAGCTTCGAGATATGGAGGAGACATAGTTCTGGATCCAATCCTATATTGATTTTAGTCATTTTCCCTATTACATAAACTATCTTCCGCCAAAACACCTGTATTTCTGAACACTCCCACCACATGTGATACCACGTGCCAACCTCACCACATCCTCTCCAACACATCCGTGACATCTCCGTATTCATCTTGTGCTCTACATTAGGGGTAATGTACCATCTATTCAAACAACTTATAATTTACTTCTACTTCCCTCATACTAATATTTTCATGAATTAATGTGAACATTTTCCTCTTCTCCTCCTCCTCTATTTTCCTTCCTATATCTCTTTCCCATTTCTCTATGTGCATTAATTTTGTGTCAGTGTCAATCTCCAATAATATCTTGTGTATTTTTGCCATTCCGTGTCTACCATTTCCCCGTGTCTCAAATAATCTCTCAAATGGGTTCCAATCCTTTCTAATTCTTATGTGCTTAGGGAGACTCTCAAAAAAATACTTCAGTTGGTAATATGTTAATCTATCCATCTTATTAAAAACTTCTCCCTTTCTGTCTTCCATATCCTTATATGACCCAATTTCCTCCCCTACCAATATATCTCTCAATTGCGCCTCTTGTTTTATAATCCATTTCCCTGCTATACTATCCATACCCGGGATCAAATATTTTGTGTTCCTAAGTGGTATTAATTGTGAATTAAAAACCCACCCTTTTTGTCTGTGTAATAAATCCCATTGTTTTAGAACATTCAAAGTATACTTACTAGTGCTCTCCTCTAATTCCCTATATTGTGCTGGTACCCAAATACTTTTACTTAAACTTATTCCACTCAGTGCTTTCTCAATTTTAACCCAACTTTTCTCCGGATTATGGATACAGTCAAAAATTCTCGCAATAATCCCCGCTCTATAATATCTCCTGAAATCTGGTACTCCCAGTCCTCCTCTCTCTTTACTTCTAGTCAATATCTCATAGCCTATTCTAGGTTTTTTATTTCTCCATATATATTTTATCATCATTTTCCTAAGTTCTTTAAAATATGTCTCTGGGAGCTTGATTGGGATCGTTTGAAATTTGTATAATACTTTAGGGACAATTATCATCTTTATCAGGTTTATGCGTGCCATCCACGATGGGTTTCCATTTCCCACCCTTCTCAGCTCCGCCTTTATCTCATTTAATAGTGCTATATAATTGGCTTTATATAAGTTTGTAGTTGAGGCTGATAATTTTATTCCTAGATATTTTAAATCTTTATCTCTCCAAAGGAAAGGGAATTCCTCTTTTAGTTTTTCCTTTTCTTCATTTTTAAGGTTGATATTTAAAATTTCAGTCTTTGTCGGGTTTATTTTCAGATTCGACAGTTCTCCATACTCTCTCAATGCTTTCATTAAATTTGGAAGTGATGTTCTGGGATTTCCTACATAGAACATCAAATCGTCCGCATACGCCGCTACCTTATTTTCTCTATCTCCTATCTTTATTCCTTTTATATCTATATTCTTCCTAATCCTAGACAGCAAGGGCTCCAGTGATAATACATATAACAGTGGGGACAATGGACATCCCTGTCTTGTACCATTTGACATCTTAAAATACTCTGATCTTCCTCCATTTACCATTATGGTGGCGGTAGGCCCTCTATCTAACTCTCCAATCCACCCTCTTATTCTATCTCCCATTCCTAATGCTTCCAGGGTGTCCATCATAAAACCCCAACTTACTCTGTCGAATGCCTTCTCGGCATCTATCGACATCAATATCATTGGGGTTTTCCCTTTCTTGCCCTCTTGTGTAAGCAGCAGTGATCTCAGAGCGTTTTCTCTACCCTCTCTTCCTGGAACAAACCCCACTTGATCTCTATGTATCCACTCCGGCATCAGTTCTTTTAATCTATTTGCCAACACCTTTGCAAATATTTTAGTGTCTACATTCAATAGCGCTATTGGTCGATAACTCGCACATTGCGAGGGATCTTTATCTTCCTTCTGAATCAGTACTATATTAGCCTGTAACGATTCTCCCCTCATCTCCATCCCATTCCCCAAGGCGTTCATATAACTCTTCATCTTGGGTATTAAAAGCTCTATATATTTTTTATAGTATTTAACTGTGTATCCGTCTGGACCCGAACTTTTCCCTCCCGCCATGCTTTTTAATGCTATTTTTATTTCCTCTGAAGTTATTTCTTCCTCTAAAGAGTTCAGTTGTATTTCTCTTAATTTCGGTAGACCTGCTTCCTCTAGGTATATCTTTCTTTTCCCCCTATTTACTATTTCCATTTTCTTAAACTTATCCTGGGGTATAATATTATACAACTCATTGTAATACTCTTTAAATATTCTGGCAATATCCTTAGTTGAGTGTAGAAATTCACCCTTGGGGTTTCTTATTTTCTCAATATAATTTCTATTTTTCTTCTTTCTTAAAGTTCTCATTAAATACTTTCCCGGCCTATCTCCCCATCTATACCTTTCACATGTTATTTTATTAAAGACTCTTCTTTTTTCTTCCTCCATTACATTCTCTAGTTCTTCTTTCTTCTTTATTAACCCCTGCATTATCTCCTTAGATCTTTCCCTTTTATGCACCTGTTCAAGATCATTTATTTCATTTAATAATCTATTTATCTTTTCTTTCCTTTCTTTATTCTTTTTTGCCCCCATTGCAATGAGCAGACCTCTGATGTAAGCTTTATGAGCTTCCCACACCGTTGCTACCGATACATCCTCTGTCTCGTTCTCTTCAAAAAAACACTCAATTTCCCTCTCAATTCTTCGACTAATCTCTTCATCCATGAGGAGTGCCTCATTCATCCGCCACACATATCCCTCTCTCTCTTCTCTACCCCATCTTAACCTCATTTCTACCGGGGCATGATCCGATAGGGTGCTTTCTCCTATTTTTACTTCCCCCACCCATTCTATCATTTGGTGTTCTACTAATATGTAATCTAGTCTAGAATAAGTCTCATGTACTTGCGAAAAGAAAGTATAATCTCTCTCTTCAATATTCCTAATTCTCCAGATGTCCACCAGTTGACACTCATGCATCCTTTTTTTTAACCTTCTCAAGGACTTGCTTTCCTCTCTCCTCACACAGGAAGTGGTATCCATCTTCAGGTCTATACAGAGGTTAAAATCACCCGCCACTAACATACACCCTTTTTTAAAGTCCATCAATCTCTTCAACACTTCTCTCACAAATGTCACTGGCTTCTTATTTGGACTATATATATTTGCTATTGTGCACTCAATTCCCTGTAATTTACATCTCAAAAATAGGAACCTTCCCTCCGGGTCCGTCAATCTCTCCTCAACCTCAAACCTTATATTTTTAGCAAAGCCTATAGCAACTCCTTTTGTTCTTTTAATTGGTGAATCCGCATAAAACCATGTCGGAAAGTATCTGGTTCTCAGTCTAACCTTCGACTCTATCTCTAAGTGTGTTTCTTGCAAGAATATCACTGAGGATTTTCTATGTTGTAGTTCTTTAAATAACCTAAATCTCTTTCCTGGACAATTTAGCCCTTTTACATTATAGGTTATATATTGGATTTCTTCCATCTTACTCTTTTCCTCCTGACTCCTTTTCCTCCTTACTTTCCTCTTTCTTATACCTGTAGAGCGTATTTATCCCGCTAACCTTTTCTCTCCCCTTATCCCTCCCCCCCCCTCTTCCCACAATCCCTCCCCTCTCCCTCCATCCCCTCCCCCCAACCTCACCACCACCCCCCCTCCCCCCTTTTTAAGGCCTTCACTTTGCCTATTCATCATTTGTGGAACTAACATCCACCATTGATTTGGTCCTTAGGGCTACACTCCTCCCATGGCTAGCCTCCCCTCCATCCAGATCTCCCTATTGACCCCTTTCTACTTGTACTTCTTAACAAAAAGGGGAAGAATTAGAGCAAAGCTAGAGGACTGAAGGATGAAACAGGAGGCAAATTAGGGACACGGAGGGGCAGAGAAAAAAAAAAAAAAAAAAACATCTCTCCCCTCCACCCCCTTCTTTATGGAGCTTCTATACTGTTCACAAGTACGTCTCTTAGAGGCTGATCCCTCTTTGCAGATCCCTCTCCTAGGTCGATCACTGTGTAAAGAGGTAAATCGCATCTTAGAGTTCGGAAACGAAGAGTTGGAACTCTGCACTGCTGTCCCGTCGGCGTGCCCAGTCTCGACTGTAAAAGTGGGAAGAAGGTATACCCTTTTACGGAGGATAGACAGCAGGACCTTTTTGCCCTGAATATCAGCTTTACATCCAATCAGCCCTTTTATCTTTGATGCATAGAAAAGTAGACAGACAAATAGATAGATAGATAGATAGATAGATAGATAGATAGATACCAACCGGGCATCTGCATTTACCACAGAGTAAACTCAGACCAAATAATGTTCCAGAAAAGTAATCCACTCTGGCCAGAGCACAACACATGTAAAAAGGACACAATACTGAGAAGAACATTAGACGCCCCACGCTCAACATGTTTCTGGCTGACATATTTTTCATTGCTTATTCACAATCAAAGTAAAAAACTTAAGACCAACAAACACTAACTGTTTATTCTAAACAGTATATGTTACTCCTGGCCCCTTCTCTGCACTGTCTATTGTCTTTGCAATAAACTCCTCTCTTATCTTTCTATAGTCTGTGTTACACTGTACATTATACTTTTGACCCATTCTCTGGGTAGTGTATGTTGTATGTTGTACTCCTGACCTTTTTTCTGTATAGTCTTTATTGTACATTAAAAAGCTATGTTTCACATTACACTTCTGACCTCTTCTCAGCATATTCTGATTCTTTGATATGAAGGGCTTATGGAGCTTCTTTTTTTTTTTTTTTTATAAATATTTATTTATTTTCAAGTCTCATACATGTCATTTCAACATTTCTATTATTATAATGATCAAAACAGTAATTTATATGATTTATTTGACCATATATATAAACTTCCTTTTCTTACCATCCCCCCTCCCAAAACTCCCCCTCCCCTCCCCCCCTTCCCTCTCCCACCCACGCTCCACTTTCCTTTTTCTCTCATTAACTCCATATCTTTCTATTCTTCCTAAACCCTATTCTAATTCCACTTCCAGGAATATTATCTCCTCATATATTTCATCTTTACTTTATATTCTTCCCAGACTTTCCATTTTTTATTATACAACTCCAACTTGTCCTCATATGTATAATACAATCTTTCTGTCCCGGATAGCTGATTTACTCTACTTATCCAATCCTCCTCAGTTGGCACCTCTCTTTTCTTCCAGAACCTGGGGATCAGACTCTTTGCTGCGGTCAAGTATTGCCATATCCCGAGACTCTTGTATACTTTCGTAGAGAGCTTCGAGATATGGAGGAGACATAGTTCTGGATCCAATCCTATATTGATTTTAGTCATTTTCCCTATTACATAAACTATCTTCCGCCAAAACACCTGTATTTCTGAACACTCCCACCACATGTGATACCACGTGCCAACCTCACCACATCCTCTCCAACACATCCGTGACATCTCCGTATTCATCTTGTGCTCTACATTAGGGGTAATGTGCCATCTATTCAAACAACTTATAATTTACTTCTACTTCCCTCATACTAATATTTTCATGAATTAATGTGAACATTTTCCTCTTCTCCTCCTCCTCTATTTTCCTTCCTATATCTCTTTCCCATTTCTCTATGTGCATTAATTTTGTGTCAGTGTCAATCTCCAATAATATCTTGTGTATTTTTGCCATTCCGTGTCTACCATTTCCCCGTGTCTCAAATAATCTCTCAAATGGGTTCCAATCCCTTCTAGTTCTTATGGGCTTAGGGAGACTCTCAAAAAAATACTTCAGTTGGTAATATGTTAATCTATCCATCTTATTAAAAACTTCTCCCTTTCTGTCTTCCATATCCTTATATGACCCAATTTCCTCCCCTACCAATATATCTCTCAATTGCGCCTCTTGTTTTATAATCCATTTCCCTGCTATACTATCCATACCCGGGATCAAATATTTTGTGTTCCTAAGTGGTATTAATTGTGAATTAAAAACCCACCCTTTTTGTCTGTGTAATAAATCCCATTCTTTTAGAACATTCAAAGTATACTTACTAGTGCTCTCCTCTAATTCCCTATATTGTGCTGGTACCCAAATACTTTTACTTAAACTTATTCCACTCAGTGCTTTCTCAATTTTAACCCAACTTTTCTCCGGATTATGGATACAGTCAAAAATTCTCGCAATAATCCCCGCTCTATAATATCTCCTGAAATCTGGTACTCCCAGTCCTCCTCTCTCTTTACTTCTAGTCAATATCTCATAGCCTATTCTAGGTTTTTTATTTCTCCATATATATTTTATCATCATTTTCCTAAGTTCTTTAAAATATGTCTCTGGGAGCTTGATTGGGATCGTTTGAAATTTGTATAATACTTTAGGGACAATTATCATCTTTATCAGGTTTATGCGTGCCATCCACGATGGGTTTCCATTTCCCACCCTTCTCAGCTCCGCCTTTATCTCATTTAATAGTGCTATATAATTGGCTTTATATAAGTTTGTAGTTGAGGCTGATAATTTTATTCCTAGATATTTTAAATCTTTATCTCTCCAAAGGAAAGGGAATTCCTCTTTTAGTTTTTCCTTTTCTTCATTTTTAAGGTTGATATTTAAAATTTCAGTCTTTGTCGGGTTTATTTTCAGATTCGACAGTTCTCCATACTCTCTCAATGCTTTCATTAAATTTGGAAGTGATGTTCTGGGATTTCCTACATAGAACATCAAATCGTCCGCATACGCCGCTACCTTATTTTCTCTATCTCCTATCTTTATTCCTTTTATATCTATATTCTTCCTAATCCTAGACAGCAAGGGCTCCAGTGATAATACATATAACAGTGGGGACAATGGACATCCCTGTCTTGTACCATTTGACATCTTAAAATACTCTGATCTTCCTCCATTTACCATTATGGTGGCGGTAGGCCCTCTATCTAACTCTCCAATCCACCCTCTTATTCTATCTCCCATTCCTAATGCTTCCAGGGTGTCCATCATAAAACCCCAACTTACTCTGTCGAATGCCTTCTCGGCATCTATCGACATCAATATCATTGGGGTTTTCCCTTTCTTGCCCTCTTGTGTAAGCAGCAGTGATCTCAGAGCGTTTTCTCTACCCTCTCTTCCTGGAACAAACCCCACTTGATCTCTTTGTATCCATTCCGGCATCAGTTCTTTTAATCTATTTGCCAACACCTTTGCAAATATTTTAGTGTCTACATTCAATAGCGCTATTGGTCGATAACTCGCACATTGCGAGGGATCTTTATCTTCCTTCTGAATCAGTACTATATTAGCCTGTAACGATTCTCCCCTCATCTCCATCCCATTCCCCAAGGCGTTCATATAACTCTTCATCTTGGGTATTAAAAGCTCTATATATTTTTTATAGTATTTAACTGTGTATTCGTCTGGACCCGGACTTTTCCCTCCCGCCATGCTTTTTAATGCTATTTTTATTTCCTCTGAAGTTATTTCTTCCTCTAAAGAGTTCAGTTGTATTTCTCTTAATTTCGGTAGACCTGCTTCCTCTAGGTATATCTTTCTTTTCCCCCTATTTACTATTTCCATTTTCTTAAACTTATCCTGGGGTATAATATTATACAACTCATTGTAATACTCTTTAAATATTCTGGCAATATCCTTAGTTGAGTGTAGAAATTCACCCTTGGGGTTTCTTATTTTCTCAATATAATTTCTATTTTTCTTCTTTCTTAAAGTTCTCATTAAATACTTTCCCGGCCTATCTCCCCATCTATACCTTTCACATGTTATTTTATTAAAGACTCTTCTTTTTTCTTCCTCCATTACATTCTCTAGTTCTTCTTTCTTCTTTATTAACCCCTGCATTATCTCCTTAGATCTTTCCCTTTTATGCACCTGTTCAAGATCATTTATTTCATTTAATAATCTATTTATCTTTTCTTTCCTTTCTTTATTCTTTTTTGCCCCCATTGCAATGAGCAGACCTCTGATGTAAGCTTTATGAGCTTCCCACACCGTTGCTACCGATACATCCTCTGTCTCGTTCTCTTCAAAAAACCACTCAATTTCCCTCTCAATTCTTCGACTAATCTCTTCATCCATGAGGAGTGCCTCATTCATCCGCCACACATATCCCTCTCTCTCTTCTCTACCCCATCTTAACCTCATTTCTACCGGGGCATGATCCGATAGGGTGCTTTCTCCTATTTTTACTTCCCCCACCCATTCTATCATTTGGTGTTCTACTAATATGTAATCTAGTCTAGAATAAGTCTCATGTACTTGCGAAAAGAAAGTATAATCTCTCTCTTTCATATTCCTAATTCTCCAGATGTCCACCAGTTGACACTCATGCATCCTTTTTTTTAACCTTCTCAAGGACTTGCTTTCCTCTCTCCTCACACAGGAAGTGGTATCCATCTTCAGGTCTATACAGAGGTTAAAATCACCCGCCACTAACATACACCCTTTTTTAAAGTCCATCAATCTCTTCAACACTTCTCTCACAAATGTCACTGGCTTCTTATTTGGACTATATATATTTGCTATTGTGCACTCAATTCCCTGTAATTTACATCTCAAAAATAGGAACCTTCCCTCCGGGTCCGTCAATCTCTCCTCAACCTCAAACCTTATATTTTTAGCAAAGCATATAGCAACTCCTTTTGTTCTTTTAATTGGTGAATCCGCATAAAACCATGTCGGAAAGTATCTGGTTCTCAGTCTAACCTTCGACTCTATCTCTAAGTGTGTTTCTTGCAAGAATATCACTGAGGAATTTCTATGTTGTAGTTCTTTAAATAACCTAAATCTCTTTCCTGGACAATTTAGCCCTTTTACATTATAGGTTATATATTGGATTTCTTCCATCTTACTCTTTTCCTCCTGACTCCTTTTCCTCCTTACTTTCCTCTTTCTTATACCTGTAGAGCGTATTTATCCCGCTAACCTTTTCTCTCCCCTTATCCCTCCCCCCCCTCTTCCCACAATCCCTCCCCTCCCCTCCATCCCCTCCCCCCAACCTCACCACCACCCCCCCCCCTCCCCCCTTTTTAAGGCCTTCACTTTGCCTATTCATCATTTGTGGAACTAACATCCACCATTGATTTGGTCCTTAGGGCTACACTCCTCCCATGGCTAGCCTCCCCTCCATCCAGATCTCCCTATTGACCCCTTTCTACTTGTACTTCTTAACAAAAAGGGGAAGAATTAGAGCAAAGCTAGAGGACTGAAGGATGAAACAGGAGGCAAATTAGGGACACGGAGGGGCAGAGAGAAAAAAAAAAAAAAAAAACATCTCTCCCCTCCACCCCCTTCTTTATGGAGCTTCTATACTGTTCGCAAGTACGTCTCTTAGAGGCTGATCCCTCTTTGCAGATCCCTCTCCTAGGTCGATCACTGTGTAAAGAGGTAAATCGCATCTTAGAGTTCGGAAACGAAGAGTTGGAACTCTGCACTGCTGTCCCGTCGGCGTGCCTAGTCTCGACTGTAAAAGTGGGAAGAAGGTATACCCTTTTACGGAGGATAGACAGCAGGACCTTTTTGCCCTGAATATCAGCTTTACATCCAATCAGCCCTTTTATCTTTGATGCATAGAAAAGTAGACAGACAAATAGATAGATAGATAGATA
This sequence comes from Staurois parvus, assembly GCF_062004578.1. Classification (NCBI taxonomy): domain Eukaryota; kingdom Metazoa; phylum Chordata; class Amphibia; order Anura; family Ranidae; genus Staurois; species Staurois parvus. Next base: position 4,125,718 of record NW_028317958.1, on the reverse strand, counting down.
GATAGATAGATAGATAGATACCAACCGGGCATCTGCATTTACCACAGAGTAAACTCAGACCAAATAATGTTCCAGAAAAGTAATCCACTCTGGCCAGAGCACAACACATGTAAAAAGGACACAATACTGACAAGAACATTAGACGCCCCACGCTCAACATGTTTCTGGCTGACATATTTTTCATTGCTTATTCACAATCAAAGTAAAAAACTTAAGACCGACAAACACTAACTGTTTATTCTAAACAGTATATGTTACTCCTGGCCCCTTCTCTGCACTGTCTATTGTCTTTGCAATAAACTCCTCTCTTATCTTTCTATAGTCTGTGTTACACTGTACATTATACTTTTGACCCATTCTCTGGGTAGTGTATGTTGTATGTTGTACTCCTGACCTTTTTTCTGTATAGTCTTTATTGTACATTAAAAAGCTATGTTTCACATTACACTTCTGACCTCTTCTCAGCATATTCTGATTCTTTGATATGAAGGGCTTATGGAGCTTCATTTTTTTTTTTTTTATAAATATTTATTTATTTTCAAGTCTTATACATGTCATTTCAACATTTCTATTATTATAATGATCAAAACAGTAATTTATATGATTTATTTGACCATATATATAAACTTCCTTTTCTTACCATCCCCCCTCCCAAAACTCCCCCTCCCCTCCCCCCCTTCCCTCTCCCACCCACGCTCCACTTTCCTTTTTCTCTCATTAACTCCATATCTTTCTATTCTTCCTAAACCCTATTCTAATTCCACTTCCAGGAATATTATCTCCTCATATATTTCATCTTTACTTTATATTCTTCCCAGACTTTCCATTTTTTATTATACAACTCCAACTTGTCCTCATATGTATAATACAATCTTTCTGTCCCGGATAGCTGATTTACTCTACTTATCCAATCCTCCTCAGTTGGCACCTCTCTTTTCTTCCAGAACCTGGGGATCAGACTCTTTGCTGCGGTCAAGTATTGCCATATCCCGAGACTCTTGTATACTTTCGTAGAGAGCTTCGAGATATGGAGGAGACATAGTTCTGGATCCAATCCTATATTGATTTTAGTCATTTTCCCTATTACATAAACTATCTTCCGCCAAAACACCTGTATTTCTGAACACTCCCACCACATGTGATACCACGTGCCAACCTCACCACATCCTCTCCAACACATCCGTGACATCTCCGTATTCATCTTGTGCTCTACATTAGGGGTAATGTGCCATCTATTCAAACAACTTATAATTTACTTCTACTTCCCTCATACTAATATTTTCATGAATTAATGTGAACATTTTCCTCTTCTCCTCCTCCTCTATTTTCCTTCCTATATCTCTTTCCCATTTCTCTATGTGCATTAATTTTGTGTCAGTGTCAATCTCCAATAATATCTTGTGTATTTTTGCCATTCCGTGTCTACCATTTCCCCGTGTCTCAAATAATCTCTCAAATGGGTTCCAATCCTTTCTAGTTCTTATGGGCTTAGGGAGACTCTCAAAAAAATACTTCAGTTGGTAATATGTTAATCTATCCATCTTATTAAAAACTTCTCCCTTTCTGTCTTCCATATCCTTATATGACCCAATTTCCTCCCCTACCAATATATCTCTCAATTGCGCCTCTTGTTTTATAATCCATTTCCCTGCTATACTATCCATACCCGGGATCAAATATTTTGTGTTCCTAAGTGGTATTAATTGTGAATTAAAAACCCACCCTTTTTGTCTGTGTAATAAATCCCATTCTTTTAGAACATTCAAATTATACTTACTAGTGCTCTCCTCTAATTCCCTATATTGTGCTGGTACCCAAATACTTTTACTTAAACTTATTCCACTCAGTGCTTTCTCAATTTTAACCCAACTTTTCTCCGGATTATGGATACAGTCAAAAATTCTCGCAATAATCCCCGCTCTATAATATCTCCTGAAATCTGGTACTCCCAGTCCTCCTCTCTCTTTACTTCTAGTCAATATCTCATAGCCTATTCTAGGTTTTTTATTTCTCCATATATATTTTATCATCATTTTCCCAAGTTCTTTAAAATATGTCTCTGGGAGCTTAATTGGGATCGTTTGAAATTTGTATAATACTTTAGGGACAATTATCATCTTTATCAGGTTTATGCGTGCCATCCACGATGGGTTTCCATTTCCCACCCTTCTCAGCTCCGCCTTTATCTCATTTAATAGTGCTATATAATTGGCTTTATATAAGTTTGTAGTTGAGGCTGATAATTTTATTCCTAGATATTTTAAATCTTTATCTCTCCAAAGGAAAGGGAATTCCTCTTTTAGTTTTTCCTTTTCTTCATTTTTAAGGTTGATATTTAAAATTTCAGTCTTTGTCGGGTTTATTTTCAGATTCGACAGTTCTCCATACTCTCTCAATGCTTTCATTAAATTTGGAAGTGTTGTTCTGGGATTTCCTACATAGAACATCAAATGGTCCGCATACGCCGCTACCTTATTTTCTCTATCTCCTATCTTTATTCCTTTTATATCTATATTCTTCCTAATCCTAGACAGCAAGGGCTCCAGTGATAATACATATAACAGTGGGGACAATGGACATCCCTGTCTTGTACCATTTGACATCTTAAAATACTCTGATCTTCCTCCATTTACCATTATGGTGGCGGTAGGCCCTCTATCTAACTCTCCAATCCACCCTCTTATTCTATCTCCCATTCCTAATGCTTCCAGGGTGTCCATCATAAAACCCCAACTTACTCTGTCGAATGCCTTCTCGGCATCTATCGACATCAATATCATTGGGGTTTTCCCTTTCTTGCCCTTTTGTGTAAGCAGCAGTGATCTCAGAGCGTTTTCTCTACCCTCTCTTCCTGGAACAAACCCCACTTGATCTCTATGTATCCACTCCGGCATCAGTTCTTTTAATCTATTTGCCAACACCTTTGCAAATATTTTAGTGTCTACATTCAATAGCGCTATTGGTCGATAACTCGCACATTGCGAGGGATCTTTATCTTCCTTCTGAATCAGTACTATATTAGCCTGTAACGATTCTCCCCTCATCTCCATCCCATTCCCCAAGGCGTTCATATAACTCTTCATCTTGGGTATTAAAAGCTCTATATATTTTTTATAGTATTTAACTGTGTATCCGTCTGGACCCGGACTTTTCCCTCCCGCCATGCTTTTTAATGCTATTTTTATTTCCTCTGAAGTTATTTCTTCCTCTAAAGAGTTCAGTTGTATTTCTCTTAATTTCGGTAGACCTGCTTCCTCTAGGTATATCTTTCTTTTCCCCCTATTTACTATTTCCATTTTCTTAAACTTATCCTGGGGTATAATATTATACAACTCATTGTAATACTCTTTAAATATTCTGGCAATATCCTTAGTTGAGTGTAGAAATTCACCCTTGGGGTTTCTTATTTTCTCAATATAATTTCTATTTTTCTTCTTTCTTAAAGTTCTCATTAAATACTTTCCCGGCCTATCTCCCCATCTATACCTTTCACATGTTATTTTATTAAAGACTCTTCTTTTTTCTTCCTCCGTTACATTCTCTAGTTCTTCTTTCTTCTTTATTAACCCCTGCATTATCTCCTTAGATCTTTCCCTTTTATGCACCTGTTCAAGATCATTTATTTCATTTAATAATCTATTTATCTTTTCTTTCCTTTCTTTATTCTTTTTTGCCCCCATTGCAATGAGCAGACCTCTGATGTAAGCTTTATGAGCTTCCCACACCGTTGCTACCGATACATCCTCTGTCTCGTTCTCTTCAAAAAACCACTCAATTTCCCTCTCAATTCTTCGACTAATCTCTTCATCCATGAGGAGTGCCTCATTCATCCGCCACACATATCCCTCTCTCTCTTCTCTACCCCATCTTAACCTCATTTCTACCGGGGCATGATCCGATAGGGTGCTTTCTCCTATTTTTACTTCCCCCACCCATTCTATCATTTGGTGTTCTACTAATATGTAATCTAGTCTAGAATAAGTCTCATGTACTTGCGAAAAGAAAGTATAATCTCTCTCTTTCATATTCCTAATTCTCCAGATGTCCACCAGTTGACACTCATGCATCCTTTTTTTTAACCTTCTCAAGGACTTGCTTTCCTCTCTCCTCACACAGGAAGTGGTATCCATCTTCAGGTCTATACAGAGGTTAAAATCACCCGCCACTAACATACACCCTTTTTTAAAGTCCATCAATCTCTTCAACACTTCTCTCACAAATGTCACTGGCTTCTTATTTGGACTATATATATTTGCTATTGTGCACTCAATTCCCTGTAATTTACCTCTCAAAAATAGGAACCTTCCCTCCGGGTCCGTCAATCTCTCCTCAACCTCAAACCTTATATTTTTAGCAAAGCATATAGCAACTCCTTTTGTTCTTTTAATTGGTGAATCCGCATAAAACCATGTCGGAAAGTATCTGGTTCTCAGTCTAACCTTCGACTCTATCTCTAAGTGTGTTTCTTGCAAGAATATCACTGAGGAATTTCTATGTTGTAGTTCTTTAAATAACCTAAATCTCTTTCCTGGACAATTTAGCCCTTTTACATTATAGGTTATATATTGGATTTCTTCCATCTTACTCTTTTCCTCCTGACTCCTTTTCCTCCTTACTTTCCTCTTTCTTATACCTGTAGAGCGTATTTATCCCGCTAACCTTTTCTCTCCCCTTATCCCTCCCCCCCCTCTTCCCACAATCCCTCCCCTCCCCTCCATCCCCTCCCCCCAACCTCACCACCACCCCCCTCCCCCCTTTTTAAGGCCTTCACTTTGCCTATTCATCATTTGTGGAACTAACTTCCACCATTGATTTGGTCCTTAGGGCTACACTCCTCCCATGGCTAGCCTCCCCTCCATCCAGATCTCCCTATTGACCCCTTTCTACTTGTACTTCTTAACAAAAAGGGGAAGAATTAGAGCAAAGCTAGAGGACTGAAGGATGAAACAGGAGGCAAATTAGGGACACGGAGGGGCAGAGAGAAAAAAAAAAAAAAAACCATCTCTCCCCTCCACCCCCTTCTTTATGGAGCTTCTATACTGTTCGCAAGTACGTCTCTTAGAGGCTGATCCCTCTTTGCAGATCCCTCTCCTAGGTCGATCACTGTGTAAAGAGGTAAATCGCATCTTAGAGTTCGGAAACGAAGAGTTGGAACTCTGCACTGCTGTCCCGTCGGCGTGCCCAGTCTCGACTGTAAAAGTGGGAAGAAGGTATACCCTTTTACGGAGGATAGACAGCAGGACCTTTTTGCCCTGAATATCAGCTTTACATCCAATCAGCCCTTTTATCTTTGATGCATAGAAAAGTAGACAGACAAATAGATAGATAGATAGATAGATAGATAGATAGATAGATAGATAGATACCAACCGGGCATCCGCATTTACCACAGAGTAAACTCAGACCAAATAATGTTCCAGAAAAGTAATCCACTCTGGCCAGAGCACAACACATGTAAAAAGGACACAATACTGACAAGAACATTAGACGCCCCACGCTCAACATGTTTCTGGCTGACATATTTTTCATTGCTTATTCACAATCAAAGTAAAAAACTTAAGACCGACAAACACTAACTGTTTATTCTAAACAGTATATGTTACTCCTGGCCCCTTCTCTGCACTGTCTATTGTCTTTGCAATAAACTCTTCTCTTATCTTTCTATAGTCTGTGTTACACTGTACATTATACTTTTGACCCATTCTCTGGGTAGTGTATGTTGTATGTTGTACTCCTGACCTTTTTTCTGTATAGTCTTTATTGTACATTAAAAAGCTATGTTTCACATTACACTTCTGACCTCTTCTCAGCATATTCTGATTCTTTGATATGAAGGGCTTATGGAGCTTCTTTTTTTTTTTTTTTATAAATATTTATTTATTTTCAAGTCTTATACATGTCATTTCAATATTTCTATTATTATAATGATCAAAACAGTAATTTATATGATTTATTTGACCATATATATAAACTTCCTTTTCTTACCATCCCCCCTCCCAAAACTCCCCCTCCCCTCCCCCCCTTCCCTCTCCCACCCACGCTCCACTTTCCTTTTTCTCTCATTAACTCCATATCTTTCTATTCTTCCTAAACCCTATTCTAATTCCACTTCCAGGAATATTATCTCCTCATATATTTCATCTTTACTTTATATTCTTCCCAGACTTTCCATTTTTTATTATACAACTCCAACTTGTCCTCATATGTATAATACAATCTTTCTGTCCCGGATAGCTGATTTACTCTACTTATCCAATCCTCCTCAGTTGGCACCTCTCTTTTCTTCCAGAACCTGGGGATCAGACTCTTTGCTACGGTCAAGTATTGCCATATCCCGAGACTCTTGTATACTTTCGTAGAGAGCTTCGAGATATGGAGGAGACATAGTTCTGGATCCAATCCTATATTGATTTTAGTCATTTTCCCTATTACATAAACTATCTTCCGCCAAAACACCTGTATTTCTGAACACTCCCACCACATGTGATACCACGTGCCAACCTCACCACATCCTCTCCAACACATCCGTGACATCTCCGTATTCATCTTGTGCTCTACATTAGGGGTAATGTGCCATCTATTCAAACAACTTATAATTTACTTCTACTTCCCTCATACTAATATTTTCATGAATTAATGTGAACATTTTCCTCTTCTCCTCCTCCTCTATTTTCCTTCCTATATCTCTTTCCCATTTCTCTATGTGCATTAATTTTGTGTCAGTGTCAATCTCCAATAATATCTTGTGTATTTTTGCCATTCCGTGTCTACCATTTCCCCGTGTCTCAAATAATCTCTCAAATGGGTTCCAATCCTTTCTAGTTCTTATGGGCTTAGGGAGACTCTCAAAAAAATACTTCAGTTGGTAATATCTTAATCTATCCATCTTATTAAAAACTTCTCCCTTTCTGTCTTCCATATCCTTATATGACCCAATTTCCTCCCCTACCAATATATCTCTCAATTGCGCCTCTTGTTTTATAATCCATTTCCCTGCTATACTATCCATACCCGGGATCAAATATTTTGTGTTCCTAAGTGGTATTAATTGTGAATTAAAAACCCACCCTTTTTGTCTGTGTAATAAATCCCATTCTTTTAGAACATTCAAAGTATACTTGCTAGTGCTCTCCTCTAATTCCCTATATTGTGCTGGTACCCAAATACTTTTACTTAAACTTATTCCACTCAGTGCTTTCTCAATTTTAACCCAACTTTTCTCCGGATTATGGATACAGTCAAAAATTCTCGCAATAATCCCCGCTCTATAATATCTCCTAAAATCTGGTACTCCCAGTCCTCCTCTCTCTTTACTTCTAGTCAATATCTCATAGCCTATTCTAGGTTTTATATTTCTCCATATATATTTTATCATCATTTTCCTAAGTTCTTTAAAATATGTCTCTGGGAGCTTAATTGGGATCGTTTGAAATTTGTATAATACTTTAGGGACAATTATCATCTTTATCAGGTTTATGCGTGCCATCCACGATGGGTTTCCATTTCCCACCCTTCTCAGCTCTGCCTTTATCTCATTTAATAGTGCTATATAATTGGCTTTATATAAGTTTGTAGTTGAGGCTGATAATTTTATTCCTAGATATTTTAAATCTTTATCTCTCCAAAGGAAAGGGAATTCCTCTTTTAGTTTTTCCTTTTCTTCATTTTTAAGGTTGATATTTAAAATTTCAGTCTTTGTCGGGTTTATTTTCAGATTCGACAGTTCTCCATACTCTCTCAATGCTTTCATTAAATTTGGAAGTGATGTTCTGGGATTTCCTACATAGAACATCAAATGGTCCGCATACGCCACTACCTTATTTTCTCTATCTCCTATCTTTATTCCTTTTATATCTATATTCTTCCTAATCCTAGACAGCAAGGGCTCCAGTGATAATACATATAACAGTGGGGACAATGGACATCCCTGTCTTGTACCATTTGACATCTTAAAATACTCTGATCTTCCTCCATTTACCATTATGGTGGCGGTAGGCCCTCTATCTAACTCTCCAATCCACCCTCTTATTCTATCTCCCATTCCTAATGCTTCCAGGGTGTCCATCATAAAACCCCAACTTACTCTGTCGAATGCCTTCTCGGCATCTATCGACATCAATATCATTGGGGTTTTCCCTTTCTTGCCCTCTTGTGTAAGCAGCAGTGATCTCAGAGCGTTTTCTCTACCCTCTCTTCCTGGAACAAACCCCACTTGATCTCTATGTATCCACTCCGGCATCAGTTCTTTTAATCTATTTGCCAACACCTTTGCAAATATTTTAGTGTCTACATTCAATAGCGCTATTGGTCGATAACTCGCACATTGCGAGGGATCTTTATCTTCCTTCTGAATCAGTACTATATTAGCCTGTAACGATTCTCCCCTCATCTCCATCCCATTCCCCAAGGCGTTCATATAACTCTTCATCTTGGGTATTAAAAGCTCTATATATTTTTTATAGTATTTAACTGTGTATCCGTCTGGACCCGGACTTTTCCCTCCCGCCATGCTTTTTAATGCTATTTTTATTTCCTCTGAAGTTATTTCTTCCTCTAAAGAGTTCAGTTGTATTTCTCTTAATTTCGGTAGACCTGCTTCCTCTAGGTATATCTTTCTTTTCCCCCTATTTACTATTTCCATTTTCTTAAACTTATCCTGGGGTATAATATTATACAACTCATTGTAATACTCTTTAAATATTCTGGCAATATCCTTAGTTGAGTGTAGAAATTCACCCTTGGGGTTTCTTATTTTCTCAATATAATTTCTATTTTTCTTCTTTCTTAAAGTTCTCATTAAATACTTTCCCGGCCTATCTCCCCATCTATACCTTTCACATGTTATTTTATTAAAGACTCTTCTTTTTTCTTCCTCCGTTACATTCTCTAGTTCTTCTTTCTTCTTTATTAACCCCTGCATTATCTCCTTAGATCTTTCCCTTTTATGCACCTGTTCAAGATCATTTATTTCATTTAATAATCTATTTATCTTTTCTTTCCTTTCTTTATTCTTTTTTGCCCCCATTGCAATGAGCAGACCTCTGATGTAAGCTTTATGAGCTTCCCACACCGTTGCTACCGATACATCCTCTGTCTCGTTCTCTTCAAAAAACCACTCAATTTCCCTCTCAATTCTTCGACTAATCTCTTCATCCATGAGGAGTGCCTCATTCATCCGCCACACATATCCCTCTCTCTCTTCTCTACCCCATCTTAACCTCATTTCTACCGGGGCATGATCCGATAGGGTGCTTTCTCCTATTTTTACTTCCCCCACCCATTCTATCATTTGGTGTTCTACTAATATGTAATCTAGTCTAGAATAAGTCTCATGTACTTGCGAAAAGAAAGTATAATCTCTCTCTTTCATATTCCTAATTCTCCAGATGTCCACCAGTTGACACTCATGCATCCTTTTTTTTAACCTTCTCAAGGACTTGCTTTCCTCTCTCCTCACACAGGAAGTGGTATCCATCTTCAGGTCTATACAGAGGTTAAAATCACCCGCCACTAACATACACCCTTTTTTAAAGTCCATCAATCTCTTCAACACTTCTCTCACAAATGTCACTGGTTTCTTATTTGGACTATATATATTTGCTATTGTGCACTCAATTCCCTGTAATTTACCTCTCAAAAATAGGAACCTTCCCTCCGGGTCCGTCAATCTCTCCTCAACCTCAAACCTTATATTTTTAGCAAAGCCTATAGCAACTCCTTTTGTTCTTTTAATTGGTGAATCCGCATAAAACCATGTCGGAAAGTATCTGGTTCTCAGTCTAACCTTCGACTCTATCTCTAAGTGTGTTTCTTGCAAGAATATCACTGAGGATTTTCTATGTTGTAGTTCTTTAAATAACCTAAATCTCTTTCCTGGACAATTTAGCCCTTTTACATTATAGGTTATATATTGGATTTCTTCCATCTTACTCTTTTCCTCCTGACTCCTTTTCCTCCTTACTTTCCTCTTTCTTATACCTGTAGAGCGTATTTATCCCGCTAACCTTTTCTCTCCCCTTATCCCTCCCCCCCTCTTCCCACAATCCCTCCCCTCTCCCTCCCCTCCATCCCCTCCCCCCAACCTCACCACCATCCCTCCCCCCCTCCCCCCTTTTTAAGGCCTTCACTTTGCCTATTCATCATTTGTGGAACTAACATCCACCATTGATTTGGTCCTTAGGGCTACACTCCTCCCATGGCTAGCCTCTCCTCCATCCAGATCTCCCTATTGACCCCTTTCTACTTGTACTTCTTAACAAAAAGGGGAAGAATTAGAGCAAAGCTAGAGGACTGAAGGATGAAACAGGAGGCAAATTAGGGACACGGAGGGGCAGAGAGAAAAAAAAAAAAAAAAAAAACATCTCTCCCCTCCACCCCCTTCTTTATGGAGCTTCTATACTGTTCGCAAGTACGTCTCTTATAGGCTGATCCCTCTTTGCAGATCCCTCTCTGTAAAATATCGTATTGTCTCGATATTTTATTAACTTGTATTGATGAGAAATGTTGAGATAGAAAGTCCTTCCACTTCTTGTAAAAACTCAAAAAGATGATTTAATAATATCGTTGCATAAAATTAGAAATAAAATATTGGCATACAGAATGTTTAAATAATGTCCAAAAAATATAGTTAAGTTCTTGATAATAAGATTGTATATATGTATATGTGTGTATGTGTGTGTGTGTCTCTCAAGGCTTCAAGCAATGTGAGCATAAAAAGTCTTTGTTCAGCTGTTAAAAGAGCAATCCAGCCCCCACCAACCTAAAAGTGGGTTGGTATTCTCTTGTAGTCCTACTAAGATAATTGCTTCTCTCAAAGTCTGAGTGTAACTTTATCTCTTACATAGATGGGGGAGGATGGGGGAAGGTATAGCTAATTGCTCTCATATGTGGCTTGAATGTAAAGGAAAAACCCAAGATATATGTTCACAGACTCTGAAGTCTAATTACTCACTTTTCCCAATCTAGAACAAATATAAATATAATAACTCAATTATTCTATTAAGATCCAACTCATTCATACTTATGTTAGTACTGTTAATAAGAAGATATTAGGTATTAGGTTAAGGAAAGCTTCTAACATTTCCCTCTCAAAATGATCGATTTTATCGAATCTTAATCATTTTCCTTATCTTAATCCATTTATACACATTCTCGTCACTTTCGTATCCATTCATGCGTTTTTGGATCTTAAGATAATTGATCTGAACTTATCTTCAATTTGATTCTATAATGGGAAAACAAATTCTTTGATAAACCTTTTGTTATGTATCACATAAAAATATTTTTACCCTTATTATTTTCCTTTCCTTTTACCAAATAATTCATCCCCTTAATAAATGTATAACTGTAACATTATAGTACAATACTTTAAAATATGTCACTTAAAAAATAGATGTTTCATATTTTCCCTCCAAAATGTGTGTAGCACACAGTTCTATAATCCATACATTGTTCAAATTACCTTATCAACATTTAAACATAACATGTGTTCTCTAACTTCAATCCATACATGTATATCAAATGATTTTTTTAAAAAAACATACATATAACAATGTAAAGCTTGCCTAAGTTTTTCTATATGTACCTTAGAAAAACTTATCCCTAGCTTAATTAACAACAGATGTTCTAACTAAGAGTGACTCTGTTGTAACAAAAGTTTAACCTCTTCACTTCTGAAAGTACATAGTGTGTGATTGCAAATGTTCATGTGAAAACTGATCTCATCTTAATATGGTAAACATATTATGTCAAAATAAAATGTACACACAAAAAAAACCAATATATCTGATGATGAATGAATTATTTCATCAGTAGTCAAAAGTCAATTGTTTTATAAGTTCTTCCTCTATGAGATGCCTTGAGATGTCTTGTCTTCTTCTAGCACTCTGTAAAGTTAAAATAACTTTATTGAACATAAAAAGAACAACAAAAACAATGATGAATGAAATTCTTGTTGCAAAGCTTCTTCCAGAATAAATTTCCTTCTTGGAAAATGTATTATCATCTGAAAGGTTTAGAAATATTTGAGTTTTCTTCCTTTAACAGTTACTCTTAGGTCATTTCCTGTAACAGAAATGCAGTATCATTATTTTGGCATTGATAATTTTACATGGATTAATCCTCTTACATTTATCTGTTAATATTACATATCATAATCACAAACATTTCTAGTCATGACATGGAAGACATATTTTGATTATAACACTTCTTATTGACTTGTAGTGTTATATTTTAGAATGCGGGCACTTCCGCCTAACAGTACTAGGGTTGCTGATGCAAATCCCAACCATGGCATCACCTGCCTGGAGTTTACATGTTCTCCCTCTGCTTGTGTGGGTTTTCTCCAGGTACTCCGGTTTCCTTCCAACAAGTCATGTTGGTAGGAGAATTGCTCCTATCTAAATTGGCCCTAGTATGTGTATGTATGACTGTGAGTTAGGGACCTCAGATTGTACACCTCTTGAGGGTTAGGGACTTATGTGAATGTACTATATATGTAAAAAGCACTACATATAAAGTAGTAAAATTGACAACGCTATATAAGTACCTGAAATAAACAAAAATAAATATAACAGGACGCTACATCTCCATTATTGGTCATGATTCAAAACCTTGGTTTCAAAACCAAAGAAAGGTTTTGTATCAACCCAGAGATGACAAAGGATCATGCCTTTGATCTTATCTCTATAAAATTGGAAATATGCGTAGCTGTTTTTTGTGTTGTCTTACTTCTTGTAGTGTAAGACTGATCTGCAGTAATACATACTGGTTTCAAACTTTTCTCAGTTCCTATGTTGAAAACATGAGGTACAAACTTCTCACTTACAGCTGTACAAACATGTGTTGGTATGTTTTCCTGAAAATGTCTTTTTGTTACTTCTATCTGAATGTGTTTGGAAGACAGTGTTTTGTACCATATAGGATAATTTTCACGATAATTGTCTGTTGAACCATCTTCCTCTAGGAGTTTCAGTGATGAATCAGGTGTCTGTAATATGATCTTACTTGATCTCACAATGTATTCAGTTATTTTGACTGCAAAGAAAGCACTTAACAATTGTTTAATATGTGCATCAAAGTTTTTCTCCATATTTGTCAAAGTTCTTGAGAAGAAACCTATTATTTTCTGATTACCTTCTTTTAATTGTGACAAAGTTACTGAGATTGCATTACTGGAAACATTGGTTTCTAAAACAAAAGGAATTTTACTACAAAACTCAACAGTATTTAATGTAGTAGCATTCTGCAAATCCCATTTCAATAGTTCAAAAGCTTCTTTCTCAGTTTGATCCCATTGTTCCAATACACCATCTTTTTGTCTCAAACGATCAAATAATGATCTAGACTTCTCTGCAAAATTGGGTATAAAATCTTTACAATGATTTACTTCACTCAAAAACTGACGCAAAGCCTTGCGATTTGTTGGAATTGGATAAGCAGAAATAGTTCTAACTTTTTCTTGCAACAACTGTCTCTGTCCATGACTAATTTGCATATGAAGGAATTCCACCTGTCTTTTCATCAACTGAACTTTCTCTGTGTTCAATTTCAATCCTGCTGTTTGTAACAACGTAAATATTTCAGACAAAAGAGTTATATGTTCAGTTATATTTTGTGTAGACAAAAGAAGCTTGTCTACATGCTGGACAATACATTCTGGCCTAGAGAATTTAGATAATATTTTTCCCAAATACTCATGAACAATGCCATCACTTATATCCATGCCTGGGGCTAATCTTGTGAATGTATAAGTTTCTTTGTTGAAGCTAAAAGCAAATTTATATTGACAACTCTTAGCTAAGGGTACTGACAAATGGCTATTGGCAATTTCAAGTACTGAGAATATTTTGGCCTTGGCATCCAGATGTGACATTATGTTACAATCAGGAACAATAGATCTGTTATTTGTGATGCATTTGTTCAATGTCCTGAAGTCAACTGATAAAGAATATGAATTATCAGCTTTGATAGGCCAAATACAGTTATTCACCACTGATTGTACTTTCTTTAAAATTCCTTGCTGTAAAAACTCATCTACAATGGAAGAGAGTGGATTAATTGATTCTAATGGCAATTTGTATTGAGGTTGAGGCTTAGGGTCTCTACCTTCAATGTCAACTTCAAAATTTGTAAACAAACCTACATCATTTTTGCTTTGACTCCAAAGTTCTTTATGTGATCTAACCAATTGTTCCAATTCAAGATTGGTTCCTGTATGTGGCCATTTATGATCTGAAGACATGTCAGCAGTTGCTGTACAAATACTTCCAACATTACAGTACATGGAAGAATCAATTGATGTTGATTTGGGCCTTCCACTTTCATCCAATAAATGTGGAGCAACATATTCCAACGGTAAAGAAGAAGAATCTCGATTTGATCCTGATTTAAATTTCGGCAATGGCAATAAACCATTCCTGTTAATGACAACAGCACTGTTTACCATATTGTTTAAGCTGTTGTTGACTCTCAGTGAACTGATCTTTTTAACTTCTGAGGCATAAGGCAACTCAGACAGACTATTGTTGGAACATGGAGGAGCAGATTGTTCAGAAATTATATTTTGGTCTTCTAATTCCAAAACTTTTCTTTGTAAATCTAATTTATAATGAATACAATCTCTTTTCAAATGACCAAATCGTTTACAATAGAAACAAATAGTATTTCCTGTCTGCTCTGAGACTCTCGTCCTGCCTGTGACGTATTCATCATCATAACTGGGTGTGGCTAAGCACATGGTCTCTCTCTGTTCTCCATTTTGAACAATTAAACTTTCCTTTTTCTGATTATTTAATTTAAGTTGTCTCCTAACTGTATCAATAACTTTGGCTGCGTGATCTAAATCATTTTTGCCAGTAGCAATAATAACAGATGCTGGATCAAGATACTTGAATTTTTTAACAAAAGCATTTACCATAGAAGGAGTCTCATTGTCTAAATTAAATATCATTTTGTATACTTTAGAAAATCTATTTTTAAATTCAAAAGGATCATCATTAATCGTAGCTCTTAAGGAGTCTAAGATTTCCAAAGAAGGTGTTTCCTCTCCAGTAGTAAATTTCAATAATTGACGTAGTCGGTCTGATGCATTGCTATGCATTTCCTCATCATCCTCAATATATGGCGTTTTGATTAATCTACATGCCATAACACTGGGGAGCCATAAACAGAATAGAAAATTTCTTTGCTCCTGATTTAAACAAAAATTATTACAAAAATTTTCATAAACCTCCATGTTATAGAAAGCATCGGAGTCCATATCATAGGCTGGCATATCCTTCAAAATTTTCATGAGCTGATCAAGGATTTTAAGATTAAGTTTTGCAGCTTTATCCCTTAATTTTCTCTTACACATTTCTTCCTGATCTATAGGGTCTCCTTCTATAGACTGGATGTCTGGTACAAAAGAGTATTGTTTCTCTGCCTTAGTATTCACACAAATTCTTTTTACATCATTCTGCAGGTCAGATAACTGAATGTCTTTTGTTTGAATTGCACTTTGCAGATCATCAATTTGCTCAGTCAAAGTCTGGCAATTAGCACATACACTGCTCTGATCTTGCTGCATTACACATGCAGCAGTCTTAGGAACATCAAAAATCATGGCGTTAAAAACATTAACTAACTTCATTACATTTCTAACTTGTTTGCTCAGTTTCTTAAAGGAAAACTTAGATTTTTCTATCTTAATATTAGCCTGTAAGCACTCATTATACATGTACCGCCAAAGTTCATCATCTTTAACAAATGTAGACAGATTCTTGAATTCTAACTTACTCTCTCTAGATAATTCATCAATAAAATCCATTACTTACCGATTAAGAAGGTCTTTCTTTACATAACGCGTCTTTTCTCTCTTGGCGGGAAATGACATCACCAAGGAACAGCGTTTCTTGCAATTGCGCAAAATTCTCACCAATTCTGCATTTAGGTTCTCGATTATGCCGACGATTCATCTGTTGCAGACTTTTACTTCTCCTGAAAGCTTGACTTCATATTTTGTTGACTTACAAACAGCTTCCCTCTCAGCAAGATGAAAGAGAAACAAAAGTCAAAAATAAGCGATCGGCGGAAACGAATCCTCCTGGCTGGCTCGCCACTGTAAAATATTGTATTGTCTCGATATTTTATTAACTTGTATTGATGAGAAATGTTGAGATAGAAAGTCCTTCCACTTCTTGTACAAACTCAAAAAGATGATTTAATAATAACGTTGCATAAAATTAGAAATAAAATATTGGCATACAGAATGTTTAAATAATGTCCAAAAAATATAGTTAAGTTCTTGATAATAAGATTGTATATACAGTTGTGACCAAAATTATTCAACCCCCACTGAAATTGAGTGTTTTGGCCAGTTTGACATTGCTTTTGATCATTCAGTCATCTTGCTTACATTTACATTAAAGAGGCACTTGTAGGTCAGACAAATATAACATAACAGTTATAATGAAATAACCACAAATGTCTTTTCTGTGCTCACAGCATTATCAGTTTTATTCAACCCCCAAGTGACATTCAATCTTAGTACTTAGTACAGCATCCTTTTACAGTTATAACAGCTTTTAAACGTGAAGCATAGCTTGACACAAGTGTCTTGCAGCGATCTACGGGTATCTTCGCCCATTCTTCATGGGCAAAGGCCTCCAGTTCAGTCACATTCTTAGGCTTGCGCACTGCAACTGCTTTCTTTAAGTCCCACCAGAGGTTCTCAATCGGATTTAAGTCTGGTGACTGCGATGGCCACTCCAAAATGTTCCAGCCTTTCCTCTGCAACCATGCTCTAGTGGACTTGGAGGTATGCTTGGGATCATTGTCCTGTTGAAAGGTCCAACGTCTCCCAAGCCTCAGGTGTGTGACGGACTGCATCACGTTTCCATCCAATATCTCCTGGTACTGAAGAGAATTCATGGTACCTTGCACACGCTGAAGCTTCCCTGTACCTGCAGAAGCAAAACAGCCCCAAAGCATGATTGACCCTCCACCATGCTTCACAGTAGGCAAGGTGTTCTTTTCATCATAGGCCTTGTTCTTCCTCCTCCAAACATAGCGTTGATCCATGGGCCCAAACAGTTCTAATTTTGTTTCATCAGTCCACAGAACACTATCCCACAACTTTTGTGGTTTGTCCACATGGCTTTTGGCATACTGCAGTCGACTCTTCTTATTCTTTGGAGACAGCAAGGGGGTACGCCTGGGAGTTCTGGCACGGAGGCCTTCATTACGCAGTGTGCGTCTTATTGTCTGGGCTGAAACTTCTGTACCCACATCTGACAAATCTTTTCTCAGTTCCTCAGCAGTCACACGGGGACTTCTCTCCACTCTACGCTTCAGGTAGCGCACAGCAGTCGAAGTCAGCATCTTCTTTCTGCCACGACCAGGTAGCGTTTCAACAGTGCCCTTTGCCTTGAATTTGCGAATGATGCTTCCTAAGGTGTCTCTTGGTATGTTTAACATCTTTGCAATCTTCTTATAGCCATTGCCCTTCCTGTGAAGAGAAATCACCTCTTCTCTTGTCTTCCTGGACCATTCTCTTGCCTTCACCATGTTTGTAACCACACCAGTAAATGTCTAGAAGGAGCTGAGTATCACAGTCATTTTAAAGCTGCCTAATTGGTGCTTATTATGCTTGATTGCTGCTCGGTGACATCCACAGGTGTTTTCAATACCTGATGGAAAGCACCTGTATGAACCTCTGTTCTTCAGAGTGGTAGTCTTTAAGGGGTTGAATAATTGTGGCAATGAAGAAACCACATAAGAACCATTTACTACTGTATTACATAAACAATTGATGTCATTTTAGTTGCATTTGGGTAGTTACAACGTCCTTGTAGGATTTGATTCTGAATACAATTCCAAATGTACACTATAGTCCCTAAACCCCTTTACAGCATTGGGGGTTGAATAATTTTGGTCACAACTGTATGTATATGTGTGTATGTGTGTGTGTGTCTCTCAAGGCTTCAAGCAATGTGAGCATAAAAAGTCTTTGTTCAGCTGTTAAAAGAGCAATCCAGCCCCCACCAACCTAAAAGTGGGTTGGTATTCTCTTGTAGTCCTACTAAGATAATTGCTTCTCTCAAAGTCTGAGTGTAACTTTATCTCTTACATAGATGGGGGAGGATGGGGGAAGGTATAGCTAATTGCTCTCATATGTGGCTTGAATGTAAAGGAAAAACCCAAGATATATGTTCACAGACTCTGAAGTCTAATTACTCACTTTTCCCAATCTAGAACAAATATAAATATAATAACTCAATTATTCTATTAAGATCCAACTCATTCATACTTATGTTAGTACTGTTAATAAGAAGATATTAGGTATTAGGTTAAGGAAAGCTTCTAACACTCTCCTAGGTCGATCACTGTGTAAAGAGGTAAATCGCATCTTAGAGTTCGGAAACGAAGAGTTGGAACTCTGCACTGCTGTCCCGTCGGCGTGCCCAGTCTCGACTGTAAAAGTGGGAAGAAGGTATACCCTTTTACGGAGGATAGACAGCAGGACCTTTTTGCCCTGAATATCAGCTTTACATCCAATCAGCCCTTTTATCTTTGATGCATAGAAAAGTAGACAGACAAATATATAGATAGATACCAACCGGGCATCCGCTTTTACCACCGAGTAAACTCAGACCAAATAATGTTCCAGAAAAGTAATCCACTCTGGCCAGAGCACAACACATGTAAAAAGGACACAATACTGACAAGAACATTAGACGCCCCACGCTCAACAGGTTTCTGGCTGACATATTTTTCATTGCTTATTCACAATCAAAGTAAAAAACTTAAGACCGACAAACACTAACTGTTTACTCTAAACAGTATATGTTACTCCTGGCCCCTTCTCTGCACTGTCTATTGTCTTTGCAATAAACTCCTCTCTTATCTTTCTATAGTCTGTGTTACACTGTACATTATACTTTTGACCCATTCTCTGGGTAGTGTATGTTGTATGTTGTACTCCTGACCTTTTTTCTGTATAGTCTTTATTGTACATTAAAAAGCTATGTTTCACATTACACTTCTGACCTCTTCTCAGCATATTCTGATTCTTTGATATGAAGGGCTTATGGAGCTTCTTTTTTTTTTTTTTTTTAAATATTTATTTATTTTCAAGTCTTATACATGTAATTTCAACATTTCTATTATTATAATTATCAAAACAGTAATTTATATGATTTATTTGACCATATATACAGTCATGGCCGAAATTGTTGGCACCCTTGATATTTCTCCAGGAAATCATGTATTTCTCACGAAACGTATTGCATTAACACATGTTTTGCTATACACATGTTTATTCCCTTTGTGTGTATTGGGACAAAACAAAAAAAGGGAGGAAAGAAAGCAAATTCGACATAATGTCACACAAACCTCCAAAAATGGGCTGGACAAAAGTATTGGCACCCTTTCACAACTGCGGATAAATAAGAATGTTACAAGCATGTGATGCTCCTGTAAACTCACCTGGGGCAAGTAACAGGTGTGGGCAATATAGAAATCACACCTGAAAGCAGATAAAAAGGAGAGACGTTCACTTAACCTTTGCATTGTGTGTCTGTCTGTGCCACACTAAGCATGGACAACAGAAAGAGGAGACGAGAACTGTCTGAGGACCTGAGAACCAAAATTGTGGCAAAATATCAACAATCTCAAGGTTACAAGTCCATCTCCAGAGAACTAGATTTGCCTTTGTCCACAGTGCGCAACATTATCAAGAAGTTTGCAACCCATGGCACTGTAGCTAATCTCCCTGGTCGTGGACGGATGAGGAAAATTGATGAAAGATTGCAACGCAGAATAGTCCGGATGGTGGATAAGCAGCCCCAAACATGTTCCAAAGACATTCAAGCTGTCCTGCAGGCTCAGGGAGCATCAGTGTCAGCGCGAACTATCCGTCGACATTTAAATGAAATGAAACGCTATGGCAGGAGACCCAGGAGGACCCCACTGCTGACACAGAGACATAAAAAAGCAAGACTACAGTTTGCCAAAATGTACTTGAGTAAGCCAAAAGCCTTCTGGGAAAACGTCTTGTGGACAGATGAGACCAAGATAGAGCTTTTCGGTAAAGCACATCATTCTACTGTTTACCGAAAACGGAATGAGGCCTACAAAGAACAAAACACAGTACCTACGGTAAAATATGGTGGAGGTTCAATGATGTTTTGGGGTTGTTTTGCTGCCTCTGGCACTGGGTGCCTTGACTGTGTGCAAGGCATCATGAAATCTGAGGATTACCAAAGGATTTTGGGTCGCACTGTAGGGCCCAGTGTCAGAAAGCTGGGTTTGCGTCCAAGATCCTGGGTCTTCCAGCAGGACAATGACCCCAAACATACGTCAAAAAGCACTCAGAAATGGATGGCAAAGAAGCGCTGGAGAGTTCTGAAGTGGCCAGCAATGAGCCCAGATCTAAATCCCATTGAACACCTGTGGAGAGATCTTAAAATTGCTGTTGGGAAAAGGTGTCCTTCCAATAAGAGAGACCTGGAGCTGTTTGCAAAGGAAGAGTGGTCCAAAATTCCGGGTGAGAGGTGTCAGAAGCTTATTGATGGTTATAGGAAGCGACTGATTTCAGTTATGTTTTCCAAAGGGTGTGCAACCAAATATTAAGTTAAGGGTGCCAATACTTTTGTCCAGCCCATTTTTGGGGTTTTGTGTGACATTATGTCATATTTGCTTTTCTGCCTCTGTTTTATATTTGTTCCAATACATACAAAGGGAATAAACATGTGTATAGCAAAACATGTGTTAATGCAATACCTTTTTTGTGTGAAATACTTGATTTTCAGGAAAAATATCAAGGGTGCCAACAATTTCGGCCATGACTGTATAAAATTCCTTTTCTTACCATCCCCCCTCCCAAAACTCCCCCTCCCCTCCCCCCCTTCCCTCTCCCACCCACGCTTCACTTTCCTTTTTCTCTCATTAACTCCATATCCTTCTATTCTTCCTAAACCCTATTCTAATTCCACTTCCAGTTCATGCATTTTGGAATGTTTGTACATTTTTGAATGCCGATTTTGATTCAAGTTTCAAAGCTGTCATTAGTTGCTAACCCAACATCTGTGTGGGTGAAACTGAGGACTTCGAAGGCCATCTTTGTTATGGTAAAAAAACTCATTCCTTGCTATGTACAGTGTGGGCAGCCGGGAATGTAATTCAGAGCAGAAATAGCAACCACACACCCCAGAGGGACATCTCATGGCTATTGGGCTGATTATTTATGTACCAATGCTGATTTTGTTTCCAGTTTTAAAGCTGTTATTACTTGCTAAGTAGCTAAATGGGGCGGAGCTGAGGACTCTAGCGGCCATGTTTGTTACGGTGAAGGGACCTATTCCCTTCTAGGTGCAGTGTGGGCAGCTGGGGATGTAATTCAGAGCAGTAGTAGCCACAGAATACCCCAGAGAGACAGCGAACAGCTTCTGGGCTGATAATACATGTATGAATGGCGATTTTGGGTGCAGTTTCAAAACTGTCATTAGCAGCTAAGCCAGCATGTGAGTGGGCGGAGCTGAGCAGTCCACATCTCTTTATCCTGGTAAAGTGCCCCCTTCCTGCCATGTATGGTGTGGGCAGCTGGGACTGTAGTACAGACAAATAATGACACATACTACACCCCAAAGGCCACCCTCATAATTGTAAAAGATTTTTTTCCTTTGTAATTTTTTTTATCCTGTATCTATAAACTGCATTTTGTGGACGCATGTAAAAAGAGCACTTTTTTGTGTGTATTTGTGTACTACACGCATAGGGCAGATCATTCATTTTAATGGGCTTCCCTACGCACAACACACGCGCCAAAGTAGTTCATGTAGCTTTTTCAGCATTGAACTTTGTGCGTTTTGACACGATTGTTGTGCACTTTTCCACATGCAGAAACATGTCTGCTTACTGCGTTTGAGGTGCCATTACCAGTGAATGGCACCACAAGCGTCACATGCATGTTATGCGCACTTTGTAAATGCATGTACATACTTGGGAGTTTGTGTGCATTTACAAAACGCTCAGGTGTGAATGGGGCCTGCTGAATATGCTGTATACTGAAGATCCTAATGGCTCTGTAACCCTGGAAGAGAGTGGTGATTCCACTCCATCATAAGTATAATACATAGATTTTAACCCCTTGCCTACCGGGCACTTATACCCCCTTCCTGCCCAGGCCAATTTTCAGCTTTCAGCGATGGCACACTTTGAATAACAATTGCATGGTCATGCAACATTGTACCCATATGAAATTTGTATCATTTTTTTCACACAAATAGTGCTTTCTTTTGGTGGTATTTAATTGCCACTGGGTGTTTTATTTTTTGTGCTATAAACAAAAAAAGAGTAAAAATTTTGGAAAAAAAGTTTTCTTTGTTTCTATTATACAATTTTGTAAAACAGGTAATTGTTCTCCTTCACTAATGTGCGTTGATGAGGCTGCACTGATAGGCAGCACTGATGGGCACTGATAGGCAGCACTGATAGGTGGCACTGAAGAACGTGGCACGGATAGGTAGCACTGATTGGAACTGATAAGCAGCACTGATAGGCGGCACTGATGAGGCGGCACTGTTATGCAACAATGATGGGCACAGATAGGCGGCACTGATGAGCAGCACTGATGGGTGGCACTGACTGGCAGCACTGATGGGCACAGGTGGGTGGCACTGATGGGCACTGGTGGGTGGCACTGATGGGCAGTGGTGGGTGGCACTGATGATCGGTGCCGCTCCGTCCTCTGACAATTGCCAGTTATCGGCAGTACTTTCCTCACGCTGTCACAGCGTGAGGAAAGTGCAGCCGATAACCGGCAACTGCATTTACCAGTGATCTGCTGTGTCATTGGACACGGCTAATCACGTGGTAAAAGGCCACTGTGATTGGCCTTTTACCACATCACGTGATCAGCTGTGTCCAATGGACACAGCGCTCACGGTGATCGCCGGGTGGCGCACCCCTGGGGACACGAGGGAGGGGACGTTCTGGGAGGACGTCATATGACTCCATCATTTGGCTATCTGCGGTCGGCAAGTGGTTAAACAGAAACTTGTGCTTTCTGTGTGTTTCTGTGCGTCATGTTTGGGCAGCCCATTCTGTATCGGTTGCCATGAGTGAATCTAGTTTGAAATTGTAGATCACCGGGTGCGCGCCCCTGGGGGCGTGCGGGAGGGCACGTTCTGAGAGGACGTCATATGACGCCCTCCCAGAACTGGCCGGCCGCAGTCTATGCATCATGTTTGGGCAGCCCATTAATTTCAATGGACTGCACTATGCACAAGAAATGTACAAAATAATTCCCTGGCCTCTATTAAAAATCGCACCACGCTAAAATGTAATAAAGTACCATATGCTTTGGCGCACATGAATGTACACGCATTAGTGTGGCGCATGGAGGTGCCATTAAAAATTATTAGTAATGCTGTGCACCTGATAAAGGGCTGCAAAGTGCGCAATTGTGCATGTGTTCCCACAATGGACAAGTGAGAACAGAGCCTTTGGATACATGAACACATTTGGACTGCAGGCTTCCCATTTGCACTTGGGAGTAATACATAGATTTCTGTATCGGTTGCCGTGAGTGAATCTGGTTTACCTATACAGAGAACTGACACTCCTTGTTGAACCATTACTGAGACCCAACCAGATTCGCTGCAATTATTGATGCATGCGATGGCTACTGCCCAGCCGCTGCAGCTCCAAGACACTTGATGCAGATTGCCATAGAGCCTGCTCTTTACACTGCAGAGGGGTTTTCTAATTATACCGCCTCTCCAGCTGCAATCCACTGCAAGCTGTTCACCATGCCTCCATCTTGTTTACTTACATCGAGGGGCCGCTGTGTCTTCCGGATTCTTGTAGCCGTCCCCCTGATGGCATGCACGTGCCACAGTGTAACATCAGGGATACAGCTGCAAGAACCAGGAAGAGACAGCCAGAGCCCCGATGATGCAGAGCAGCGCATGCGTTGTACAGCACCCCAAGGCTTCCTGGAATGCTCCTGGCAGTGGCGGGAAAGGACAAGAAAAAAGGTATTAGCACAAAAAATTTTCATACAAAATGCAAAAAAAGTAGAATAAGAAATTAAAAAATATTCAATTGTAACAGTGGAGGGGGTAGGAGTGCAATTATACAAAGTGGGTGGGGAGGGTGAAGGTTCCCTGTAAACAGTACTTTTTTTAAAAAACGTTACAAACTGTCCATAGAAAGCAGATTTTATTATCATTATCACTTGTAAATGTACATTTCTATAGGAATGCTTGTGCATACAGAGCTAGATTCCCTCTGAGTTCCCCCATAGATCAGAGTCCCCCTCCCCATAGATCAGCACAGCTCCTATCACGGCACCCATTATACCTGACAAGTCCTTGTAGCCAGCCAGGCAGGGGCAGGAACTAGAGGAGAGAAGCATGCCGCAGGGGGTGGAGCAAATGGGGCTTCATCAATTGCTAAAGAAACCCCTAGCAACCATTCACTGCTGCTTAGCGGGAATCCGATGCTGCTGATTGGCAGGCTGACAGTCTAGGTCTGCCCTTTATTGAAGAATCTTCAGGAAATGTATTGGTCAACGGAGCCTGAGTGACAGGTGGAGCCAAGGACAACTTACGAGTTTAATCAGGGTCAATTGCAAAAGTGTCCCTCACATTGGTGGTCAGTAGGAAGAATGCACCCCTTACCTAATGTCATGCTGTAGTCTGGTGTCACACATGGAACTAACTAGGCACCATCAAGTAGGAGGTCAATTAACTAGCTGCCGACCGCAGATAGCCGAATGACGGCTGCACTGCGGCCGGCCAGTTCTGGGTGGACGTCATATGACGTCCTCCCAGAACGCGCTCTCCTACGGACACAGCTGATCACGTGATGTGGTAAAAGGCCAATCACAGCGGCCTTTTACCACGTGATCAGCGGTGTCCAATGACACGCTGATCAGAGGAAAATGCAAGTGCCGGTTCTTGGCTGCACTTTCCTCACGCTGTCAGATAGTGAGGAAAGTACTGCCGAGAACCGGCAGTTGTCAGAGCGGGGATCGGCACCGATCATCAGTGCCCTGATGATCGGTGCCCAGCAGTGCCACCCGCAAGCTCCGCCCACCAGTGCCCAGCAGTGCGCCCACTAGCTCCGCCCACCTGTGCCCAGCAGATCACCCACCTGTGCCCAGCAGTGCACCCACCTGTGCCACTCTGCAGTGTCACACACCTGTGCCCAGAAGTCCCACCCACCTGTTCCCAGCAGTGCCACCCACCTGTGCCCACCCACCTGTGCCCACCCACCAGTGCCACCCACCAGTGCTGCCAGTCAGTGCCACCAGTCAGTGCCCAGGGGTTGTGCCAGTCAGTGCCGCCAGTCAGTGCCCAGCAGTGATGCCAGTCAGTGCCGTCTATCAGTACCCATCATCAGTGTCACCTATCAGTGCCGCCTATCAGTGCTGCATATTAGTGCCGCCTATCCGTGACACCTCATTAGTGCTGTCTATCAGTGCTGCCTATCCGTGCCACCTCATTAGTACTGCCTATCAGTGCCCTTTAGTGCTGCCTATCAGTGCCCATCAGTGCCGCCTATCAGTGCCCATCAGTGCTGCCTCATCAACGCACATCAGTGAAGGAGAAAAATTACCTGTTTGAAAAATTTTATAATAGAAACAAAGAAACTTTTTTTTTTTTCAAATTTTTTGCACTTTTTGTATTTATAGCGCAAAAAGTAAAGCGCCCAGTGGCGATTAAATACCACCAAAAGAAAGCTCTATTTGTGAGAAAAAAATGATCAAAATTTGATATGGGTACAATGTTGCATAACCGCGCAATTGTCAATCAAAGTGCGGCAGCGCTGAAAGCTGAAAATTGGCCTGGTAAATAAGGGGGTATAAGTGCCTGGTAGGCAAGTGGTTAAAGGAGAACTTTGGGGTTCTCAAAAAACAAACATTTATACTCCCCGCCACACTGCAGCATCAGTCTGAGATGTATGGGGGTACTAAAAAAAAACATACCCCCCTCTATGCTGCAGAATTGCAGGTGCCCCATTCAGAGCACCCCCATAGATCAGAGTACCCCCATAGATCAGGTGCCCCAATCAGAGTACCCCCACAGATCAGGTGCCCCAATCAGAGTACTGCCATAGAGGGCCTCTACAGATCAGAGTACCCCCACAAATCAGAGTACCCACAAAGATCAGTTGCCCTCATCAGAGTACCCCCATAGATCAGGTGCTCCAATCAGAGAACCCCATAAAGTGCATCTACAGATCAGAGTACCCCCACAAATCAGGTACCCCAGTCAGAGTATCCCCATAGATTAGAGTGCCCACATACATCAGAGTACCCCCACAGATCATTTGCATCATCAGAATACCCCCCATAGATCAGAGTTCCCTCATAGATCAAAGTAGCCCCATAGATCAGTAGAGCCCATCACAGTGCCCAGTGCCTGACCAATATGTCCCTGAAGAAGGGCAGACAGGAGACGGGAACTGGGAGGAAGTGTGCTGCAGGGGACAAGGCATATACAAGACACCATTGGTTGTTAAGAAGTTGCTAAGTACGCTGGCGTTCCTAGCAATCATTGACCGCTGCTCAGTGGGGATCCAGCGCTGCAGATTGGCGGGCTGACAGTCCAGGTCTGCCATTTTTTGAAGAGCTTTCAGTAAGTTTGAAGGATTACAGAGCCTGAGTGAGAGGTGGAGCCAAGGATGAGAGGTGAAGCCAAGGATGAGAGGTGAAGCCAAGGATGAGAGGTGGAGCCAAGGATGGGAGGTGGAGCCAAGGATGGGAGGTGGAGCTGAGCACTCCAGCGGCCATCTCTTTTATGGTAAAGTGACCTTTTCACTCCAATGTCTGGTGTTGGCAGCAGGGAATGTGGTGCAGATCAGTAATAGCTGCAATACACCCCAGAGGGACCCCTGACGGCTGTTGCCATCATCCATACACATCCATACATCCATGAATAGCAGTTTTGGTACAAAGCTGTGATAATCTGCCAGCCCAGCACAATGTTGCGGGGTGGAGCCGAGCGCTCAGAGCTCTTTGTTCTGGTAAAAGAATGACTTCCTTTATCATTTTTTGTAAGCTATAAAGTACATTCCATGAACGCATGCAAAATCGCATTCATTTCAGTAGGCGGCACTACACATGACACATGTGCCAAAGTAGCATGAAGCTTTGTGCGTTTTGACACGTCTGCCAAGTGGAACAACACGTGTGTGCTTGCTGTGTTTGTGATGTGAGACTGCCAGAGCCCTGATGATGCACAGCAGCGCATGCGTTGTACAGGACCCCGAGGCTTCCTGGGATGCATGACATCAGTATTCCAGGAGGATGTCGGAGAGTCCTGCCAGTGGTGGGAGGGGACAAGGAAAATGGTATTACAAAAATTAATAAAGAAATACAAAAAAGGCGAATAATCCATAAAAGAAATACAAAGAAATGTCCATCTGTGACAGTGAGGGGGAGGAGTGCAATGATACAAAGTGTGCGGGGGGGGGGCACTTTAAAAGAAAACTGACAAACAAAAGTAGCAAAGTGTCCATAGAAAGCAGAGTGTGATGTCATGATCACCTGTAAATGTGAGGGGACAAGAAAAAAAGATATTACAGCAATAAACAAATTTAAGAAAAAATGCCAAAAAAAGTAGAATAATAAATAGAATAATGAAATAAAATGTCCATCTGTGACAGCGGAGGGGGAGGAGTGCAATGATACAAAGTGTGGGGGGAGGGGGAAGGGTCACTTTATATAAAACCTCTGACAACAAAGTAGTAAAGTGTCCATAGAACGCAGAGTGTGATGTCATGATCACCTGTACATGAAATGACAGACATTTCTTTAGCAATGCTTGTGTATACAGAGCTAGATCCCCTCTGAGGTCCCCCATAGATCACAGTCCCCCTCCCCATAGCTCAATACAGCTCCTATCACAACCCCCATTACACCTGACAAGTTCCAGAAGTCAGCCAATCAGAGAGAGGGAACTGGGAGGAGTCAGGCACAGCAAGGGGCGGAGCAAACCTAGGTTGCTAAGTACTCTGGAGTCCCTAGCAACTATTCATTTGCTGCCTTCTCGTCGAGAGGAGTGGACTGCTGGGCTGAAGCTCCACCTCCGTCAGTTATGAAGACACCACAGACTGGGCCATATGAGAGGAGGAGCCAAGGAGAGGCGGAGACGAGTACTACGATGGCCATCTTTGTTAAGGTACAGTGACCTATTCTCCTCTATATACAGTGTGGGCAGCCGTGAATGTCATTCAGAGTAGTAATCGCCACAGTACACTCTGGAGGGGCAGTTCATGCATTTTGTAATGTTTGTACATGTTTGAATGCCGATTTTTATTCAAGTTTCAAAGCTGTCATTAGTTGCTAACCCAGCATCTGTGTGGTTTGAACTGAGGACTTCGGCGGCCATCTTTGTTATGGTAAAAGAACTCATTCCTTTCTATGTACAGTGTGGGCACACCCCAGAGGGACATCTCATGGCTTTTGAGCTGATTATTTATGTACCAATGCTGATTTTGTTTCCTGTTTTAAAGCTGTCATTACTTGCTAAGTAGCTAAATGGGGCGGAGCTGAGGACTCCGGCGGCCATGTTTGTTACGGTGAAGGGACCTATTCCCTTCTAGGTGAAGTGTGGGCAGCTGGGGATGTAATTCAGAGCAGTAGTAGCCACAGAATACCCCAGAGAGACAGCGAACAGCTTCTGGGCTGATAATACATGTATGAATGGCGATTTTGGGTGCAGTTTCAAAACTGTCATTAGCAGCTAAGCCAGCATGTGAGCGGGCGAAGCTGAGCAGTCCACATCTCTTTATCCTGGTAAAGTGCCCCCTTCCTGCCATGTATGGTGTGGGCAGCTGGGACTGTAGTACAGACAAATAATGACACATACTACACCCCAAAGGCCACCCTCATAATTGTAAAAGATTTTTTTCCTTTGTAATTTTTTTTATCCTGTATCTATAAACTGCATTTTGTGGACGCATGTAAAAAGAGCACTTTTTTTGTGTGTATTTTTGTACTACACGCATAGGGCAGCCCATTCATTTCAATGGGCTTCCCTACGCACAACACACGGGCCAAAGTAGTGCATGTAGCTTTTTCAGCATTGAACTTTGTGCGTTTTGACACGATTGTTGTGTACTTTTCCACATGCAGAAACATGTCTGCTTACTGTGTTTGAGGTGCCATTACCAGTGAATGGCACCACAAGCGTCACATGCATGTTATGCGCATTTTGTAAATGCATGTACATACTTGGGAGTTTTTGTGCATTTACAAAATGCTCAGGTGTGAATGGGACCTACTGAATATGCTGGATACTGAAGATCCTAATGGCTCTGTAACCCTGGAAGAGAGTAGTGATTCCACTCCATCATAAGTATAATACATAGATTTTAACCCCTTGCCTACCGGGCACTTATACCCCCTTCCTGCCCAGGCCAATTTTCAGCTTTCAGCGATGGCACACTTTGAATGACAACTGTGCTTTCTTTTGGTGGTATTTAATTGTCATTGGGTGTTTTATTTTTTGTGCTATAAACAAAAAAAGAGTAAAAATTTTGGGGAAAAAAGGTTTTCTTTGTTTCTATTATACAATTTTGCAAACAGGTAATTGTTCTCCTTCACTAATGTGCGTTGATAAGGCTGCACTGACAGGCAGCACTGATAGGCGGCACTAATAGGCGGCACTGATAGGCAGCACTGATGGGCACTGATAAGCAGCACTGATAGGTGGCACTGATGAGGCGGCACTGTTATGCAACAATGATGGGCACAGATAGGCAGCACTAATGAGCAGCACTGATGGGTGGCACTGACTGGCAGCACTGATGGGCACAGGTGGGTGGCACTGATGGGCACTGGTGGGTGGCACTGATGGACACTGATCATCAGGGCACTGATGATCAGTGCTGATCCATCCTCTGACAATTGCCAGTTATCAGCAGTACTTTCCTCACACAACTGCATTTTACCGGTGATCTGCTGTGTCACTGGACAAGGCTAAACATGTGGTAAAAGACCTCTGTGATTGACCTTTTAGCACATCACGTGATCAGCTGTGTCTGTAGGACACAGCGCTCACAGTGATCGCTGGGTGGCATGCCCCTGGGGACACGAGGGAGGGTGCGTTTTGGGAGGACGTCATATGACGCCCTCCCAGAACTGTCCGGCCACAGTGAAGCCATCATTTGGCTATCTGCAGTCGGCAAGTGGTTAAACAGAAACTTATGCTTTCTGTGTGTTTCTGTGCGTCATGTTTGGGCAGACCATTCTGTATCGGTTGCCATCAGTGAATCTAGTTTAAGATTGTAGATCGCCGGGTACGCGCCCCTGGGGGCATGTGGGATGGCACGTTCTGAGAGGATGTCATATGACGCCCTCCCAGAACTGGCCGGCCGCAGTCTGCACGTTAGGTTTGGGCAGCCCATTACTTTCAATGGACTGTGCTATGCACAAGAAATGTACAAAATAATTCCCTGGCCTCTATTAAAAATCGCACCACGCTAAAATGTAATAAAGTACCATATGTTTTGGCGCACATGAATGTACACGCATTAGCGTGGCGCATGGAGGTGCCATTAAAAATTATTATCAATTCTGTGCACCTGATAAAGGGCTGCAAAGTGTGTAATTGTGCATGTGTTCCCACAATGCACAACTGAGAACATAGCCTTTGGATACATGAACACATTTGGACTGCAGGCTTCCTTTTTGCACTTGGGAGTAATACGTAGATTTCTGTATCGGTTGCCATGAGTGAATCTGGTTTACCTGACTAACTGTGTATTCTAAACAGTATACCTTACTCCTGGCCCCTTCTCTGCATTGTCTATGCTGTGCATTAAACTCCTCTCTTATCTTTCTATAGTCTGTGTTACACTGTACATTATACTTTTGACCCATTCTCTGTGTAGTGTATGTTGTACGTTGCACTCCTGACCTTTTTTCTGTATAATCTTTATTGTACATTAAAAAGCTGTTTCACATTACACTTCTGACCTCTTCTCAACATATTCTGATTCTTTGATATGAAGGGCTTATGGAGCTTCTATACTGTTCGCAAGTACGTCTTTTAGAGGCTGATCCCTGCTAACACTGTGATCGACCTAGGAGAGGGATCTGCAAAGAGGTAGATCGCTTCTTAGAGTTCGGAAACGAAGAGTTGGAACTCTGCACTTCTGTCCCGTCGGCGTGCCCAGTCTCGACTGTAAAAGGGGGAAGAAGGTATACCCCTTTATGGAGGATAGACAGCAGGACCTATTTGCCCTGAATATCAGCTTTACATCCAATCAGCCCTTTTATATTTGATGCATAGAAAAGTAGACAGACAAATATATAGATAGATCGATACCAACCGGGCATCCGCTTTTACCACAGAGTAAACTCAGACCAAATAATGTGCCAGAAAAGTAATCCACTCTGGCCAGAGCACAACACATGTAAAATGGACACAATACTGACAAGAACATTAGACGCCCCACGCTCAACATGTTTCTGGCTGACATATTTTTCATTGCTTATTCACAATCAAAGTAAAAAACTTAAGACCGACAAACACTAACTGTTTACTCTAAACAGTATATGTTACTCCTGGCCCCTTCTCTGCACTGTCTATGCTTTACAATAAACTCCTCTCTTATCTTTCTATAGTCTGTGTTACACTGTACATTATATTTTTGACCCATTCTCTGGATAGTGTATGTTGTACGTTGTACTCCTGACCTTTTTTCTGTATAGTCTTTATTGTACATTAAAAAGCTATGTTTCACATTACACTTCTGACCTCTTCTCAGCATATTCTGATTCTTTGATATGAAGGGCTTATGGAGCTTCTATACTGTTCGCAAGTACGTCTCTTAGAGGCTGATCCCTCTTTGCAGATCCCTCTCCTAGGTCGATCACTGTGTAAAGAGGTAAATCGCATCTTAGAGTTCGGAAACGAAGAGTTGGAACTCTGCACTGCTGTCCCGTTGGCGTGCCCAGTCTCGACTGTAAAAGTGGGAAGAAGGTATACCCTTTTACGGAGGATAGACAGAAGGACCTTTTTGCCTGGAGTATCAGTTTTACAGCCAATCAGTCCTTTTATCTTTGATCCATAGAAAAATAGACAGACAAATAGATAGATAAATAGACCCCCACCGGGCATCCGCTTTTACCACAGAGTAAACTCAGACCAAATAATGTGCCAGAAAAGTAATTCACTCTGGCCAGAGCACAACACATGTAAAAAACACACAATACTGAGAAGAACATTAGACGCCACACGCTCAACATGTTTCTGGCTGACATATTTTTCATTGCTTATTCACAATCAAACTAAAAAACTTAAGACCGACAAACACTAACTGTGTATTCTAAAGAGTATACGTTACTCTTGGCCCCTTCTCTGCATTGTCTATGCTGTGCATTAAACTCCTCTCTTATCTTTCTATAGCCTGTGTTATACTGTACATTATATTTTTGACCCATTCTCTGTGTAGTGTATGTTGTACGTTGCACTCCTGACCTTTTTTCTGTATAGTCTTTATTGTACATTAAAAAGCTGTTTCACATTACACTTCTGACCTCTTCTCAACATATTCTGATTCTTTGATATGAAGGGCTTATGGAGCTTCTATACTGTTCGCAAGTACGTCTTTTAGAGGCTGATCCCTCCTAACACTGTGATCGACCTAGGAGAGGGATCTGCAAAGAGGTAGATCGCTTCTTAGAGTTCGGAAACGAAGAGTTGGAACTCTGCACTGCTGTCCCGTCGGCGTGCCCAGTCTCGACTGTAAAAGTGGGAAGAAGGTATACCCCTTTACGGAGGATAGATAGCAGGACCTTTTTGCCCTGAATATCAGCTTTACATCCAATCAGCCCTTTTATCTTTGATGCATAGAAAAGTAGACAGACAAATATATAGATAGATAGATAGATAGATAGATAGATAGATACCAACCGGGCATCTGCTTTTACCACAGAGTAAACTCAGACCAAATAATGTTCCAGAAAAGTAATCCACTCTGGCCAGAGCACAACACATGTAAAAAGGACACAATACTGACAAGAACATTAGACGCCCCACACTCAACATGTTTCTGGCTGACATATTTTTCATTGCTTATTCACAATCAAAGTAAAAAACTTAAGACCGACAAACACTAACTGTTTACTCTAAACAGTATATGTTACTCCTGGCCCCTTCTCTGCACTGTCTATGCTTTGCAATAAACTCCTCTCTTATCTTTCTATAGTCTGTGTTACACTGTATATTATACTTTTGACCCATTCTCTGGGTAGTGTATGTTGTACATTGTACTCCTGACCTTTTTTCTGTATAGTCTTTATTGTACATTAAAAAGCTATGTTTCACATTACACTTCTGACCTCTTCTCAGCATATTCTGATTCTTTGATATGAAGGGCTTATGGAGCTTCTTTTTTTTTTTTTTATAAATATTTATTTATTTTCAAGTCTTATACATGTCAATTCAACATTTCTATTATTATAATTATCAAAACAGTAATTTATATAATTTATTTGACCATATATATAAACTTCCTTTTCTTACCATCCCCCCTCCCAAAACTCCCCCTCCCCTCCCCCCCTTTCGTCTCCCACCCACGCTCCACTTTCCTTTTTCTCTCATTAACTCCATATCTTTCTATTCTTCCTAAACCCTATTCTAATTCCACTTCCAGGAATATTATCTCCTCATATATTTCATCTTTACTTTATATTCTTCCCAGACTTTCCATTTTTTATTATACAACTCCAACTTGTCCTCATATGTATAATACATTCTTTCTGTCCCGGATAGCTGATTTACTCTACTTATCCAATCCTCCTCAGTTGGCACCTCTCTTTTCTTCCAGAACCTGGGGATCAGACTCTTTGCTGCGGTCAAGTATTGCCATATCCCGAGACTCTTGTATACTTTCGTAGAGAGCTTCGAGATATGGAGGAGACATAGTTCTGGATCCAATCCTATATTGATTTTAGTAATTTTCCCTATTACATAAACTATCTTCCGCCAAAACACCTGTATTTCTGAACACTCCCACCACATGTGATACCACGTGCCAACCTCACCACATCCTCTCCAACACATCCGTGACATCTCCGTATTCATCTTGTGCTCTACATTAGGGGTAATGTGCCATCTATTCAAACACTTATAATTTACTTCTACTTCCCTCATACTAATATTTTCATGAATTAATGTGAACATTTTCCTCTTCTCCTCCTCCTCTATTTTCCTTCCTATACAGTATCTCTTTCCCATTTCTCTATGTGCATTAATTTTGTGTCAGTGTCAATCTCCAATATCTTGTGTATTTTTGCCATTCCGTGTCTACCATTTCCCCGTGTCTCAAATAATCTCTCAAATGGGTTCCAATCCTTTCTAGTTCTTATGGGCTTAGGGAGACTCTCAAAAAAATACTTCAGTTGGTAATATCTTAATCTATCCATCTTATTAAAAACTTCTCCCTTTCTGTCTTCCATATCCTTATATGACCCAATTTCCTCCCCTACCAATATATCTCTCAATTGCGCCTCTTGTTTTATAATCCATTTCCCTGCTATACTATCCATACCCGGGATCAAATATTTTGTATTCCTAAGTGGTATTAATTGTGAATTAAAAACCCACCCTTTTTGTCTGTGTAATAAATCCCATTCTTTTAGAACATTCAAAGTATACTTACTAGTGCTCTCCTCTAATTCCCTATATTGTGCTGGTACCCAAATACTTTTACTTAAACTTATTCCACTCAGTGCTTTCTCAATTTTAACCCAACTTTTCTCCGGATTATGGATCCAGTCAAAAATGCTCGCAATAATCCCCGCTCTATAATATCTCCTGAAATCTGGTACTCCCAATCCTCCTCTCTCTTTACTTCTAGTCAATATCTCCTAGCCTATTCTAGGTTTTTTATTTCTCCATATATATTTTATCATCATTTTCCTAAGTTCTTTAAAATATGTCTCTGGGAGCTTAATTGGGATCATTTGAAATTTGTATAATACTTTAGGGACAATTATCATCTTTATCAGGTTTATGCGTGCCATCCACGATGGGTTTCCATTTCCCACCCTTCTCAGCTCCGCCTTTATCTCATTTAATAGTGCTATATAATTGGCTTTATATAAGTTCGTAGTTGAGGCTGATCATTTTATTCCTAGATATTTTAAATCTTTATCTCTCCAAAGGAAAGGGAATTCCTCTTTTAGTTTTTCCTTTTCTTCATTTTTAACAACTCCTTTTGCTCTTTTAATTGGTGAATCCGCATAAAACCATGTCGGAAAGTATCTGGTTCTCAGTCTAACCTTCGACTCTATCTCTAAGTGTGTTTCTTGCAAGAATATCACTGAGGATTTTCTATGTTGTAGTTCTTTAAATAACCCAAATCTCTTTCCTGGACAATTTAGCCCTTTTACATTATAGGTTATATATTGGATTTCTTCCATCTTACTCTTTTCCTCCTGACTCCTTTTCCTCCTTACTTTCCTCTTTCTTATACCTGTAGAGCGTATTTATCCCGCTAACCTTTTCTCTCCCCTTATCCCTCCCCCCCCTCTTCCCACAATCCCTCCCCTCTCCCTCCCCTCCATCCCCTCCCCCTAACGTCACCACCATCCCCCCCCTCTTTTTAGGCCTTCACTTTGCATATTCATCATTTGTGGAACTAACATCCACCTTTGATTTGGTCCTTAGGGCTACACTCCTCCCATGGCTAGCCTCCCCTCCGTCCAGATCTCCCTATTGACCCCTTTCTACTTGTACTTCTTAACAAAAAGGGGAAGAATTAGAGCAAAGCTAGAGGACTGAAGGATGAAACAGGAGGCAAATTAGGAACACGGAGGGGCAGAGAGAAAAAAAAAACAAAAAAAAAAACATCTCTCCCCTCCACCCCCCTTCTTTATGGAGCTTCTATACTGTTCGCAGGTACGTCTCTTAGAGGCTGATCCCTCTTTGCAGATCCCTCACCTAGGTCGATCACTGTGTAAAGAGGTAAATCGCATCTTAGAGTTCGGAAACGAAGAGTTGGAACTCTGCACTGCTGTCCCGTCGGCGTGCCCAGTCTCGACTGTAAAAGTGGGAAGAAGGTATACCCTTTTACGGAGGTTGGACAGCAGGACCTTTTTGCCCTGGATATCAGCTTTACATCCAATCAGCCCTTTTATCTTTGATGCATAGAAAAGTAGACAGACAAATATATAGATAGATAGATAGATAGATAGATACCAACCGGGCATCCGCTTTTACCACAGAGTAAACTCAGACCAAATAATGTTCCATAAAAGTAATCCACTCTGGCCAGATGTAAAAAGGACACAATACTGACAAGAACATTAGACTCCCCACGCTCAACATGTTTCTGGCTGACATATTTTTCATTGCTTATTCACAATCAAAGTAAAAAACTTAAGACCGACAAACACTAACTGTTTACTCTAAACAGTATATGTTACTCCTGGCCCCTTCTCTGCACTGTCTATTGTCTTTGCAATAAACTCCTCTCTTATCTTTCTATAGTCTGTGTTAAACTGTACATTATACTTTTGACCCATTCTCTGGGTAGTGTATGTGATACTCCTGACCTTTTTTCTGTATAGTCTTTATTGTACATTAAAAAGCTATGTTTCACATTACACTTCTGACCTCTTCTCAGCATATTCTGATTCTTTGATATGAAGGGCTTATGGAGCTTCTTTTTTTTTTTTTTTTAATAAATATTTATTTATTTTCAAGTCTTATACATGTCATTTCAACATTTCTATTATTATAATGATCAAAACAGTAATTTATATGATTTATTTGACCATATATATAAACTTCCTTTTCTTACCATCCCCCCTCCCAAAACTCCCCCTCCCCTCCCCCCCCTTTCGTCTCCCACCCACGCTCCACTTTCCTTTTTCTCTCATTAACTCCATATCTTTCTATTCTTCCTAAACCCTATTCTAATTCCACTTCCAGGAATATTATCTCCTCATATATTTCATCTTTACTTTATATTCTTCCCAGACTTTCCATTTTTTTGTTATACAACTCCAACTTGTCCTCATATGTATAATACAATCTTTCTGTCCCGGATAGCTGATTTACTCTACTTATCCAATCCTCCTCAGTTGGCACCTCTCTTTTCTTCCAGAACCTGGGGATCAGACTCTTTGCTGCGGTCAAGTATTGCCATATCCCGAGACTCTTGTATACTTTCGTAGAGAGCTTCGAGATATGGAGGAGACATAGTTCTGGATCCAATCCTATATTGATTTTAGTAATTTTCCCTATTACATAAACTATCTTCCACCAAAACACCTGTATTTCTGAACACTCCCACCACATGTGATACCACGTGCCAACCTCACCACATCCTCTCCAACACATCCGTGACATCTCCGTATTCATCTTGTGCTCTACATTAGGGGTAATGTGCCATCTATTCAAACACTTATAATTTACTTCTACTTCCCTCATACTAATATTTTCATGAATTAATGTGAACATTTTCCTCTTCTCCTCCTCCTCTATTTTCCTTCCTATATCTCTTTCCCATTTCTCTATGTGCATTAATTTTGTGTCAGTGTCAATCTCCAATAATATCTTGTGTATTTTTGCCATTCCGTGTCTACCATTTCCCCGTGTCTCAAATAATCTCTCAAATGGGTTCCAATCCTTTCTAGTTCTTATGGGCTTAGGGAGTCTCTCAAAAAAATACATCAGTTGGTAATATCTTAATCTATCCATATTATTAAAAACATCTCCATTACTGTCTTCCATATCCTTATATGACCCAATTTCCTCCCCTACCAATATATCTCTCAATTGCGCCTCTTGTTTTATAATCCATTTCCCTGCTATACTATCCATACCCGGGATTAAATATTTTGTGTTCCTAAGTGGTATTAATTGTGAATTAAAAACCCACCCTTTTTGTCTGTGTAATAAATCCCATTCTTTTAGAACATTCAAAGTATACTTACTAGTGCTCTCCTCTAATTCCCTATATTGTGCTGGTACCCAAATACTTTTACTTAAACTTATTCC
The DNA here is from genome assembly GCF_062004578.1 of Staurois parvus. Taxonomy (NCBI): domain Eukaryota; kingdom Metazoa; phylum Chordata; class Amphibia; order Anura; family Ranidae; genus Staurois; species Staurois parvus. The sequence continues at coordinate 4,087,707 of NW_028317958.1, read as the reverse complement.
ACTCAGTGCTTTCTTAATTTTAACCCAACTTTTCTCCGGATTATGGATCCAGTCAAAAATGCTCGCAATAATCCCCGCTCTATAATATCTCCTGAAATCTGGTACTCCCAATCCTCCTCTCTCTTTACTTCTAGTCAATATCTCATAGCCTATTCTAGGTTTTTTATTTCTCCATATATATTTTATCATCATTTTCCTAAGTTCTTTAAAATATGTCTCTGGGAGCTTAATTGGGATCATTTGAAATTTGTATAATACTTTAGGGACAATTATCATCTTTATCAGGTTTATGCGTGCCATCCACGATGGGTTTCCATTTCCCACCCTTCTCAGCTCCGCCTTTATCTCATTTAATAGTGCTATATAATTGGCTTTATATAAGTTCGTAGTTGAGGCTGATCATTTTATTCCTAGATATTTTAAATCTTTATCTCTCCAAAGGAAAGGGAATTCCTCTTTTAGTTTTTCCTTTTCTTCATTTTTAACAACTCCTTTTGCTCTTTTAATTGGTGAATCCGCATAAAACCATGTCGGAAAGTATCTGGTTCTCAGTCTAACCTTCGACTCTATCTCTAAGTGTGTTTCTTGCAAGAATATCACTGAGGATTTTCTATGTTGTAGTTCTTTAAATAACCTAAATCTCTTTCCTGGACAATTTAGCCCTTTTACATTATAGGTTATATATTGGATTTCTTCCATATTACTCTTTTTCTCCTGACTCCTTTTCCTCCTTACTTTGCTCTTTCTTATACCTGTAGAGCGTATTTATCCCGCTAACCTTTTCTCTCCCCTTATCCCTCCCCCCCCCTCTTCCCACAATCCCTCCCCTCTCCCTCCATCCCCTCCCCCCAACCTCACCACCATCCCCCCCCTCTTTTTAGGCCTTCACTTTGCCTATTCATCATTTGTGGAACTAACATCCACCTTTGATTTGGTCCTTAGGGCTACACTCCTCCCATGGCTAGCCTCCCCTCCGTCCAGATCTCCCTATTGACCCTTTTCTACTTGTACTTCTTAACAAAAAGGGGAAGAATTAGAGCTAAGCTAGAGGACTGAAGGATGAAACAGGAGGCAAATTAGGGACACGGAGGGACAGAGAGAAAAAAAAAAAAAAAAAAAAAAACATCTCTCCCCTCCACCCCCCTTCTTTATGGAGCTTCTATACTGTTCGCAGGTACGTCTCTTAGAGGCTGATCCCTCTTTGCAGATCCCTCTCCTAGGTCGATCACTGTGTAAAGAGGTAAATCGCATCTTAGAGTTCGGAAACGAAGAGTTGGAACTCTGCACTGCTGTCCCGTCGGCGTGCCCAGTCTCGACTGTAAAAGTGGGAAGAAGGTATACCCTTTTACGGAGGATAGACAGCAGGACCTTTTTGCCCTGAATATCAGCTTTACATCCAATCAGCCCTTTTATCTTTGATGCATAGAAAAGTAGACAGACAAATATATAGATAGATAGATAGATAGATACCAACCGGGCATCCGCTTTTACCACAGAGTAAACTCAGACCAAATAATGTTCCAGAAAAGTAATCCACTCTGGCCAGATGTAAAAAGGACACAATACTGACAAGAACATTAGACGCCCCACGCTCAACATGTTTCTGGCTGACATATTTTTCATTGCTTATTCACAATCAAAGTAAAAAACTTAAGACCGACAAACACTAACTGTTTACTCTAAACAGTATATGTTACTCCTGGCCCCTTCTCTGCACTGTCTATTGTCTTTGCAATAAACTCCTCTCTTATCTTTCTATAGTCTGTGTTACACTGTACATTATACTTTTGACCCATTCTCTGGGTAGTGTATGTTGTACTCCTGACCTTTTTTCTGTATAGTCTTTATTGTACATTAAAAAGCTATGTTTCACATTACACTTCTGACCTCTTCTCAGCATATTCTGATTCTTTGATATGAAGGGCTTATGGAGCTTCTTTTTTTTTTTTTTTATAAATATTTATTTATTTTCAAGTCTTATACATGTCATTTCAACATTTCTATTATTATAATTATCAAAACAGTAATTTATATGATTTATTTGACCATATATATAAACTTCCTTTTCTTACCATCCCCCCTCCCAAAACTCCCCTCCCCCCCTTCCCTCTCCCACCCACGCTCCACTTTCCTTTTTCTCTCATTAACTCCATATCTTTCTATTCTTCCTAAACCCTATTCTAATTCCACTTCCAGGAATATTATCTCCTCATATATTTCATCTTTACTTTATATTCTTCCCAGACTTTCCATTTTTTATTATACAACTCCAACTTGTCCTCATATGTATAATACAATCTTTCTGTCCCGGATAGCTGATTTACTCTACTTATCCAATCCTCCTCAGTTGGCACCTCTCTTTTCTTCCAGAACCTGGGGATCAGACTCTTTGCTGCGGTCAAGTATTGCCATATCCCGAGACTCTTGTATACTTTCGTAGAGAGCTTCGAGATATGGAGGAGACATAGTTCTGGATCCAATCCTATATTGATTTTAGTAATTTTCCCTATTACATAAACTATCTTCCGCCAAAACACCTGTATTTCTGAACACTCCCACCACATGTGATACCACGTGCCAACCTCACCACATCCTCTCCAACACATCCGTGACATCTCCGTATTCATCTTGTGCTCTACATTAGGGGTAATGTGCCATCTATTCAAACACTTATAATTTACTTCTACTTCCCTCATACTAATATTTTCATGAATTAATGTGAACATTTTCCTCTTCTCCTCCTCCTCTATTTTCCTTCCTATATCTCTTTCCCATTTCTCTATGTGCATTAATTTTGTGTCAGTGTCAATCTCCAAAAAAATCTTGTGTATTTTTGCCATTCCGTGTCTACCATTTCCCCGTGTCTCAAATAATCTCTCAAATGGGTTCCAATCCTTTCTAGTTCTTATGGGCTTAGGGAGTCTCTCAAAAAAATACTTCAGTTGGTAATATCTTAATCTATCCATCTTATTAAAAACTTCTCCCTTTCTGTCTTCCATATCCTTATATGACCCAATTTCCTCCCCTACCAATATATCTCTCAATTGCGCCTCTTGTTTTATAATCCATTTCCCTGCTATACTATCCATACCCGGGATTAAATATTTTGTGTTCCTAAGTGGTATTAATTGTGAATTAAAAACCCACCCTTTTTGTCTGTGTAATAAATCCCATTCTTTTAGAACATTCAAAGTATACTTACTAGTGCTCTCCTCTAATTCCCTATATTGTGCTGGTACCCAAATACTTTTACTTAAACTTATTCCACTCAGTGCTTTCTTAATTTTAACCCAACTTTTCTCTGGATTATGGATCCAGTCAAAAATGCTCGCAATAATCCCCGCTCTATAATATCTCCTGAAATCTGGTACTCCCAATCCTCCTCTCTCTTTACTTCTAGTCAATATCTCATAGCCTATTCTAGGTTTTTTATTTCTCCATATATATTTTATCATCATTTTCCTAAGTTCTTTAAAATATGTCTCTGGGAGCTTAATTGGGATCATTTGAAATTTGTATAATACTTTAGGGACAATTATCATCTTTATCAGGTTTATGCGTGCCATCCACGATGGGTTTCCATTTCCCACCCTTCTCAGCTCCGCCTTTATCTCATTTAATAGTGCTATATAATTGGCTTTATATAAGTTCGTAGTTGAGGCTGATCATTTTATTCCTAGATATTTTAAATCTTTATCTCTCCAAAGGAAAGGGAATTCCTCTTTTAGTTTTTCCTTTTCTTCATTTTTAACAACTCCTTTTGCTCTTTTAATTGGTGAATCCGCATAAAACCATGTCGGAAAGTATCTGGTTCTCAGTCTAACCTTCGACTCTATCTCTAAGTGTGTTTCTTGCAAGAATATCACTGAGGATTTACTATGTTGTAGTTCTTTAAATAACCTAAATCTCTTTCCTGGACAATTTAGCCCTTTTACATTATAGGTTATATATTGGATTTCTTCCATATTACTCTTTTTCTCCTGACTCCTTTTCCTCCTTACTTTCCTCTTTCTTATACCTGTAGAGCGTATTTATCCCGCTAACCTTTTCTCTCCCCTTATCCCTCCCCCCCCTCTTCCCACAATCCCTCCCCTCTCCCTCCATCCCCTCCCCCCAACCTCACCACCCCCCCCCCCTCTTTTTAGGCCTTCACTTTGCCTATTCATCATTTGTGGAACTAACATCCACCTTTGATTTGGTCCTTAGGGCTACACTCCTCCCATGGCTAGCCTCCCCTCCGTCCAGATCTCCCTATTGACCCCTTTCTACTTGTACTTCTTAACAAAAAGGGGAAGAATTAGAGCTAAGCTAGAGGACTGAAGGATGAAACAGGAGGCAAATTAGGGACACGGAGGGACAGAGAGAAAAAGAAAAAAAAAAAAAAAACATCTCTCCCCTCCACCCCCCTTCTTTATGGAGCTTCTATACTGTTCGCAGGTACGTCTCTTAGAGGCTGATCCCTCTTTGCAGATCCCTCTCCTAGGTCGATCACTGTGTAAAGAGGTAAATCGCATCTTAGAGTTCGGAAACGAAGAGTTGGAACTCTGCACTGCTGTCCCGTCGGCGTGCCCAGTCTCGACTGTAAAAGTGGGAAGAAGGTATACCCTTTTACGGAGGATAGACAGCAGGACCTTTTTGCCCTGAATATCAGCTTTACATCCAATCAGCCCTTTTATCTTTGATGCATAGAAAAGTAGACAGACAAATAGATAGATAGATAGATAGATAGATAGATAGATACCAACCGGGCATCCGCATTTACCACAGAGTAAACTCAGACCAAATAATGTTCCAGAAAAGTAATCCACTCTGGCCAGAGCACAACACATGTAAAAAGGACACAATACTGAGAAGAACATTAGACGCCCCACGCTCAACATGTTTCTGGCTGACATATTTTTCATTGCTTATTCACAATCAAAGTAAAAAACTTAAGCCCGACAAACACTAACTGTTTACTCTAAACAGTATATGTTACTCCTGGCCCCTTCTCTGCACTGTCTATTGTCTTTGCAATAAACTCCTCTCTTATCTTTCTATAGTCTGTGTTACACTGTACATTATACTTTTGACCCATTCTCTGGGTATATTATGTTGTACTCCTGACCTTTTTTCTGTATAGTCTTTATTGTACATTAAAAAGCTATGTTTCACATTACACTTCTGACCTCTTCTCAGCTTATTCTGATTCTTTGATATGAAGGTCTTATGGAGCTTCTTTTTTTTTTTTTTTTATAAATATTTATTTATTTTCAAGTCTTATACATGTCATTTCAACATTTCTATTATTATAATTATCAAAACAGTAATTTATATGATTTATTTGACCATATATATAAACTTCCTTTTCTTACCATCCCCCCTCCCAAAACTCCCCTTCCCCTCCCCCCCTTCCCTCTCCCACCCACGCTCCACTTTCCTTTTTCTCTCATTAACTCCATATCTTTCTATTCTTCCTAAACCCTATTCTAATTCCACTTCCAGGAATATTATCTCCTCATATATTTCATCTTTACTTTATATTCTTCCCAGACTTTCCATTTTTTATTATACAACTCCAACTTGTCCTCAAATGTATAATACAATCTTTCTGTCCCGGATAGCTGATTTACTCTACTTATCCAATCCTCCTCAGTTGGCACCTCTCTTTTCTTCCAGAACCTGGGGATCAGACTCTTTGCTGCGGTCAAGTATTGCCATATCCCGAGACTCTTGTATACTTTCGTAGAGAGCTTCGAGATATGGAGGAGACATAGTTCTGGATCCAATCCTATATTGATTTTAGTCATTTTCCCTATTACATAAACTATCTTCCTCCAAAACACCTGTATTTCTGAACACTCCCACCACATGTGATACCACGTGCCAACCTCACCACATCCTCTCCAACACATCCGTGACATCTCCGTATTCATCTTGTGCTCTACATTAGGGGTAATGTGCCATCTATTCAAACACTTATAATTTACTTCTACTTCCCTCATACTAATATTTTCATGAATTAATGTGAACATTTTCCTCTTCTCCTCCTCCTCTATTTTCCTTCCTATATCTCTTTCCCATTTCTCTATGTGCATTAATTTTGTGTCAGTGTCAATCTCCAAAAAAATCTTGTGTATTTTTGCCATTCCGTGTCTACCATTTCCCCGTGTCTCAAATAATCTCTCAAATGGGTTCCAATCCTTTCTAGTTCTTATGGGCTTAGGGAGTCTCTCAAAAAAATACTTCAGTTGGTAATATCTTAATCTATCCATCTTATTAAAAACTTCTCCCTTTCTGTCTTCCATATCCTTATATGACCCAATTTCCTCCCCTACCAATATATCTCTCAATTGCGCCTCTTGTTTTATAATCCATTTCCCTGCTATACTATCCATACCCGGGATTAAATATTTTGTGTTCCTAAGTGGTATTAATTGTGAATTAAAAACCCACCCTTTTTGTCTGTGTAATAAATCCCATTCTTTTAGAACATTCAAAGTATACTTACTAGTGCTCTCCTCTAATTCCCTATATTGTGCTGGTACCCAAATACTTTTACTTAAACTTATTCCACTCAGTGCTTTCTTAATTTTAACCCAACTTTTCTCTGGATTATGGATCCAGTCAAAAATGCTCGCAATAATCCCCGCTCTATAATATCTCCTGAAATCTGGTACTCCCAATCCTCCTCTCTCTTTACTTCTAGTCAATATCTCATAGCCTATTCTAGGTTTTTTATTTCTCCATATATATTTTATCATCATTTTCCTAAGTTCTTTAAAATATGTCTCTGGGAGCTTAATTGGGATCATTTGAAATTTGTATAATACTTTAGGGACAATTATCATCTTTATCAGGTTTATGCGTGCCATCCACGATGGGTTTCCATTTCCCACCCTTCTCAGCTCCGCCTTTATCTCATTTAATAGTGCTATATAATTGGCTTTATATAAGTTCGTAGTTGAGGCTGATCATTTTATTCCTAGATATTTTAAATCTTTATCTCTCCAAAGGAAAGGGAATTCCTCTTTTAGTTTTTCCTTTTCTTCATTTTTAACAACTCCTTTTGCTCTTTTAATTGGTGAATCCGCATAAAACCATGTCGGAAAGTATCTGGTTCTCAGTCTAACCTTCGACTCTATCTCTAAGTGTGTTTCTTGCAAGAATATCACTGAGGATTTACTATGTTGTAGTTCTTTAAATAACCTAAATCTCTTTCCTGGACAATTTAGCCCTTTTACATTATAGGTTATATATTGGATTTCTTCCATATTACTCTTTTTCTCCTGACTCCTTTTCCTCCTTACTTTCCTCTTTCTTATACCTGTAGAGCGTATTTATCCCGCTAACCTTTTCTCTCCCCTTATCCCTCCCCCCCCTCTTCCCACAATCCCTCCCCTCTCCCTCCATCCCCTCCCCCCAACCTCACCACCCCCCCCCCCTCTTTTTAGGCCTTCACTTTGCCTATTCATCATTTGTGGAACTAACATCCACCTTTGATTTGGTCCTTAGGGCTACACTCCTCCCATGGCTAGCCTCCCCTCCGTCCAGATCTCCCTATTGACCCCTTTCTACTTGTACTTCTTAACAAAAAGGGGAAGAATTAGAGCTAAGCTAGAGGACTGAAGGATGAAACAGGAGGCAAATTAGGGACACGGAGGGACAGAGAGAAAAAGAAAAAAAAAAAAAAAACATCTCTCCCCTCCACCCCCCTTCTTTATGGAGCTTCTATACTGTTCGCAGGTACGTCTCTTAGAGGCTGATCCCTCTTTGCAGATCCCTCTCCTAGGTCGATCACTGTGTAAAGAGGTAAATCGCATCTTAGAGTTCGGAAACGAAGAGTTGGAACTCTGCACTGCTGTCCCGTCGGCGTGCCCAGTCTCGACTGTAAAAGTGGGAAGAAGGTATACCCTTTTACGGAGGATAGACAGCAGGACCTTTTTGCCCTGAATATCAGCTTTACATCCAATCAGCCCTTTTATCTTTGATGCATAGAAAAGTAGACAGACAAATAGATAGATAGATAGATAGATAGATAGATAGATACCAACCGGGCATCCGCATTTACCACAGAGTAAACTCAGACCAAATAATGTTCCAGAAAAGTAATCCACTCTGGCCAGAGCACAACACATGTAAAAAGGACACAATACTGAGAAGAACATTAGACGCCCCACGCTCAACATGTTTCTGGCTGACATATTTTTCATTGCTTATTCACAATCAAAGTAAAAAACTTAAGCCCGACAAACACTAACTGTTTACTCTAAACAGTATATGTTACTCCTGGCCCCTTCTCTGCACTGTCTATTGTCTTTGCAATAAACTCCTCTCTTATCTTTCTATAGTCTGTGTTACACTGTACATTATACTTTTGACCCATTCTCTGGGTATATTATGTTGTACTCCTGACCTTTTTTCTGTATAGTCTTTATTGTACATTAAAAAGCTATGTTTCACATTACACTTCTGACCTCTTCTCAGCTTATTCTGATTCTTTGATATGAAGGTCTTATGGAGCTTCTTTTTTTTTTTTTTTTATAAATATTTATTTATTTTCAAGTCTTATACATGTCATTTCAACATTTCTATTATTATAATTATCAAAACAGTAATTTATATGATTTATTTGACCATATATATAAACTTCCTTTTCTTACCATCCCCCCTCCCAAAACTCCCCTTCCCCTCCCCCCCTTCCCTCTCCCACCCACGCTCCACTTTCCTTTTTCTCTCATTAACTCCATATCTTTCTATTCTTCCTAAACCCTATTCTAATTCCACTTCCAGGAATATTATCTCCTCATATATTTCATCTTTACTTTATATTCTTCCCAGACTTTCCATTTTTTATTATACAACTCCAACTTGTCCTCAAATGTATAATACAATCTTTCTGTCCCGGATAGCTGATTTACTCTACTTATCCAATCCTCCTCAGTTGGCACCTCTCTTTTCTTCCAGAACCTGGGGATCAGACTCTTTGCTGCGGTCAAGTATTGCCATATCCCGAGACTCTTGTATACTTTCGTAGAGAGCTTCGAGATATGGAGGAGACATAGTTCTGGATCCAATCCTATATTGATTTTAGTCATTTTCCCTATTACATAAACTATCTTCCTCCAAAACACCTGTATTTCTGAACACTCCCACCACATGTGATACCACGTGCCAACCTCACCACATCCTCTCCAACACATCCGTGACATCTCCGTATTCATCTTGTGCTCTACATTAGGGGTAATGTGCCATCTATTCAAACACTTATAATTTACTTCTACTTCCCTCATACTAATATTTTCATGAATTAATGTGAACATTTTCCTCTTCTCCTCCTCCTCTATTTTCCTTCCTATATCTCTTTCCCATTTCTCTATGTGCATTAATTTTGTGTCAGTGTCAATCTCCAATAATATCTTGTGTATTTTTGCCATTCCGTGTCTACCATTTCCCCGTGTCTCAAATAAACTCTCAAATGGGTTCCAATCCTTTCTAGTTCTTATGGGCTTAGTGAGTCTCTCAAAAAAATACTTCAGTTGGTAATATCTTAATCTATCCATCTTATTAAAAACATCTCCCTTTCTGTCTTCCATATCCTTATATGACCCAATTTCCTCCCCTACCAATATATCTCTCAATTGCGCCTCTTGTTTTATAATCCATTTCCCTGCTATACTATCCATACCCGGGATCAAATATTTTGTGTTCCTAAGTGGTATTAATTGTGAAATAAAAACCCACCCTTTTTGTCTGTGTAATAAATCCCATTCTTTTAGAACATTCAAAGTATACTTACTAGTGCTCTCCTCTAATTCCCTATATTGTGCTGGTACCCAAATACTTTTACTTAAACTTATTCCACTCAGTGCTTTCTCAATTTTAACCCAACTTTTCTCCGGATTATGGATCCAGTCAAAAATGCTCGCAATAATCCCCGCTCTATAATATCTCCTGAAATCTGGTACTCCCAATCCTCCTCTCTCTTTACTTCTAGTCAATATCTCATAGCCTATTCTAGGTTTTTTATTTCTCCATATATATTTTATCATAATTTTCCTAAGTTCTTTAAAATATGTCTCTGGGAGCTTAATTGGGATCATTTGAAATTTGTATAATACTTTAGGGACAATTATCATCTTTATCAGGTTTATGCGTGCCATCCACGATGGGTTTCCATTTCCCACCCTTCTCAGCTCCGCCTTTATCTCATTTAATAGTGCTATATAATTGGCTTTATATAAGTTCGTAGTTGAGGCTGATCATTTTATTCCTAGATATTTTAAATCTTTATCTCTCCAAAGGAAAGGGAATTCCTCTTTTAGTTTTTCCTTTTCTTCATTTTTAACAACTCCTTTTGCTCTTTTAATTGGTGAATCCGCATAAAACCATGTCGGAAAGTATCTGGTTCTCAGTCTAACCTTCGACTCTATCTCTAAGTGTGTTTCTTGCAAGAATATCACTGAGGATTTTCTATGTTGTAGTTCTTTAAATAACCTAAATCTCTTTCCTGGACAATTTAGCCCTTTTACATTATAGGTTATATATTGGATTTCTTCCATATTACTCTTTTCCTCCTGACTCCTTTTCCTCCTTACTTTCCTCTTTCTTATACCTGTAGAGCGTATTTATCCCGCTAACCTTTTCTCTCCCCTTATCCCTCCCCCCCTCTTCCCACAATCTCTCCCCTCTCCCTCCCCTCCATCCCCTCCCCCCAACCTCACCACCACCCCACCCCCTCTTTTTAAGGCCTTCACTTTGCCTATTCATCATTTGTGGAACTAACATCTACCTTTGATTTGGTCCTTAGGGCTACACTCCTCCCATGGTTAGCCTACCCTCCGTCCAGATCTCCCTATTGACCCCTTTCTACTTGTACTTCTTAACAAAAAGGGGAAGAATTAGAGCAAAGCTAGAGGACTGAAGGATGAAACAGGAGGCAAATTAGGAACACGGAGGGACAGAGAGAAAAAAAAAGAAAAAAAAAAACATCTCTCCCCTCCACCCCCCTTCTTTATGGAGCTTCTATACTGTTCGCAGGTACGTCTCTTAGAGGCTGATCCCTCTTTGCAGATCCCTCTCCTAGGTCGATCACTGTGTAAAGAGGTAAATCGCATCTTAGAGTCCGGAAACGAAGAGTTGGAACTCTGCACTGCTGTCCCGTCGGCGTGCCCAGTCTCGACTGTAAAAGTGGGAAGAAGGTATACCCTTTTACGGAGGATAGACAGCAGGACCTTTTTGCCCTGAATATCAGCTTTACATCCAATCAGCCCTTTTATCTTTGATGCATAGAAAAGTAGACAGACAAATATATAGATAGATAGATAGATAGATAGATAGATAGATAGATAGATAGATACCAACTGGGCATCCGCTTTTACCACAGAGTAAACTCAGACCAAATAATGTTCCAGAAAAGTAATCCACTCTGGCCAGATGTAAAAAGGACACAATACTGACAAGAACATTAGACGCCCCACGCTCAACATGTTTCTGGCTGACATATTTTTCATTGCTTATTCACAATCAAAGTAAAAAACTTAAGACCGACAAACACTAACTGTTTACTCTAAACAGTATATGTTACTCCTGGCCCCTTCTCTGCACTGTCTATTGTCTTTGCAATAAACTCCTCTCTTATCTTTCTATAGTCTGTGTTACACTGTACATTATACTTTTGACCCATTCTCTGGGTAGTGTATGTTGTACTCCTGACCTTTTTTCTATATAGTCTTTATTGTACATTAAAAAGCTATGTTTCACATTACACTTCTGACCTCTTCTCAGCATATTCTGATTCTTTGATATGAAGGGCTTATGGAGCTTCTTTTTTTATATGACCCAATTTCCTCCCCAACCAATATATCTCTCAATTGCGCCTCTTGTTTTATAATCCATTTCCCTGCTATACTATCCATACCCGGGATCAAATATTTTGTGTTCCTAAGTGGTATTAATTGTGAATTAAAAACCCACCCTTTTTGTCTGTGTAATAAATCCCATTCTTTTAGAACATTCAAAGTATACTTACTAGTGCTCTCCTCTAATTCCCTATATTGTCCTGGTATCCAAATACTTTTACTTAAACTTATTCCACTCAGTGCTTTCTTATTTTTAACCCAACTTTTCTCCGGATTATGGATCCAGTCAAAAATGCTCGCAATAATCCCCGCTCTATAATATCTCCTGAAATCTGGTACTCCCAATCCTCCTCTCTCTTTACTTCTAGTCATTATCTCATAGCCTATTCTAGGTTTTTTATTTGTCCATATATATTTTATCATCATTTTCCTAAGTTCTTTAAAATATGTCTCTGGGAGCTTAATTGGGATCATTTGAAATTTGTATAATGCTTTAGGGACAATTATCATCTTTATCAGGTTTATGCGTGCCATCCACGATGGGTTTCCATTTCCCACCCTTCTCAGCTCCACCTTTATCTCATTTAATAGTGCTATATAATTGGCTTTATATAAGTTCGTAGTTGAGGCTGATCATTTTATTCCTAGATATTTTAAATCTTTATCTCTCCAAAGGAAAGGGAATTCCTCGTTTAGTTTTTCCTTTTCTTCATTTTTAACAACTCCTTTTGCTCTTTTAATTGGTGAATCCGCATAAAACCATGTCGGAAAGTATCTGGTTCTCAGTCTAACCTTCGACTCTATCTCTAAGTGTGTTTCTTGCAAGAATATCACTGAGGATTTTCTATGTTGTAGTTCTTTAAATAACCTAAATCTCTTTCCTGGACAATTTAGCCCTTTTACATTATAGGTTATATATTGGATTTCTTCCATATTACTCTTTTCCTCCTGACTCCTTTTCCTCCTTACTTTCCTCTTTCTTATACCTGTAGAGCGTATTTATCCCGCTAACCTTTTCTCTCCCCTTATCCCTCCCCCCCTCTTCCCACAATCTCTCCCCTCTCCCTCCCCTCCATCCCCTCCCCCCAACCTCACCACCACCCCACCCCCTCTTTTTAAGGCCTTCACTTTGCCTATTCATCATTTGTGGAACTAACATCTACCTTTGATTTGGTCCTTAGGGCTACACTCCTCCCATGGTTAGCCTACCCTCCGTCCAGATCTCCCTATTGACCCCTTTCTACTTGTACTTCTTAACAAAAAGGGGAAGAATTAGAGCAAAGCTAGAGGACTGAAGGATGAAACAGGAGGCAAATTAGGAACACGGAGGGACAGAGAGAAAAAAAAAGAAAAAAAAAAACATCTCTCCCCTCCACCCCCCTTCTTTATGGAGCTTCTATACTGTTCGCAGGTACGTCTCTTAGAGGCTGATCCCTCTTTGCAGATCCCTCTCCTAGGTCGATCACTGTGTAAAGAGGTAAATCGCATCTTAGAGTCCGGAAACGAAGAGTTGGAACTCTGCACTGCTGTCCCGTCGGCGTGCCCAGTCTCGACTGTAAAAGTGGGAAGAAGGTATACCCTTTTACGGAGGATAGACAGCAGGACCTTTTTGCCCTGAATATCAGCTTTACATCCAATCAGCCCTTTTATCTTTGATGCATAGAAAAGTAGACAGACAAATATATAGATAGATAGATAGATAGATAGATAGATAGATAGATAGATAGATAGATAGATACCAACTGGGCATCCGCTTTTACCACAGAGTAAACTCAGACCAAATAATGTTCCAGAAAAGTAATCCACTCTGGCCAGATGTAAAAAGGACACAATACTGACAAGAACATTAGACGCCCCACGCTCAACATGTTTCTGGCTGACATATTTTTCATTGCTTATTCACAATCAAAGTAAAAAACTTAAGACCGACAAACACTAACTGTTTACTCTAAACAGTATATGTTACTCCTGGCCCCTTCTCTGCACTGTCTATTGTCTTTGCAATAAACTCCTCTCTTATCTTTCTATAGTCTGTGTTACACTGTACATTATACTTTTGACCCATTCTCTGGGTAGTGTATGTTGTACTCCTGACCTTTTTTCTATATAGTCTTTATTGTACATTAAAAAGCTATGTTTCACATTACACTTCTGACCTCTTCTCAGCATATTCTGATTCTTTGATATGAAGGGCTTATGGAGCTTCTTTTTTTATATGACCCAATTTCCTCCCCAACCAATATATCTCTCAATTGCGCCTCTTGTTTTATAATCCATTTCCCTGCTATACTATCCATACCCGGGATCAAATATTTTGTGTTCCTAAGTGGTATTAATTGTGAATTAAAAACCCACCCTTTTTGTCTGTGTAATAAATCCCATTCTTTTAGAACATTCAAAGTATACTTACTAGTGCTCTCCTCTAATTCCCTATATTGTCCTGGTATCCAAATACTTTTACTTAAACTTATTCCACTCAGTGCTTTCTTATTTTTAACCCAACTTTTCTCCGGATTATGGATCCAGTCAAAAATGCTCGCAATAATCCCCGCTCTATAATATCTCCTGAAATCTGGTACTCCCAATCCTCCTCTCTCTTTACTTCTAGTCATTATCTCATAGCCTATTCTAGGTTTTTTATTTGTCCATATATATTTTATCATCATTTTCCTAAGTTCTTTAAAATATGTCTCTGGGAGCTTAATTGGGATCATTTGAAATTTGTATAATGCTTTAGGGACAATTATCATCTTTATCAGGTTTATGCGTGCCATCCACGATGGGTTTCCATTTCCCACCCTTCTCAGCTCCACCTTTATCTCATTTAATAGTGCTATATAATTGGCTTTATATAAGTTCGTAGTTGAGGCTGATCATTTTATTCCTAGATATTTTAAATCTTTATCTCTCCAAAGGAAAGGGAATTCCTCGTTTAGTTTTTCCTTTTCTTCATTTTTAACAACTCCTTTTGCTCTTTTAATTGGTGAATCCGCATAAAACCATGTCGGAAAGTATCTGGTTCTCAGTCTAACCTTCGACTCTATCTCTAAGTGTGTTTCTTGCAAGAATATCACTGAGGATTTTCTATGTTGTAGTTCTTTAAATAACCTAAATCTCTTTCCTGGACAATTTAGCCCTTTTACATTATAGGTTATATATTGGATTTCTTCCATATTACTCTTTTCCTCCTGACTCCTTTTACTCCTTACTTTCCTCTTTCTTATACCTGTAGAGCGTATTTATCCCGCTAACCTTTTCCCTCCCCTTATCCCTCCCCCCCTCTTCCCACAATCTCTCCCCTCTCCCTCCCCTCCATCCCCTCCCCCCAACCTCACCACCGCCCCCCCCCTCTTTTTAGGCCTTCACTTTGCCTATTCATCATTTGTGGAACTAACATCTACCTTTGATTTGGTCCTTAGGGCTACACTCCTCCCATGGTTAGCCTCCCCTCCGTCCAGATCTCCCTATTGACCCCTTTCTACTTGTACTTCTTAACAAAAAGGGGAAGAATTAGAGCAAAGCTAGAGGACTGAAGGATGAAACAGGAGGCAAATTAGGGACACGGAGGGGCAGAGAGAAAAAGAAAAAAAAAAAAAAAACATCTCTCCCCTCCACCCCCCTTCTTTATGGAGCTTCTATACTGTTCGCAGGTACGTCTCTTAGAGGCTGATCCCTCTTTGCAGATCCCTCTCCTAGGTCGATCACTGTGTAAAGAGGTAAATCGCATCTTAGAGTTCGGAAACGAAGAGTTTGAACTCTGCACTGCTGTCCCGTCGGCGTGCCCAGTCTCGACTGTAAAAGTGGGAAGAAGGTATACCCTTTTACGGAGGATAGACAGCAGGACCTTTTTGCCCTGAATATCAGCTTTACATCCAATCAGCCCTTTTATCTTTGATGCATAGAAAAGTAGACAGACAAATATATAGATAGATAGATAGATAGATAGATAGATAGATAGATAGATAGATAGATAGATACCAACTGGGCATCCCCTTTTACCACAGAGTAAACTCAGACCAAATAATGTTCCAGAAAAGTAATCCACTCTGGCCAGATGTAAAAAGGACACAATACTGACAAGAACATTAGACGCCCCACGCTCAACATGTTTCTGGCTGACATATTTTTCATTGCTTATTCACAATCAAAGTAAAAAACTTAAGACCGACAAACACTAACTGTTTACTCTAAACAGTATATGTTACTCCTGGCCCCTTCTCTGCACTGTCTATTGTCTTTGCAATAAACTCCTCTCTTATCTTTCTATAGTCTGTGTTACACTGTACATTATACTTTTGACCCATTCTCTGGGTAGTGTATGTTGTACTCCTGACCTTTTTTCTGTATAGTCTTTATTGTACATTAAAAAGCTATGTTTCACATTACACTTCTGACCTCTTCTCAGCATATTCTGATTCTTTGATATGAAGGGCTTATGGAGCTTCTTTTTTTATATGACCCAATTTCCTCCCCTACCAATATATCTCTCAATTGCGCCTCTTGTTTTATAATCCATTT
Organism: Staurois parvus; assembly: GCF_062004578.1. Lineage (NCBI taxonomy): Eukaryota > Metazoa > Chordata > Amphibia > Anura > Ranidae > Staurois > Staurois parvus. The sequence continues at coordinate 4,071,349 of NW_028317958.1, read as the reverse complement.
CCCTGCTATACTATCCATACCCGGGATCAAATATTTTGTGTTCCTAAGTGGTATTAATTGTGAATTAAAAACCCACCCTTTTTGTCTGTGTAATAAATCCCATTCTTTTAGAACATTCAAAGTATACTTACTAGTGCTCTCCTCTAATTCCCTATATTGTCCTGGTACCCAAATACTTTTACTTAAACTTATTCCACTCAGTGCTTTCTCATTTTTAACCCAACTTTTCTCCGGATCATGGATCCAGTCAAAAATGCTCGCAATAATCCACACTCTATAATATCTCCTGAAATCTGGTACTCCCAATCCTCCTCTCTCTTTACTTCTAGTCATTATCTCATAGCCTATTCTAGGTTTTTTATTTCTCCATATATATTTTATCATCATTTTCCTAAGTTCTTTAAAATATGTCTCTGGGAGCTTAATTGGGATCATTTGAAATTTGTATAATACTTTAGGGACAATTATCATCTTTATCAGGTTTATGCGTGCCATCCACGATGGGTTTCCATTTCCCACCCTTCTCAGCTCCGCCTTTATCTCATTTAATAGTGCTATATAATTGGCTTTATATAAGTTCGTAGTTGAGGCTGATCATTTTATTCCTAGATATTTTAAATCTTTATCTCTCCAAAGGAAAGGGAATTCCTCTTTTAGTTTTTCCTTTTCTTCATTTTTAAGGTTGATATTTAAAATTTTAGTCTTTGTCGGGTTTATTTTCAGATTCGACAGTTCTCCATACTCACTCAATGCTTTCATTAAATTTGGAAGTGATGTTCTGGGATTTCCTACATAGAACATCAAATCGTCCGCATACGCCGCTACCTTATTTTCTCTATCTCCTATCTTTATTCCTTTTATATCTATATTCTTCCTAATCCTAGACAGCAAGGGCTCCAGTGATAATACATATAACAGTGGGGACAATGGACATCCCTGTCTTGTACCATTTGACATCTTAAAATACTCTGATCTTCCTCTATTTACCATTATGGTGGCGGTAGGCCCTCTATCTAACTCTCCAATCCACCCTCTTATTCTATCTCCCATTCCTAATGCTTCCAGGGTGTCCATCATAAAACCCCAACTTACTCTGTCGAATGCCTTCTCGGCATCTATCGACATCAATATCATTGGGGTTTTCCCTTTCTTGCCCTCTTGTGTAAGCAGCAGTGATCTCAGAGCGTTGTCTCTACCCTCTCTTCCTGGAACAAACCCCACTTGATCTCTATGTATCCACTCCGGCATCAGTTCTTTTAATCTATTTGCCAACACCTTTGCAAATATTTTAGTGTCTACATTCAATAGCGCTATTGGTCGATAACTCGCACATTGCGAGGGATCTTTATCTTCCTTCTGAATCAGTACTATATTAGCCTGTAACGATTCTCCCCTCATCTCCATCCCATTCCCCAAGGCGTTCATATAACTCTTCATCTTGGGTGTTAAAAGCTCTATATATTTTTTATAGTATTTAACTGTGTATCCGTCTGGACCCGGACTTTTCCCTCCCGCCATGCTTTTTAACGCTATTTTTATTTCCTCTGAAGTTATTTCTTCCTCTAAAGAGTTCAGTTGTATTTCTCTTAATTTCGGTAGACCTGCTTCCTCTAGGTATATCTTTCTTTTCCCCCTATTTACTATTTCCATTTTCTTAAACTTATCCTGGGGTATAATATTATACAACTCATTGTAATACTCTTTAAATATTCTGGCAATATCCTTAGTTGAGTGTAGAAATTCACCCTTGGGGTTTCTTATTTTCTCAATATAATTTCTATTTTTCTTCTTTCTTAAAGTTCTCATTAAATACTTTCCCGGCCTATCTCCCCATCTATACCTTTCACATGTTATTTTATTAAAGACTCTTCTTTTTTCTTCCTCCATTACATTCTCTAGTTCTTCTTTATTAACCCCTGCATTATCTCCTTAGATCTTTCCCTTTTATGCACCTGTTCAAGATCATTTATTTCATTTAATAATCTATTTATCTTTTCTTTCCTTTCTTTATTCTTTTTTGCTCCCATTGCAATGAGCAGACCTCTGATGTAAGCTTTATGAGCTTCCCACACCGTTGCTACCGATACATCCTCTGCCTCGTTCTCTTCAAAAAACCACTCAATTTCCCTCTCAATTCTTCGACTAATCTCTTCATCCATGAAGAGTGCCTCATTCATCCACCACACATATCCCTCTCTCTCTTCTCTACCCCATTTTAACCTCATTTCTACCGGGGCATGATCCGATAGGGTGCTTTCTCCTATTTTTACTTCCCCCACCCATTCTATCATTTGGTGTTCTACTAATATGTAATCTAGTCTAGAATAAGTCTCATGTACTTGCAAAAAGAAAGTATAATCTCTCTCTTTCATATTCCTAATTCTCCAGATGTCCACCAGTTGACACTCATGCATCCTTTTTTTTAACCTTCTCAAGAACTTGCTTTCCTCTCTCCTCACACAGGAAGTGGTATCCATCTTCAGGTCTATACAGAGGTTAAAATCACCCGCCACTAACATACACCCTTTTTTAAAGTCCATCAATCTCTTCAACACTTCTCTCACAAATGTCACTGGCTTCTTATTTGGACTATATATATTTGCTATTGTGCACTCAATTCCCTGTAATTTACCTCTCAAAAATAGGAACCTTCCCTCCGGGTCCGTCAATCTCTCCTCAGCCTCAAACCTTATATTTTTAGCAAAGCCTATAGGAACTCCTTTTGCTCTTTTAATTGGTGAATCCGCATAAAACCATGTCGGAAAGTATCTGGTTCTCAGTCTAACCTTCGACTCTATCTCTAAGTGTGTTTCTTGCAAGAATATCACTGAGGATTTTCTATGTTGTAGTTCTTTAAATAACCTAAATCTCTTTCCTGGACAATTTAGCCCTTTTACATTATAGGTTATATATTGGATTTCTTCCATCTTACTCTTTTCCTCCTGACTCCTTTTCCTCCTTACTTTCCTCTTTCTTATACTTGTAGAGCGTATTTATCCCGCTAACCTTTTCTCTCCCCATATCCCTCCCCCCCTCTTCCCACAATCCCTCCCCTCTCCCTCCCCTCCATCCCCTGCCCCCAACCTCTCCACCATCCCTCCCCCCGCTCCCCCCTCTTTTTAGGCCTTCACTTTGCCTATTCATCATTTGTGGAACTAACATCCACATTTGATTTGGTCCTTAGGGCTACACTCCTCCCATGGCTAGCCTCCTCTCCATCCAGATCTCCCTATTGACCCCTTTCTACTTGTACTTCTTAACAAAAAGGGGAAGAATTAGAGCAAAGCTAGAGGACTGAAGGATGAAACAGGAGGCAAATTAGGGACACGGAGGGGCAGAGAGAAAAAAAAAAAAAAACATCTCTCCCCTCCACCCCCCTTCTTTATGGAGCTTCTATACTGTTCACAAGTACGTCTCTTAGAGGCTGATCCCTCTTTGCAGATCCCTCTCCTAGGTCGATCACTGTGTAAAGAGGTAAATCGCATCTTAGAGTTCGGAAACGAAGAGTTGGAACTCTGCACTGCTGTCCCGTCGGCGTGCCCAGTCTCGACTGTAAAAGTGGGAAGAAGGTATACCCTTTTACGGAGGATAGACAGCAGGACCTTTTTGCCCTGAATATCAGCTTTACATCCAATCAGCCCTTTTATCTTTGATGCATAGAAAAGTAGACAGACAAATATATAGATAGATAGATAGATACCAACCGGGCATCCGCTTTTACCACAGAGTAAACTCAGACCAAATAATGTTCCAGAAAAGTAATCCACTCTGGCCAGAGCACAACACATGTAAAAAGGACACAATACTGACAAGAACATTAGACGCCCCACGCTCAACATGTTTCTGGCTGACATATTTTTCATTGCTTATTCACAATCAAAGTAAAAAACTTAAGACCGACAAACACTAACTGTTTACTCTAAATAGTATATGTTACTCCTGGCCCCTTCTCTGCACTGTCTATTGTCTTTGCAATAAATTCCTCTCTTATCTTTCTATAGTCTGTGTTACACTGTACATTATACTTTTGACCCATTCTCTAGGTAGTGTATGTTGTATGTTGTACTCCTGACCTTTTTTCTGTATAGTCTTTATTGTACATTAAAAAGCTATGTTTCACATTACACTTCTGACCTCTTCTCAGCATATTCTGATTCTTTGATATGAAGGGCTTATGGAGCTTCTTTTTTTTTTTTTTATAAATATTTATTTATTTTCAAGTCTTATACATGTCATTTCAACATTTCTATTATTATAATTATCAAAACAGTAATTTATATGATTTATTTGACCATATATATAAACTTCCTTTTCTTACCATCCCCCCTCCCAAAACTCCCCATCCCCTCCCCCCCTTCCCTCTCCCACCCACGCTCCACTTTCCTTTTTCTCTCATTAACTCCATATCTTTCTATTCTTCCTAAACCCTATTCTAATTCCACTCCAGGAATATTATCTCCTCATATATTTCATCTTTACTTTATATTCTTCCCAGACTTTCCATTTTTTATTATACAACTCCAACTTGTCCTCATATGTATAATATAATCTTTCTGTCCCGGATAGCTGATTTACTCTACTTATCCAATCCTCCTCAGTTGGCACCTCTCTTTTCTTCCAGAACCTGGGGATCAGACTCTTTGCTGCGGTCAAGTATTGCCATATCCCGAGACTCTTGTATACTTTCGTAGAGAGCTTCGAGATATGGAGGAGACATAGTTCTGGATCCAATCCTATATTGATTTTAGTAATTTTCCCTATTACATAAACTATCTTCCGCCAAAACACCTATATTTCTGAACAATCCCACCACATGTGATACCACGTGCCAACCTCGCCACATCCTCTCCAACACATCCGTGACATCTCCGTATTCATCTTGTGCTCCACATTAGGGGTAATGTGCCATCTATTCAAACACTTATAATTTACTTCTACTTCCCTCATACTAATATTTTCATGAATTAATGTGAACATTTTCCTCTTCTCCTCCTCCTCTATTTTCCTTCCTATATCTCTTTCCCATTTCTCTATGTGCATTAATTTTGTGTCAGTGTCAATCTCCAATAATATCTTGTGTATTTTTGCCATTCCGTGTCTACCATTTCCCCGTGTCTCAAATAATCTCTCAAATGGGTTCCAATCCTTTCTAGTTCTTATGGGCTTAGGGAGACTCTCAAAAAAATACTTCAGTTGGTAATATCTTAATCTATCCATCTTATTAAAAACTTCTCCCTTTCTGTCTTCCATATCCTTATATGACCCAATTTCCTCCCCTACCAATATATCTCTCAATTGCGCCTCTTGTTTTATAATCCATTTCCCTGCTATACTATCCATACCCGGGATCAAATATTTTGTGTTCCTAAGTGGTATTAATTGTGAATTAAAAACCCTCCCTTTTTGTCTGTGTAATAAATCCCATTCTTTTAGAACATTCAATGTATACTTACTAGTGCTCTCCTCTAATTCCCTATATTGTGCTGGTACCCAAATACTTTTACTTAAACTTATTCCACTCAGTGCTTTCTCAATTTTAACCCAACTTTTCTCCAGATTATGGATCCAGTCAAAAACGCTCGCAATATTCCCCGCTCTATAATATCTCCTGAAATCTGGTACTCCCAATCCTCCTCTCTCTTTACTTCTAGTCAATATCTCATAGCCTATTCTAGGTTTTTTATTTCTCCATATATATTTTATCATCATTTTCCTAAGTTCTTTAAAATATGTCTCTGGGAGCTTAATTGGGATCATTTGAAATTTGTATAATACTTTAGGGACAATTATCATCTTTATCAGGTTTATGCGTGCCATCCACAATGGGTTTCCATTTCCCACCCTTCTCAGCTCCGCCTTTATCTCATTTAATAGTGCTATATAATTGGCTTTATATAAGTTCGTAGTTGAGGCTGATCATTTTATTCCTAGATATTTTAAATCTTTATCTCTCCAAAGGAAAGGGAATTTTAGTTTTTCCTTTTCTTCATTTTTAAGGTTGATATTTAAAATATCAGTCTTTGTCAGGTTTATTTTCAGATTCGACAGTTCTCCATACTCTCTCAATGCTTTCATTAAATTTGGAAGTGATGTTCTGGGATTTCCTACATAGAACATCAAATCGTCCGCATACGCCGCTACCTTATTTTCTCTATCTCCTATCTTTATTCCTTTTATATCTATATTCTTCCTAATCCTAGACAGCAAGGGCTCCAGTGATAATACATATAACAGTGGGGACAATGGACATCCCTGTCTTGTACCATTTGACATCTTAAAATACTCTGATCTTCCTCCATTTACCATTATGGTGGCGGTAGGCCCTCTATCTAACTCTCCAATCCACCCTCTTATTCTATCTCCCATTCCTAATGCTTCCAGGGTGTCCATCATAAAACCCCAACTTACTCTGTCGAATGCCTTCTCGGCATCTATCGACATCAATATCATTGGGGTTTTCCCTTTCTTGCCCTCTTGTGTAAGCAGCAGTGATCTCAGAGCGTTGTCTCTACCCTCTCTTCCTGGAACAAACCCCACTTGATCTCTATGTATCCACTCCGGCATCAGTTCTTTTAATCTATTTGCCAACACCTTTGCAAATATTTTAGTGTCTACATTCAATAGCGCTATTGGTCGATAACTCGCACATTGCGAGGGATCTTTATCTTCCTTCTGAATCAGTACTATATTAGCCTGTAACGATTCTCCCCTCATCTCCATCCCATTCCCCAAGGCGTTCATATAACTCTTCATCTTGGGTATTAAAAGCTCTATATATTTTTTATAGTATTTAACTGTGTATCCGTCTGGACCCGGACTTTTCCCTCCCGCCATGCTTTTTAACGCTATTTTTATTTCCTCTGAAGTTATTTCTTCCTCTAAAGAGTTCAGTTGTATTTCTCTTAATTTTGGTAGACCTGCTTCCTCTAGGTATATCTTTCTTTTCCCCCTATTTACTATTTCCATTTTCTTAAACTTATCCTGGGGTATAATATTATACAACTCATTGTAATACTCTTTAAATATTCTGGCAATATCCTTAGTTGAGTGCAGAAATTCACCCTTGGGGTATCTTATTTTCTCAATATAATTTCTATTTTTCTTCTTTCTTAAAGTTCTCATTAAATACTTTCCCGGCCTATCTCCCCATCTATACCTTTCACATGTTATTTTATTAAAGACTCTTCTTTTTTCTTCCTCCATTACATTCTCTAGTTCTTCTTTCTTCTTTATTAATCCCTGCATTATCTCCTTAGATCTTTCCCTTTTATGCACCTGTTCAAGATCATTTATTTCATTTAATAATCTATTTATCTTTTCTTTCCTTTCTTTATTCTTTTTGCCCCCATTGCAATGAGCATACCTCTGATGTAAGCTTTATGAGCTTCCCACACCGTTGCTACCGATACATCCTCTGTCTCGTTCTCTTCAAAAAACCACTCAATTTCCCTCTCAATTCTTCGACTAATCTCTTCATCCATGAGGAGTGCCTCATTCATCCGCCACACATATCCCTCTCTCTCTTCTCTACCCCATCTTAACCTCATTTCTACCGGGGCATGATCCGATAGGGTGCTTTCTCCTATTTTTACTTCCCCCACCCATTCTATCATTTGGTGTTCTACTAATATGTAATCTAGTCTAGAATAAGTCTCATGTACTTGCGAAAAGAAAGTATAATCTCTTTCTTTCATAGTCCTAATTCTCCAGATGTCCACCAGTTGACACTTATGCATCCTTTTTTTTAACCTTCTCAAGGACTTGCTTTCCTCTCTCCTCACACAGGAAGTGGTATCCATCTTCAGGTCTATACATAGGTTAAAATCACCCGCCACTAACATACACCCTTTTTTAAAGTCCATCAATCTCTTCAACACTTCTCTCACAAATGTCACTGGCTTCTTATTTGGACTATATATATTTGCTATTGTGTACTCAATTCCCTGTAACTTACCTCTCAAAAATAGGAACCTTCCCTCCGGGTCCGTCAATCTCTCCTCAGCCTCAATCCTTATATTTTTAGCAAAGCCTATAGGAACTCCTTTTGCTCTTTTAATTGGTGAATCCGCATAAAACCATGTCGGAAAGTATCTGGTTCTCAGTCTAACCTTCGACTCTATCTCTAAGTGTGTTTCTTGCAAGAATATCACTGAGGATTTTCTATGTTGTAGTTCTTTAAATAACCTAAATCTCTTTCCTGGACAATTTAGTCCTTTTACATTATAGGTTATATATTGGATTTCTTCCATCTTACTCTTTTCCTCCTGACTCCTTTTCCTCCTTACTTTCCTCATTCTTATACCTGTATAGCGTATTTATCCCGCTAACCTTTTCTCTCCCCTTATCCCCCCCCCCTCTTCCCACAATCCCTCCCCTCTCCCTCCCCTCCATCCCCTCCCCTCAACCTCACCACCATCCCCCCCCCCTTTTTAGGCCTTCACTTTGCCTATTCATCATTTGTGGAACTAACATCCACCTTTGATTTGGTCCTTAGGGCTACACTCCTCCCATGGCTAGCCTCCCCTCCATCCAGATCTCCCTATTGACCCCTTTCTACTTGTACTTCTTAACAAAAAGGGGAAGAATTAGAGCAAAGCTAGAGGACTGAAGGATGAAACAGGAGGCAAATTAGGGACACGGAGGGGCAGAGAGAAAAAAAAAAAAAAAAAAAAAACCCTCTCTCCCCTCCACCCCCCTTCTTTATGGAGCTTCTATACTGTTCGCAAGTACATCTCTTAGAGGCTGATCCCTCTTTGCAGATCCCTCTCCTAGGTCGATCACTGTGTAAAGAGATAAATCGCATCTTAGAGTTCGGAAACGAAGAGTTGGAACTCTGCACTGCTGTCCCGTCGGCGTGCCCAGTCTCGACTGTAAAAGTGGGAAGAAGGTATACCCTTTTATGGAGGATAGACAGCAGGACCTTTTTGCCCTGAATATCAGCTTTACATCCAATCAGCCCTTTTATCTTTGATGCATAGAAAAGTAGACAGACAAATAGATAGATAGATAGATAGATAGATAGTTAGATAGATAGATAGATACCAACCGGGCATCCGCTTTTACCACAGAGTAAACTCAGACCAAATAATGTGCCAGAAAAGTAATCCACTCTGGCCAGAGCGCAACACATGTAAAAAGGACACAATACGGACAAGAACATTAGACGCCCCACGCTCAACATGTTTCTGGCTGACATATTTTTCATTGCTTATTCACAATCAAAGTAAAAAACTTAAGACCGACAAACACTAACTGTTTACTCTAAACATTATATGTTACTCCTGGCCCCTTCTCTGCACTGTCTATTGTCTTTGCAATAAACTCCTCTCTTATCTTTCTATAGTCTGTGTTACACTGTACATTATACTTTTGACCCATTCTCTGGGTAGTGTATGTTGTACTCCTGACCTTTTTTCTGTATAGTCTTTATTGTACATTAAAAAGCTATGTTTCACATTACACTTCTGACCTCTTCTCAGCATATTCTGATTCTTTGATATGAAGGGCTTATGGAGCTTCTTTTTTTTTTTTATAAATATTTATTTATTTTCAAGTCTTATACATGTCATTTCAACATTTCTATTATTATAATTATCAAAACAGTAATTTATATGATTTATTTGACCATATATATAAACTTCCTTTTCTTACCATCCCCCCTCCCAAAACTCCCCCACCCCTTCCCCCCTTCCCTCTAGCACCCACGCTCCACTTTCCTTTTTCTCTCATTAACTCCATATCTTTCTATTCTTCCTAAACCCTATTCTAATTCCACTTCCAATTCATGCATTTTGGAATGTTTGTACATTTTTGAATGCCGATTTTGATTCAAGTTTCAAAGCTGTCATTAGTTGCTAACCCAACATCTGTGTGGGTGAAACTGAGGACTTTGACGGCCATCTTTGTTATGGTAAAAGAACTCATTCCTTGCTATGTACAGTGTGGGCAGCCGGGAATGTAATTCAGAGCAGAAATAGCAACCGCACACCCCAGAGGGACATCTCATGGCTTTTGGGCTGATTATTTATGTACCAATGCTGATTTTGTTTCCAGTTTTAAAGCTGTTATTACTTGCTAAGTAGCTAAATCGGGCGGAGCTGAGGACTCCGGCGGCCATGTTTGTTACGGTGAAGGGACCAACTCCCTTCTAGGTGCAGTGTGGGCAGCTGGGGATGTAATTCAGAGCAGTAGTAGCCACAGAACAGCCCAGAGGTACAGCCAATGGCTTCTGGGCTGATAACACATGTATGAATGGCGATTTTGGGTGCAGTTTCAAAACTGTCATTAGCAGCTAAACCAGCATGTGAGTGGGCGGAGCTGAGCAGTCTACATCTCTTTATCCTGGTAAAGTGCCCCCTTCCTGCCATGTATGGTGTGGGCAGCTGGGACTGTAGTACAGACAAATAATGACACATACTACACCCCAAAGGCCACTCTCATAATTGTAAAAGATTTTTTTCCTTTGTAATTTTTTTTATCCTGTATCTATAAACTGCATTTTGTGGACGCATGTAAAAAGAGCACTTTTTTGTGTGTATTTGTGTACTACATAGGGCAGATCATTCATTTTATTGGGCTTCCCTACGCACAACACACGCGCCAAAGTAGTTCATGTAGCTTTTTCAGCATTGAACTTTGTGCGTTTTGACACGATTGTTGTGCACTTTTCCACATGCAGAAACATGTCTGCTTACTGCGTTTGAGGTGCCATTACCAGTGAATGGCACCACAAGCGTCACATGCATGTTATGCGCACTTTGTAAATGCATGTACATACTTGGGAGTTTGTGTGCATTTACAAAACGCTCAGGTGTAAATGGGGCCTGCTGAATATGCTGTATACTGAAGATCCTAATGGCTCTGTAACCCTGGAAGAGAGTGGTGATTCCACTCCATCATAAGTATAATACATAGATTTTAACCCCTTGCCTACCGGGCACTTATACCCCCTTCCTGCCCAGGCCAATTTTCAGCTTTCAGCGATGGCACACTTTGAATAACAATTGCATGGTCATGCAACATTGTACCCATATGAAATTTGTATCATTTTTTTCACACAAATAGTGCTTTCTTTTGGTGGTATTTAATTGCCACTGGGTGTTTTATTTTTTGTGCTATAAACAAAAAAAGAGTAAAAATTTTGGAAAAAAAGTTTTTTTTTGTTTCTATTATACAATTTTTAAACAGATAATTGTTCTCCTTCACTAATGTGCGTTGATGAGGCTGCACTGATAGGCAGCACTGATGGGCACTGATAGGCAGCACTGATAGGTGGCACTGATGAGGTGGCACAGATAGGCAGCACTGATTGGAACTGACAAGCAGCACTGATAGGCGGCACTGATGAGGCGGCACTGTTATGCAACAATGATGGGCACAGATAGGCGGCACTGATGAGCAGCACTGATGGGTGGCACTGACTGGCAGCACTGATGGGCACAGGTGGGTGGCACTGATGGGCACTGGTGGGTGGCACTGATGGGCAGTGGTGGGTGGCACTGATGATCGGTGCCGCTCCGTCCTCTGACAATTGCCAGTTATCGGCAGTACTTTCCTCACTTGTCACAGCGTGAGGAAAGTGCAGCCGATAACCGGCAACTGCATTTACCAGTGATCTGCTGTGTCATTGGACACGGCTAATCACGTGGTAAAAGGCCACTGTGATTGGCCTTTTACCACATCACGTGATCAGCTGTGTCCAATGGACACAGCGCTCACGGTGATCGCCGGGTGGCGCACCCCTGGGGACACGAGGGAGGGGGCGTTCTGGGAGGACGTCATATGACGCCATCATTTGGCTATCTGCGGTCGGCAAGTGGTTAAACAGAAACTTGTGCATTCTGTGTGTTTCTGTGCGTCATGTTTGGGCAGCCCATTCTGTATCGGTTGCCATGAGTGAATCTAGTTTGAGATTGTAGATCACCGGGTGCGCGCCCCTGGGGGCGTGCGGGAGGGCACGTTCTGAGAGGACGTCATATGACGCCCTCCCAGAACTGGCCGGCCGCAGTCTACGCATCATGTTTGGGCAGCCCATTAATTTCAATGGACTGCGCTATGCACAAGAAATGTACAAAATAATTCCCTGGCCTCTATTAAAAATCGCACCACGCTAAAATGTAATAAAGTACCATATGTTTTGGCGCACATGAATGTACACGCATTAGCGTGGCGCATGGAGGTGCCATTAAAAATTATTAGTAATGCTGTGCACCTGATAAAGGGCTGCAAAGTACGCAATTGTGCATGTGTTCCCACAATGGACAAGTGAGAACAGAGCCTTTGGATATATGAACACATTTGGACTGCAGGCTTCCCATTTGCACTTGGGAGTAATACATAGATTTCTGTATCGGTTGCCGTGAGTGAATCTGGTTTACCTATACAGAGAACTGACACTCCTTGTTGAACCATAACTAACAGAGACCCAACCAGATTCGCTGCAATTATTGATGCATGCGATGGCTACTGCCCAGCCGCTGCAGCTCCAAGACACTTGATGCAGATTGCCATAGAGCCTGCTCTTTACACTGCAGAGGGGTTTTCTAATTATACCGCCTCTCCAGCTGCAATCCACTGCAAGCTGTTCACCATGCCTCCATCTTGTTTACTTACATCGAGGGGCCGCTGTGTCTTCCGGATTCTTGTAGCCGTCCCCCTGATGGCATGCACGTGCCACAGTGTAACATCAGGGATACAGCTGCAAGAACCAGGAAGAGACAGCCAGAGCCCCGATGATGCAGAGCAGCGCATGCGTTGTACAGGACCCCAAGGCTTCCTGGAAAGCTCCTGGCAGTGGCGGGAAAGGACAAGAAAAAAGGTATTAGCAGAAAAAATTTTCATACAAAATGCAAAAAAAGTAGAATAAGAAATTAAAAAATATTCAATTGTAACAGTGGAGGGGGTAGGAGTGCAATTATACAAAGTGGGTGGGGAAGGTGAAGGTTCCCTTTAAACAGAACTTTTTTTAAAAAACGTTACAAACTGTCCATAGAAAGCAGATTTTATTATCATTATCACTTGTAAATGTACATTTCTATAGGAATGCTTGTGCATACAGAGCTAGATTCCCTCTGAGTTCCCCCATAGATCAGAGTCCCCCTCCCCATAGATCAGCACAGCTCCTATCACGGCACCCATTATACCTGACAAGTCCTTGTAGCCAGCCAGGCAGGGGCAGGAAATAGAGGAGAGAAGCATGCCGCAGGGGGTGGAGCAAATGGGGCTTCATCAATTGCTAAAGAAACCCCTAGCAACCATTCACTGCTGCTTAGCGGGAATCCGGTGCTGCTGATTGGCAGGCTGACAGTCTAGGTCTGCCCTTTATTGAAGAATCTTCAGTAAATGTATTGGTCAACGGAGCCTGAGTGACAGGTGGAGCCAAGGACAACTTACGAGTTTAATCAGGGTCAATTGCAAAAGTGTCCCTCACATTGGTGGTCAGTAGGAAGAATGCACCCCTTACCTACTGTCATGCTGTAGTCTGGTGTCACACATGGAACTAACTAGGCACCATCAAGTAGGAGGTCAATTAACTAGCTGCCGACCGCAGATAGCCGAATGACGGCTGCACTGCGGTCGGCCAGTTCTGGGTGGACGTCATATGACGTCCTCCCAGAACGCGCTCTCCTGCGTGCCCCAGGGGGCGCGCACCCGGCGATCTCCGTGATCGCTGTGTCCTACGGACACAGCTGATCACGTGATGTGGTAAAAGGCCAATCACAGCGGCCTTTTACCACGTGATCAGCGGTGTCCAATGACACGCTGATCAGAGGAAAATGCAAGTGCCGGTTCTCGGCTGCTCTTTCCTCACGCTGTCAGATCGTGAGGAAAGTACTGCCGAGAACCGGCAGTTGTCAGAGCGGGGATCGGCACCGATCATCAGGGCACTGATGATCAGTGCCCTGATGATCGGTGCCCATCAGTGCCACCCGCAAGCTCCGCCCACCAGTGCCCGGCAGTGCGCCCACTAGCTCCGCCCACCTGTGCCCAGCAGATCACCCACCTGTGCCCAGCAGTGCACCCACCTGTGCCACTCTGCAGTGTCCCACACCTGTGCCCAGAAGTGCCACCCACCTGTGCCCAGCAGTGCCACCCACCTGTGCCCACCCACCTGTGCCCACCCACCAGTGCCACCCACCAGTGCCACCCACCAGTGCTGCCAGTCAGTGCCACCAGTCAGTGCCCAGGGGTTGTGCCAGTCAGTGCTGCCAGTCAGTGCCCAGCAGTGATGCCAGTCAGTGCCGTCTATCAGTACCCATCATCAGTGTCACCTATCAGTGCCGCCTATCAGTGCTTCATATTAGTGCCGCCTATCCATGACACCTCATTAGTGCTGTCTATCAGTGCCGCCTATCCGTGCCACCTCATTAGTACTGCCTATCAGTGCCCTTTAGTGCTGCCTATCAGTGCCCATCAGTGCCGCCTATCAGTGCCCATCAGTGCTGCCTCATCAACGCACATCAGTGAAGGAGAAAAATTACCTGTTTGAAAAATTTTATAATAGAAACAAAGAAACTTTTTTTTTTTTCAAATTTTTTGCACTTTTTGTATTTATAGCGCAAAAAGTAAAGCGCCCAGTGGCGATTAAATACCACCAAAAGAAAGCTCTATTTGTGAGAAAAAATTTATCAAAATTTGATATGGGTACAATGTTGCATAACCGCGCAATTGTCAATCAAAGTGCGGCAGCGCTGAAAGCTGAAAATTGGCCTGGTAAATAAGGGGGTATAAGTGCCTGGTAGGCAAGTGGTTAAAGGAGAACTTTGGGGTTCTCAAAAAACAAACATTTATACTCCCCGCCACACTGCAGCATCAGTCTGAGATGTATGGGGGTACTAAAAAAAAACATACCCCCCTCTATGCTGCAGAATTACAGGTGCCCCATTCAGAGCACCCCCATAGATCAGAGTACCCCCATAGATCAGGTGCCCCAATCAGAGTACCCCCACAGATCAGGTGCTCCAATCAGAGAACCCCATAGAGTGCATCTACAGATCAGAGTACCCCCACAAATCAGGTACCCCAGTCAGAGTATCCCCATAGATTAGAGTGCCCACATACATCAGAGTACCCCCACAGATCATTTGCATCATCAGAATACCCCCCATAGATCAGAGTTCCCTCATAGATCAAAGTAGCCCCATAGATCAGTAGAGCCCATCACAGTGCCCAGTGCCTGACCAATATGACCCTGAAGAAGGGCAGACAGGAGACGGGAACTGGGAGGAAGTGTGCTGCAGGAGACAAGGCATATACAAGACACCATTGGTTGTTAAGAAGTTGCTAAGTACGCTGGCGTTCCTAGCAATCATTGACCGCTGCTCAGTGGGGATCCAGCGCTGTAGATTGGCGGGCTGACAGTCCAGGTCTGCCATTTTCTGAAAAGCTTTCAGTAAGTTTGAAGGATTACAGAGCCTGAGTGAGAGGTGGAGCCAAGGATGAGAGGTGAAGCCAAGGATGAGAGGTGAAGCCAAGGATGAGAGGTGGAGCCAAGGATGGGAGGTGGAGCCAAGGATTGGAGGTGGAGCTGAGCACTCCAGTGGCCATCTCTTTTATGGTAAAGTGACCCTTTCACTCCAATGTCTGGTGTTGGCAGCAGGGAATGTGGTGCAGATCAGTAATAGCTGCAATACACCCCAGAGGGACCCCTGATGGCTGTTGCCATCATCCATACACATCCATACATCCATGAATAGCAGTTTTGGTACAAAGCTGTGATAATCTGCCAGCTCAGCACAATGTTGCGGGGTGGAGCCGAGCGCTCAGAGCTCTTTGTTCTGGTAAAAGAATGACTTCCTTTATCATTTTTTGTAAGCTATAAAGTACATTCCATGAACGCATGCAAAATCGCATTCATTTCAGTAGGCGGCCCTACACATGACACACGTGCCAAAGTAGCATGAAGCTTTGTGCGTTTTGACACGTCTGCCAAGTGGAACAACACGTGTGTGCTTGCTGTGTTTGTGATGTCATTAACAATGAATGGCACCACAACGTTTCATAAATACACATAAAAAGTTACAATTTTGCTGCGCTCACGAAACAGTCAGGTGTTTTGGTACATCATTAAGGGGCCGCTGTCTCTCCCGGGTTCTTGTAGCCGTCCCCCTGATGGCACGCATTGGACAAAGTGCAGCATCATGGCTACAGCTGCAAGAATCAGGAAGAGACTGCCAGAGCCCTGATGATGCACAGCAGTGCATGCGTTGTACAGGACCCCGAGGCTTCCTGGGATGCATGACATCAGTATTCCAGGAGGATGTCGGAGAGTCCTGCCAGTGGTGGGAGGGGACAAGGAAAATGGTATTACAAAAATTAATAAAGAAATACAAAAAAGGCGAATAATCCATAAAAGAAATACAAAGAAATGTCCATCCGTGACAGTGAGGGGGAGGAGTGCATATCCAGCGGGCTGTATATATACTGTATAGTGTATGTAGCCGAAGCTACCGTATTACCGCACATCCAGCGGGCTGTATATATATATATACTGTATGTAACTGAAGCTACCGTATTACCGCACATCCAGCGGGCTGTATATATACTGTATGTAGCCAAAGCTACCGTATTACTGCACATCCAGCGGGCTGTATATTAATATATATATATATATATATACTGTATGTAACTGAAGCTACCGTATTACTGCACATCCAGCGGGCTGTATATATATATATATATATATATATATATATATATATATATATATATACTGTATGTAACTGAAGCTACCGTATTACCGCACATCCAGCGGTAACCATCTGATTTGGAATTTGATCCATGTGATGACGGTCTTACAAATGTATCACAAGATGTCATTCATGAACTTATGATGAACATGAGGATTTTGAAGGATTTTAAGTACCGGTAAGTCATAACCATTTCAATTAAAAAATCTGATGTTTTTAAATGGTGTTGCCTCAGAAGGGGGTAGTCTTATACGGCGAGTATAGCCCAAAACCTATGTTTTAACTGGAAAATTAGGGGGTCGTCTTATACACCCAGTCGCCTTATATGCCGGAAAATACGGTACTAATATAGCACTATCAGTTTACGCAGCACTTTACATATACAGTCGTACCTCTGTTTATGAACGCCTCGGTTAATGTAATTTTCGGTTTACAAATGAAGATCCACTGAAAATAATGCCTCGGTTTATGATTTTTTTTCGCAATACAAAGCAAGTTTCCCCCGGATGCATTGCGCCTGGGAGGTTTATAGCGCCGGCCCCGTGCCTTTAAAGTGCACTTTATAAAGAGTTTTGAACAGGTAAGACTTTTTGTTTTAACTTTTTTCTGACCTCCAGAACGGATTAATTTGTTTTCAAAGCATTTACGAGTTTTTTTTGCAATATGAAGCAAGTTTCCCCAGGATGAATTGCGCCTGGGAGGTTTATAGCGCCGGCCCCGTGCCTTGAAAGCGCACTTTATAAAGAGCTTTGAACAGGTAAGACTTTTTTTTTTTACTTTTTTCTGACCTTCGGAACGGATTAATTGGTTTTCAATGCATTTATGAGTTTTTTTTTTTGCAATATGAAGCAAGTTTCCCCAGGATGAATTGCGCCTGGGAGGTTTATAGCGCCGGCCCCGTGCCTTGAAAGCGCACTTTATAAAGAGCTTTGAACAGGTAAGACTTTTTTTTTTTACTTTTTTCTGACCTTCGGAACGGATTAATTGGTTTTCAATGCATTTACGAGGTTTTTTTTTTGCAATATGAAGCAAGTTTCCCTAGGATGCATTGCGCCTGGGAGGTTTATAGCGCCAGCCCCGTGCCTTTGAATTGCACTTTATAAAGAGTTTTGAACAAATAAGACTTTTTTTTTAACTTTTTCTGACCTCCGGAATGGATTAATTGGTTTTCAATGCATTTACGAGTTTTTTTTGCAATATGAAGCAAGTTTCCCCAGGATGAATTGTGCCTGGTAGGTTTATAGCATCGGCCCCGTGCATGCTGGAGTCTGTGGGTAGCACGTGGCGTCGAGTGTGGAGGTGTTGGAGCGGTTTTGGTGCCATTCTGGAAATTTTTTATCATGTCCCTGTACAGTATTTATGCCTTTGAAGTGCACTTTATAAAGAGTTTTGAACAGATAAAAGACTTTTTTTTTTAACTTTTTTCTGACCTCTGGAATGGAATAATTGGTTTTCCATGCTCTCCTATGGGAAACCATGTTTCGGTTTACGAATTTTTCGCAACACAAAATGTCCCGGAGAACGCATTAAATTTGTAAACCGAGGTACGCCTGTATATTGTACATTCACATCGGTCCCTAACCCTCAAGGGGTGTACAATCTAAGGTCCCTAACTCACATTCATACATACACATACTAGGGCCAATATAGACAGGAGCCAATTAACCTACCAGCATGTCTTTGGAGTGTGAGAGGAAACCGGAGTACTCGGAGGAAACCCACGCAGGCGCAGAGAGAACATGCAAATTCCAGGCAGGTGGTGCTGTGGTTGGGATTCAAACCAATGACCCTATACTGCCAGGTGGAAGTGCTAACCACTTAGCCAATGTGCTGCCTTAGACTCCATTAACATTTGTAGGACTTCAAAACTATGGGACTTTCGAGTGCAACTTTAACACAACTTTGGATGGGTGCGACTTGGATGTAACTTGTCCCTCTGTTGCCTGTAAAACATTCAGGTACGATTTTCATGCAACATTTGAGGGTTAACATTGAAGTCTCAGACCCCATTCACACTTGTGTGACTTGGTCATCAAAGTTACATGACAAGCCATACCCTATGTTTTCAATGATAATGATTCCTATATGCGTGACTTAAAGTTGCAGCGACTTCATAGTAGTTCATGCACTACTTTGGTCTGACTTTCATGCAACTCGAGGGCCATAGACTTCAAAGTTAACCCTCAAAAAGTGCATGAAAGTCATACCTGATTGCATTATAAGCAACAGTGGGTCCGACTTTGCAGGGGGACAAGTCACACCCAAGTCATACCCGTTCAAAGTTGCGTCAAAGCTGCACTCAACTTTGGACTCATACAAGTGTGAATGGAGGCACAAGGTTTGCTTAAAAAAGTCATTCAGTTGAAAGCTTGTGGCTTTACTAGAACTGTGAACTGTAGTTTCATGTATCCATTTTAGCACCACCTGGTGGCGAATTCCAGTATTGTGGGTCATCCATAAAACACAATTGTTCTCTGAGCAGAGCAGTGCCATATCTCATAGATGAAGGTGGGGGGTAAGGGATAGTTGGTAGCCTGGGTCCTATCCTGAGTCCAGATAGCCACAAAATGCTCTAGATCAGTGGTTTTCAACTGCGGGAATGTGGCCGCTGCCTTGCCACAGCCTCTCTCCTATTGGGCCTCCAGCCAGCTATAGAGCTCCTAATGTACCATAGTGCCCCCAGGCCCCCTGAGAGCCCTCAGCCCCCCCAAGGCCCCCCAACATCCCACAGTACCACCTAGTCTCCCACAGTGCCCCCCCCCCAGTCTGCTGCAGAATCTCCATCCTCCTATAGTGCCCCAACCTCTTACAGTGTCCTACAGTGCCTCCTAATCCACAGGTAGGCCTCCAGTCAACCCCAGTGTCCATGCAAAGCCTGAGCCTCCTCCAGTACCCTCATTACCACCACAGTGGCACCCAGCCTCATTAAAAGCCTTTCAGCATTTCGATACATTTAATGCATTCCTATACTTTTATTATGTGAGTATAACTTTTTTTTTTTACTGTTGGGGCATGGTTTGGAGGACATTACTGGGCACTGCCCAGTTGAGAACCATTGTTCTAGATTAACCTGCACATTACCACTATGTGGCATCCCTGGAAGCCATGGCTTGTGTTGCTGATGGTTTTGGAGGAGGTCCCTTAGTGGCAGTGTACTTTAATGTGCAGACTTTAGTTACATAACGGCAAATAACGCATGGAAGGTCTTCCAGTTTCCTTTTGGCTTTGATGAGTCACATAACACAAAACCAAGGGTAAGCCTCGGAGGACTTTGCCTGACTCTGCAGTGAATGCTATTCTGTACCTAGTGAGTATTTCAGGGTAGATTTGCTGGAGGGGAGTATTTTTACATGGGTGGAAAGGAGGGAGAGAGATTTTTGCTGGGAGGAGGATATTTCTACTGAAAGTTGGGAACTGAGTGATGGGAGAGTTTCTGCTTGGTGGAGGAATTTTTTGCTAATGGAGGCTGAATTGGTGTTGGGGTTAGTTGCCTATATACTGTCACAACTGGATATCTGCTAGTCAAGTATGGTAATATATGTCTGTTGTCCACATACTTTACCAACTGTATTGTATATGATTGGCTCAGTATTGTCAGGATTTCCATTTTTTGCTTATGAATTGTTAAGTCACCACTGTTTAGAGGACCATATTAATATAGTTTAATCCCCTGCAAGTCTTTCCCTATCAAATCACGCTACTCTTATGCCCATATTTCCCCACAGCACATTACCTTGAATTGTCATTTTTACTGCTGTGATTATATATAAAACATTCAAATAAAGAAAAGCTTCAACGTCTGTTTTTTGGCCATTGTTAGTCATCATATATTTTCTTAATTAATAATAAAAATTATTTTGATGCATGGAGGAGGAAGAGCACATGGAGGGTGTTAAAAAATAATTTTGTCTCAGGTGCCAAATACGCTAGGTTCAGCGCAGGAGCTGAGCTGTAAATAATTGCACAAGGTTCCCACTATTTGTAAGGGGACTCTGGAAGGTTAAGCTCCTCTTGCTTAACCACTTGTCCTCCAGAGGACTTACCCCCCTTTTTGACCAGGCCATTTTTTGCATTACGGCGCTGCGTTAGTTTAATTGACAATTGCGCGGTCATGCAACGCTGTACAGGAATGAAATTTAGGTCCTTTTTCCCCCACAAATAGAGCTTTCTTTCTGTGGTATTTTATCACCTGTGCGTTTTTTTTTGCGCTATAAACAAATAAAGACCTGCAATTTTGAAAAAAAAAATATATTTTTTACTTTTTGCTATTAAACCTGTCCAGTAAAAAAAATTTAAAAATCAAATGTCATAAATTTAGGCAAAATGTATTCTGCTACTTGGCTTTGCTAAAAAAAAATCTCAATACGTGTAAATGAATTGGTTTACATGAAAGTTATAGCTTTTACAAATGGCGGTATAGATACTTGAATTATTTAATACTTTTTTTGTACCAGTAATGGCGGCGATCAGCGACTTATAGCGGGACTGCGGCGGGCACTCTGACACTGGGGGGAACTGACTTGGTGTTACTGACATCCCCAGTGCCACCAATACAGTGATCAGTGCTAGTAAAAAGCACTGACACTGTACTAATGGCACAGGGCAGGAAGGAGTTAACATTTGGGGCGATCAAAGGGTTAACTGTGTGCTGTGTGTGTGCTTCACTGGAAGCAGAAGCAGACAGGGGAGAGATCTGTGTTGTTTATACACAGGTCTCTCCCCCGTCAGTGATACTCAGAGATCACTGGGTGCCGGCGGGGAATCACCACCTGGGACCCGGTGATTGACAGCCGAAGCCGTCAATGGCAGCTTGGGTAGGGCGCGAGCACACCCCCTACTGAAAAATCACTTATATATGTGATTTTGCGCACCCGTGCCACCCTGTAACAGTATTTCTGCTATAGGGCGGCGCGGAAGCGGTTAATAAATATAAAGGACCTCATAGGTG
Organism: Staurois parvus; assembly: GCF_062004578.1. Taxonomy (NCBI): domain Eukaryota; kingdom Metazoa; phylum Chordata; class Amphibia; order Anura; family Ranidae; genus Staurois; species Staurois parvus. The sequence goes on along the minus strand of NW_028317958.1, from coordinate 4,049,713 downwards.
TCTCACATTTGAGTGAGTAGTTCCGCAAACCTTTCCGAACAGTGACTGTGTCCTATCAGATGCAGAGACCGCTCAGTAATTCCATTGTATTGACGATGCTCACAGCTCCGATTAACAGCTCAATTTATTCTGGATAGCATGTACAGTGGGGACGAAAGTTTGGGCACCCCAGCTAAAAATTTGTATTAATGTGCATAAAGAAGCCAAGGAAAGATGGAAAAATCTCCAAAAGGCATCGAATTACAGATTAGACATTCTTATAATATGTCAACAAAAGTTAGATTTTATTTCCATCATTTACACTTTCAAAATAACAGAAAACAAAAAAATGGCGTCTGCAAAAGTTTGGGCACCCTGCAGAGTTAATATCTTGTACTGCCCCCTTTGGCAAGTATCACAGCTTGTAAACGCTTTTTGTAGCCAGCCAAGAGTCTTTTAATTCTTGTTTGAGGTATCTTTGCCCATTCTTCCTTACACAAGTCTTCCAGTTCTTTTAAGATTTCTGGGCTGTCTGTCACGCACTGCTCTTTTAAGGTCTATCCATAGATATTCAATTATGTTGAGGTCAGGAAATTGTGAAGGCCATGGCAAAACTTTCAGTTTACGCCTCTTGATGTAATCCCCTGTGGATTTCGAGGTGTGTTTAGGATCATTATACATTTGTAGAAGCCATCCTCTCTTTAACTTCAGCTTTTTCACAGATGGCATCAAGTTACCATCCAAAATTTGCTGAAAGTTTATTGAATCCAATTTTCCTTCTACTCGTGAGATGTTCCCTGTGCCACTGGTTGCAACACAACCCCAAAGCATGATTGATCCAACCCCATGCTTAACAGTTGGACAGAGGTTCTTTTCATTAAATTCTGTGCCCCTTCTTCTCCAAACGTACCCTTGCTCATTCCGGCCAAAAAGTTCAATTTTAACCTCATCGGTCCGCAGAACTTGTTTCCAAAATGCATCAGGCTTGTCTATATGGTCATTTGCAAAGTTCAAACGATGATTTTTGTGGTGAGGACGTAGAATAGGTTTTCTTTTGATGACTCTTCCATGAAGACCATATTTGTACAAGTATCTCTTTATAGTGGAATAGTGTACCACAACTCCAGTGTCTGCCAGATCTTTCTGGAGGGATCGTGCAGTCAAACGTGGGTTTTGAATTGTTTTTCTCACAATCCTGCGAGCTGTTCTGTCTGATATTTTTCTTGGTCTTCCAGATCTTGCTTTAACTTCCACTGTTCCTAATGACCGCCATTTCTTAATTACATTCCGAACAGAGGATATTGACATCTGAAAACGCTTTGCTATCTTCCTTTAGCCTTCTCCAGCTTTGTGAGCGTCAACTATTTTCAGTTTCAGTTTTCTAGACAACTGCTTAGAAGAACCCATGGTGCTGATTGCTGGGGCAAGGTCAGATGAGTCTGGGAATTTAAAACCTTTGAGATTGACTTCACCTGGTCTTCCCAGATGATGATTGAGAACAATCCATGACACTGGCAGGTCTCAGCTTGGCAAAGGGGGCAGTGCATGCTATAAATTCTGCAGGGTGCCCAAACTTTTGCAGACGCCATTTTTTTGTTTTCTGTTATTTTGAAAGTGTAAATGATGGAAATAAAATCTAACTTTTGTTGACATATTATAAGAATGTCTAATCTGTAATTTGATGCCTTTTGGAGATTTTTCCATCTTTCCTTGGCTTCTTTATGCACATTAATACAAATTTTTAGCTGGGGTGCCCAAACTTTCGATCCCCACTGTACATGGGAATCAACTGATTTTCTCTTGTTCAGCCCACAAAAATCAAGCCAAGCATAGAGGACTTTGAGACCTTTTTTTAAGGTTTCTTTAGTCAAACTAAATCTTGTTTAAACAAGATCTGTTTTTGTCTGAGAAAGGAGTTTTGTGTTGTAACAACAAAGGCAACATATTACTTTTTGTTTTTTTACATTTTTTTTTAACAGGCAACTTCTGACCTCAGTTACAAAGGATTTAAGGATTTAAGTGAAATCCATTAACAGGAAATGAATTAATACCTTTTTATCATAAGAATACAAACAACCTTGTTACAAAGGTCCAGAGAAAGGTTGGCAGCAGAATGATAGTAAAACATAAACCATATACTTTTGTTAAACAGTGCATGACGAAACTGGGGCTCATTACAAAAATAAAGACTAGGAAAAACAAGTTAATTTTATGCCAACACGTTACAGGAGTCCTAAAATGTTCCTGTGACTGGTGTGCAAAAGCTAAAACAAAGTGAAAGTATCTGCATGCTTTCTGCTTTATACTGTATACAGAGGTCCAGTCAGTAAAATGTACTTCCAGTAAGGTCCAAATCACGTTTGATTCTTAATGGCACCTCTGCGCACTGACAAACGTGACAAGTTTTCGCAAGCGCCAAACTGCACGGTGCCGCATTACCATGTGGCTTGGTACGACACACTTTTACAAAAGGGTCAGGGACTTCTTTCTCTGCGTTTCTTCTATAAGGCAGCCTACTGAAATGAATGGGCTGCCTACACTGGGCTGCCTACACGCAGAATGCAATGATGTGAACCTAGCCTCAGATCCTTCACATCACAATCCTGTTATTACATCAGTGTTCTCAGTCCTCCTGCACATCATCAGCCCCCTCCTTTATATAACAGCCCTCCTTCACATCAAGATCCCTCCTTTACATCATAGTCCCCCATTTCACATCAGTCCCTCTTCATAGTAGTGTCCTTTCTGCCCCCCTTTATATCACACCCTTTTTCACATTGCAGTCCCCAGCCCCCTTTCATATTCCCCCCTTCACTTTCCAGTCCCCATTCACATTACAGTCTTCACCCTCTTTATACCACCCCCCCCCCCCTTCACATTGCAGTCCCCAGCCCCCTTTCATAACCCCCCCTTCACTTTCCAGTCCCCAGCCCCCATTCACATTACAGTCTTCACCCTCTTTATACCACCACCCCGCTTCACATTGCAGTCCCCAACCCCCCTTCATATCACTCCCCTTCACATTTCTGTTCTCACCCCCTTTATATCACTCTCCCTTCACATTGGATCCCCCAGCCCCCTTCATATCACTAGCCTTCACATTTCTGTTCTCACCCCCTTTATATCACTCTCCCTTCACATTGGATCCCCCAGCCCCCCTTCATATCACTCCCCTTCACATTTCTGTTCTCACCCCCTTTATATCACTCTCCCTTCACATTGGATCCCCCAGCCCCCCTTCATATCACTCCCCTTCACATTTCTGTTCTCACCCCTTTTATATCACTCTCCCATCACATTGGAGCCCCCAGCCGCCCTTCGTATCACTCCCCTTCACATTCCTGTTCTCACCCCCTTTATATCAATCTCCCTTAACATTGGAGCCCCCAGCCCCCCTCGTATCTCTCCCCCTCACATTCCTGTCCTCACCCCCTTTATATTACCCCCCCCCCGTCCTTCATATCAATGACATAGCCCTCTTCACTGTCCTACCTTACACATGACGAAGGGCAGGGGGCACAACAGGTCTAAAGTGGACATCGGGAGGCAGGACAGTTTTGGATGGAGGACCAGAGTTGCACAACTTTTCCTGTTAGCCACCTTGTGATTGCCTGCTGGAATCTCCATGTATCCAAGCAACCAATCAGATAACTGGGGCAGCTCTTGCCCTCCATTCAGAACTGTGCTGCCTCCTGATATCAACACTGTGAAGAAGACAGCACTAACAGTAGCTGAGGGGAAGAACTTCTGGCTCCTAAATGGTACAACTGGGGTGGGTCCAGATGGGACCGCGATCCGCCATTTAGTGATGCCTTCTGTATACCACAATGGACTGTAGAGTTCACCACTCCGTTAAAAATGGAAATCTTTTCCTGTAGTCTGAACCAAAATAATTCTGGTGACTCTTCTCCCAAAATGCTTTAAGCTCCAAAAGGCTCAACATCCAAAATACCATGGTGTCCGGTTGTGCCTGTTCACACCTACACGTAGGGTTGCTTGCAGCTTGCAGCTAGGAAGAGTACATTTTTTTTGTTTTGTTTTTTTTTTTTTAACTCCAAGCTTCAGCTGTGTTTGGCCCCAATACACTTCAATGGGAATGCCTGAAAAATGCTTTTTTCCCCCTCTATTAACTAACTTTATATTGACTAAAAAAGCCTGTAAAATGCCCAAAGATGTTCAGCTTAAGTGTGACTATAGCCCTAAAGTGTATACTGGATACCAGTATATATATATTAAAAAAAAAAAAAAGCCCAAAGGTTTCTTGTGTTGCAGAGCTACCCATTCAATTGATTAATGGAACCATAGGGTACTAGGAAATAAGTCCCAATCAATAAGAATATTCTCAATAAAGGAAATATTTGTTGAACACCTACATATAATTCATATTGTTCTATAAATATTTCCTTTATCATAAATATTATTGTCGGGAATTATTTCCCAATACCCCACAGTCCCCAATAGCACCTAATAATCTGCCACAAGTGCCTCTGCTATACAAGAGACCTTTTATTTTTTTTTTGTTTCTTTTATCAACGGTACCCAGTTGCCCTCACCATTCAGATGTCCTTCATACGAGCATCAAGAGCAACCTTCACCTCCTCTGTATGAAGACAGATACACTATATTGCCAAAAGTATTGGGATGCCTGCCTTTACATGCATATGAACTTTAATGGCATCCCAGTTTTTGTCCGTAGGGTTAAATATTGAGTTGGCCCACCCTTTGCAGCTATAACAGCTTTAAAACTTCTGGGAAGGCTGTTCACAAGGTTTAGGAGTGTGTCTATGGGAAGGTTTGACCGTTCTTCCAGAAGAGCATTCGTGAGGTCAAGCAATGATGTTAGAAAAGAAGGCCTGACGTGCAATCTCCTCTTTAACTCATCCCAAAGGTGTTCTAATGGGTTGAGGTCCAGACTCTGTACAAGGCAGTCAAGTTCCTCCACCCCAAACTCACTCTTTAAAATCATGTCTTTATGGACCTTATATATACACTCTATTGTTTATACAGCGTTATTGGTTTTTGTTTAAACGTGCAATAAACAAGCATATTCTCTGCAATGCTCATATACTCAAATAAAAATTTAAACATGAGAACGTCAGGAAATCAAAATGCCTCATAGCAGGAAGGAACATCATCCAACACATTGATATCGGAAGTGGTTAATACAGGCGAAGGTGGAGGTGAGAGAGCATAGAGCCAGATCCGTGTTATCCCTATGCTTATGATGTAACATGCGTTTTTATCCTGGTGTAAGGGTATGCACCCAACAATGTTTGTGGGCATTTTGGAAGTGATTTTTAATAAATAAAAGGTTTTAAAGTTTGCACACTGATAGTTTCCCTTCATCTCTCAGGCCAGAGTACTTGGTGTCATCAGGCCAGAGTACTTGGTGTCATTCTGGACTCCAACCTATCCTTCCAGCCCCAAGTCCAATCTTTAACAAGCTTGTGCAAACTCCGCAACATCGCCAAAATCCGCACGTTCCTAACCCCAGAAACCACTAAACAGCTCCTCCACTCCCTCATCATATCATGACTCAATTACTGCAACTCCCTCCTCACTGGCCTGCCTCGCCACAGGCTATCCCCGCTTCAGTCGATCCTGAACTCGGCAGCCAGACTCATCCACCTTACCAACCGCTCCATTTCCGCCACCCCCCTCTGCCAATCCCTCCACTGGCTTCCGATTGCACAACGGATCAGATTCAAAATCCTAACACTGACATACAAAGCTGTCCATCATACTGTCCCAAACTACATCACTGACCTAATATCCAATTACCACCCAACACGCACACTTTGCTCCTCTCAAGACCTCCTTCTCTCTAGTTCCCTGGTCTCCTCCTCCCATGCTCGCCTCCAGGATTTGTCTATCCTCTGGAACTCCCTACCCCAATCCATCAGACTATCACCTACTCTCCTCTCATTTAGGCGCACCCTGAAAACCCACCTCTTCAGTGAAGCCTACCCCACCCCCTGCTAATTGCCGACCTCCTCCACTCTTCCTACCACTCCATTCCCCACAGCTATCTCCTCATGTACCACTATCCCCTCCCTCCTAGATTGTAAGCTCGAAAGAGCAGGGCCCTCGAACCCTCGTGTATCACATTGTATTGTTTTCGTACTGTCACATGTTCTGTCTCCCTTTGTAATGTACAGCGCTGAGTGAACTATTGGCGCTTTATAAATACTGTATAATAATAAAATAATCTCTCCCTACATGTTGTGTGAGACATTTAAAAGGAAGGAGCACAGCTGGCCTAAGAAGAAGGCTGGTGGTGGTTATCTATGATACTGAGCATTTTATGACTCAACTGTGATAGGTAGTCATATAAATCTGGTGAGTGTGCTGTGTTTATGGTGGAGGATTTTGGGAACACACTAGCACTGATTGTTGGAAATGGAGAACTTTTTTTTTTAGCATAGACACTTTAATAAGTTTGAAGGCATTGTGCATTATACTGTGAATAACTGGAAGCACATGGACACTTATGCACAGAGAGACCTTGAGCACAAAGGACACTTTATTGAATCATGTTTAATTTTTGAGTATCTGAACATTGTAGAGAATATGCTTGATTATCGCACGTTTAAACAAAAAAAAAATTGCACTGTATAAAAGATTTTTAAGGGTGGATACGATTAGTATAGCACTTGGTACAGCAGCTGAATTAAGGGATCACATCCAAAGCGCTGGCTCACATTATTTATGGACCTTACTTTGTGCACTGGTGCGCAGTCATGTTGGAACAGGAAGGGGCCGTCCCGAAACTGTTCCCACAAAGTTGGGAGCATTTATATTGTGCAAAATGGACAATGCTGACTCCTTACGAGTTCCCTTCACTGGAAATAAGGGGCAAAGCCCAACCCCTGAAAAACAACCTCACACCATAATCCTCCCTCCACCAATCTTTACATTTGGCACAATGCAGTCAGGAATGTACCATTCTCCTGGCAATCATCAAACCCAGACACGTCCAGAAAACACATCCCCACTACTCTAGAGTCTAGTGGCGGCGTGCTTTACACCCCTGCATCCGACGCTTTGCATTGCACTTGGTGATGCAAGGCTTGGATGCAGCTGCTCGGCCATGGAAACCCATTCCATGAAGCTCTCTACACACTGTTGTTTTGATAATCTGAAGGCCTCACAAAGTTTGGAGGTCTTTAGTTATTGATTCTGCAGTTGGCGACTTCTGCGCACTGTGCGCGTCAGCATGCGCTAACCCTGCTCTCTCATTTTACGTGGCCTAACACTTGGTGGCTGAGTTGCTGTTGTTCCCAGTTGCTTCCACTTTGTTATAATACAACTAACAGTTGACCGTGGAATATTTAGTTATATTTAGTTTAGCCTTATTGCACAGGCGGCACCCTGTCATGGTGCCACGCTTGAATTCAATGAGCTCCTGAGAACGACCCATTCTTTCACAAATTTGAAGAAGCAGTCTGCATGCCTAGGTGCTTGATTTTACACATTTGTGGCCGTGGAGGTGATTGAAACACCTGAATCCAATGATTTGCAGGGCTGGCCCAATACTTTTGGCAATATAGTGTATTTTCTTAACACACACTACATTAAAGCAGTATTTTTTTTTTATTTAAATATTTATAAATTTTTCAGATAAACAAGTTATACAAACATTCTCATTAAAACCTTAGCTTATTATCAAAACATTTATCGTTTCATCCCTTCCCCCTCCTCCCCCTACCTATTTACCCCCCCATCCAATCCCTGACCCCTTCTGCTCTACCTTTTTCTGTTCATTTCTGGAGATCGTAATCCCTATAAAAGAAGAACAAAATATGTTTCCATATTATTCTATGTTAATCCCCCATAACCTCTAAGGCTAGCCTTGACTTTTTGAATTCCTCCCATTTGTTCCATCTTGTATGGTGACTCTCCATTTTATCTTTATTCAAATGACAAAGTTCCTCCAATTTACATATTTGATCCACCCAGTCTTTTATTTTCGGCACCTCCTGTCTCCTCCAATACTTGGGTATCAGTCCCTTTGTTGCATTCAAATAGTACAATAAACCAAATTCTTTGCATTTTTTAACTGAAAGCTTAGTACTATGAAAAATGCAAATCTCTAAGTCTACTAGAATATAAACCTCTGTAAGTTTCTAAATCAAGCTTACTATCTCTCCCCAATACTCTTGAATTTTAGAACACTCCCACCATATGTGATACATTGTGCCTCTACCTCCACATCTACACCAACATAAAGGTGAATTATTTCCACATTATCTATGTGCCACGCTCGGTGTGATATACTATCTTGCCAAACACTTATAATTCATTTCTACCTCCTGCATATTTATATTCCGTGGATTATTCTATACATTTTCCTCTGTTTTTCCGCATCTATTGTAACTCCTATTTCTCTTTCCCATTTTTCTATATATGGAGGACTTATATCTGCGTTTATTTCAATGAGAATCTTATATATTTTAGAGGTTCCGTGTTTCCCATCTCCTCGTGTACCTAACAAGTGCTCAAAAGGACAATCCTCTCATTCTTAAAGGCTTTGGAAGCTTTCCTATAAAGTGTTTCAATTGAAAATAACGCCACTCATCCATTCTTGTAAAAACTTATTTTTTTCCAATTCCTTAAGTGATCCTATTTCCTCCCCCACCATTATATCCCTTAATTGTGCATCTTCCTTCTTAGTCCACTTCCCTGTGATACCTTCTTTACCCGGGGGGAAAAACTCTGTGGACTTTAAGGGCATTATAAATTAAATTCCCATCCCATTTGTTTGTGTAAAACATCCCAAACTCCTTAAAACATTAAAAGTGAACAAACTTGTACTGTCTGGTCTGCTAATCCTCTGTACTGTGGAGGTAGCCATACAATTCCACTTAATTTAGTATTACTTTGTATATTTTCTATTTTAACCCAGCATTTCCTCTCTGCATTATATGTCCAGTCAAAAATTATTGCCATTATTACCAAGTTCTAATATCTTTTTAAATCTGGGACTCCCAATCCTCCTTTCTCTTTATTTCTACATAAAATATCCTGGCTTATTCTCAGTTTTTTTATTACTCTATATAAATCTTAACATTTTTTTAATGGATCTAAAGTATACTTCTGGTAGTTTAATTGGTATCATTTGAAATTTATATAATATTTTTGGAACTATCACCTGTCACGATCACGGCCTCAGACCCCAGACCTTCTCACCAAACTTGTGACGGGGTTCCCCCTCCTAATTTCCTTAGCTCATCGCTGATCTCATTTACCAATGGGATATAATTCAATTTATACAAGTTCTTGAAGGATACAGTTAATTTTATTCCTAGATATTTCAATTCTTTTTCTCTTCAAACAAAAAGGAAATTCCTCCTGTAACCCGTTTTTTCTCTCCATGTGGAAGATTTATGTTTAAAATTTCTGTTTTTGTAAGGTTCATTTTTAAATTTGACATCTCCCCATATTCTTTCAGTGATTTCATTTAAAGTTGGCAATGTTATCCTTGGGTTTCCCACAAAAAACAGCATGTCATCTGCATAAGCTGCTACCTTATGCTCCGTATCTCCTATCCAAATTCCTTTTAAATCTATATTATTCCTTATTGTAGCCAAAAGAGATTCCAATGATAAAACATATAGCAATGGAGACAAAGGGCATCCCTGTCTAGTTCCGTTCTGCATCCCAAAATACTCTGACAATTCCCCATTAACCATGATTGCTGCAGAGGGTTGACTATATAATTTCCTTATCCACTCTCATTCTAGGTCCCATTCCCAATGCTTCCAATGTATCCAACATATTATTATTATGTAGCGCCAAAGGGTTTGCTCAGCGCTGTACAATAGCAGGGGGACAGAACATAAGACAGGACAGAAACAATACAATACACGAGGGGTTCGAGGGCCCTGCTCTTTCGAGCTTACAATCTCGAAGAATATATCCCCAATTTACTCTATCAAATGCCTTTTCAGCATCGATAGAGAGTAGCACCACAGGGATTTTGGCCCATAACTTTCCATCTGCACAAGTGACATTCCACCCGCGGGTAGATTATTATGCAGACAAGTCTGAGGATTGATTAGATATGAATTATGAAATTATACACTGAACGGTTCACGAGATCTATTTTTCTGCTTTCCTATGTGTCCGAGACAAGGCGAATGACCCATCAAACTGTTTTCCTGCTCATTGCCCATCTGACGATATGCCTGGTTTTTATGTAAGTCTCTCATATTCCAACATATGAGACATAGGGGAAAGATGGATTTTAACAAAGGTTAACTGATTCTGTCACCTACGCTGAGTTAGGTTTATTAGGTTGGAACCTCTTTCAACTCCTGGGAAAGCTTGCTTTATCTCTTCTGAGGTGTTACAATTTGCAGGTTCTTTGGACAGGGAGGCCCCGCCTCCCTTGGGGGGCTTTATAGGTCCTATGACCCTCCTGTGACATTCCTAACTCACACACATCTGGCCAAATGTCACTGGGCCTCTCCGATAGGGAGGGGGGGGAAGAATGAGGGAGAAATATGAAGATTCTTAAAATGGAGGCTGGGTCAGTCTCTGGGTATACGCTTGTTACATCACCATTTTTATCAAATTTATACGACCTATCCATGACGGGGTTCCCCCTCCTAATTTCCTTAGCTCATCGCTGATCTCATTTACCAATGGGATATAATTCAATTTATACAAGTTCTTGAAGGATACAGTTAATTTTATTCCTAGATATTTCAATTCTTTTTCTCTTCAAACAAAAAGGAAATTCCTCCTGTAACCCGTTTTTTCTCTCCATGTGGAAGATTTATGTTTAAAATTTCTGTTTTTGTAAGGTTCATTTTTAAATTTGACATCTCCCCATATTCTTTCAGTGATTTCATTTAAATTTGGCAATGTTATCCTTGGGTTTCCCACAAAAAACAGCATGTCATCTGCATAAGCTGCTACCTTATGCTCCGTATCTCCTATCCAAATTCCTTTTAAATCTATATTATTCCTTATTGTAGCCAAAAGAGATTCCAATGATAAAACATATAGCAATGGAGACAAAGGGCATCCCTGTCTAGTTCCGTTCTGCATCCCAAAATACTCTGACAATTCCCCATTAACCATGATTGCTGCAGAGGGTTGACTATATAATTTCCTTATCCACTCTCATTCTAGGTCCCATTCCCAATGCTTCCAATGTATCCAACATATTATTATTATATAGCGCCAAAGGGTTTGCTCAGCGCTGTACAATAGCAGGGGGACAGAACATAAGACAGGACAGAAACAATACAATACACGAGGGGTTCGAGGGCCCTGCTCTTTCGAGCTTACAATCTCGAAGAATATATCCCCAATTTACTCTATCAAATGCCTTTTCAGCATCGATAGAGAGTAGCACCACAGGGATTTTCTCTTTCCTACTTTTTTGTATGCGAAACCGAGATCTCAGTTCATTATCTCTACCCTCTCTCCCTGGGACAAAGCCTACTTGGTCTATGTGTATCCATTCCGACATTAGGTCTTTCAACCTGTTTGCCAGAACTTTTGCATATAGTTTGGTATCTGTGTTTAATAAGGAAATCGGTCTGTAACTTGAACAGTGAGTATCATCTTTACCTTCCTTATGTATGAGAACTACATGGGCTTGTAGGGATTCCCTCCTCATTTCCATCTCTTCTCCCAATGCATTCATAAATATCTTCAGTTTAGGTACTAATAATTCTTTATATTTTTTATAATATCTCACTGTGTATCCATCAGGTCCTGGACTTTTCCCAGCTAGTGTTCCTTAATGCTAAGTGTATTTCCTCCTGCGTTATAGCTGATTCTAGGGATTTTAATTGTTCCTCACTTAATTTTGGTAATCCTGCCTTTAAGTATGTCTGTCTTTTTTCTATTTTTCCTACTTCATCTTTACTTATGGAGCTGTGGGGGATAATATTATATAGCTTATTATAATATTCTTTAAACACTTCAGCTATATCTTTAGTTGAATATATTAATTCTCCTTTGTGGTCTCTTATTTTCTCTATATACCGTAGTTCCTTGATTTTTTATTTTTTTTCTCTGAGCCCTCATTAAATACTTTCCTGACCTATCTCCCCATCTGTATATCTCACTTATTTTATTGAACACTCGTCTCTTTTTTTCCAGAAATGTAATTATTCTCTTATTTATTACCCTCTACATAATCTCGTTACTTTATGTTTATGTATCTGCTCTTACTCACAGAGTTCACTAAGAAGCGTGTTTATTTTTTCTCTTCTTTCCCTCTTCTTTTTTGCTCCAATTGCTATCAGGATTCCTCTAATATAGGCCTTATGAGCCTCCCACACTGTTGCTACAGACACTTCCCCAGAATCATTTTCCTCAAAAAATGAAAGCAGTATTAAACCCAAGAATAAACATATTGCAGCTTACCAATTTTTAGATGTGATGGCTGCACTAGTTTTATTTTTTGTCTTTCTCCTAATTTTATCTGGTGATTCAGCCAGTAACTTTTTCAGAAGTTTAAAGCAGAGTTCCACCCAAAAGTGGAAGCTCCGTTTAGCTGCCTCCACTGCCACATTTTGCACCTTCTTCTTTGGGGGGGGGGGGGGGCTTACAGGTACCTACTCTTGCAGTAAACTGAGTCAAAGGTTCACCCCCCTCCCACAGGTCCCAGAGGAATGCAGCACATTCAAAAAGTGCAGCACACTTCACACATGCGCAGTAGGAAACCAGCTGCTTGTCTCCCTTAGTCAAGATGGCAGCGCCAGCACTCGACAGCCAATTGAGGAATTGGCTTGGGATGAGGACACGGCAAGATCCCTGGACAGGTAAAGGGCCCTGATTTAAACGTTTTACTTTTTAAATTTTCTTTTTTGTGGCAAGGCCAGAACTCGGCTTTAAGCTCGCCCTCAGAATGTAGAAGCTTACATGGATGTAGTCATCCATTTACCACTGGCAGGGGTGATTAAAATTATTGGCTTCTATTTATTCATGTAAAGCCTGTATTTAAAAAGAAAAATATTTGCTATAAACGGCTTATAAAAAGTGTTAACTGGAGTTGGCTTTAATATTTTTTTATTTGTATTCAAATCTGCCAATCTATTTATTACGCCTCTCCCCCCTAGACACGCAATGCAGCTGTGCCTATTCCTCCAGAGTAGTGTCTCACAAATACAGGAGGTGTTACTGGCCAGATCACCAGGTGAAAACAGAAAGAAAAAGGCAGAGAAATTAAAACTAATGCAGCCATCACATCTAATGATTGGTAAGCTGCAATATATTACATTTTTTGTTTTGTGTTTAAGAACACTTTAACCTATGATTGTCCGTAGCCTTGTCAGATGCAAGTCACACATTTTAATTTCACCTACATGCGCCTAATTTTTTTTCTTGCCATTTGTAACAATCTTGCACTGCACCATAGGTCTCTCTCATCTTCTCTTTCTCTATTTTCTGTGGATATCCCTGAGTGTTATCTTTTCACTCTGAACCCAAGTACATAGAATATGAAAGCATATGTTCACTTTGCAAAAAAATTACAATAAAACTTTAGGAAAGGAAAAAAAAGGACTTTCTAGTACATGATTGGTTGATTATAGTGGACACAGCTTTACCTGGTTTACTAGGTTAGAGTAGAGGGGTCTCTATACCTTTAGTATATTGGCTCCATCTCCACTTCTGCTCAGTGTAGTAATTAGGACAGATTTCAGTGTGAAAGACTCGGAGATTCTGTTGAGGTTACTGTTATCAGCAAAGAATCTGCAATGTATTCACTTGCTGACCTTCTAATTTCATCTGGATCACATGCAGAAACCGTCCTCCAATTCTTGGCTGCAGTACAGGATGTCTGTGTACGCTCAGCACCTTTTTGATATTTAGAGGTAAAGTGTACTTACAGAAAAACAATATTTCATTTTGACAGTACTGAGCTCAAAGTAATTTTTGATGCAACTTTCATATTTTTACATTTGCTCTTCCTTATTTGTGACTGTATTAAAATGCAGAGAGCTATAGATCAGCTACTAGAATGGCTTAGGCAGTCTATAGAGATTTTTTTTTTCTCTTTACGTTAAAAGAAAAAAAAAAAACGAATGAGATTATATTTAATTTTCATTCTCACGCAATTCCCCCTATCAGCACTAAATGCCTCCTGCAGCACTATTGTATTCTGCCAGCAGGGAGTTTAGTCTTCCCAGCCGGCAGAACACAATGGGGTTGATTTACTAAAACTGGAGAGTGCAAAATCTGGTGCACCTCTGCACAGAAACCAATTAACTTCCAGGTTTTTTTGGTCAAAGCCTAATTGAACAAACTGAAGTTAGAAGCAGATTGGCTACTGTGTAACGCTGCACCAGATTTTGCACTCTACAGTTTCAGTAGATCAATCCCATTGATTACTGCTAGCGGCTATATATCTGATATGGATAAAACAGGATGCTTTGAACCAGGGCCTTGCCATGGTTTTTCAGCATTTCACAAATTTGTAATTCCTAGAGTGTAGAAGGGTTTCAACCTGTAGGATTTTATTGCTGACTGAAAGTGGTGGGGGATATTCCCCTGCTTTACTTCCTGCTGTGTAAAAACATGACTGGAGTACACTTTAAGCTACTAAAAATTAGAGGGGGTAGGGGGGACTAGTTAAAGGGGCCTTTTTGTTTTTCCACATTAATGCAAGGAATGCATTAAGGAAAAAGAAAAAAACAACCTTAGAGTTAACAGACATTTTAAATACAGCTTGATTTTAAAAAAAAAAAAAACCCCACCAACCACATGTATTGATTATGCATCTGAGCGCAGCATGTTTTGCATCCATGTGCATGATTCAAATAGAACATTTGTTGCACTCCATGAAATGTGTGTGAAAAGGTTATATACAGGTGAAACTCGAAAAGTTAGAATATCGTGCAGAAGTTAATTTCAGTAATGCAACTTAAAAAGGTGAAATATATATGAGAATGAGACTCATTACATGCAAAGCAAGATGGTTCAAGCCGTGATTGGTCATCATTGTGATGATTATGGCTTACAGCTCATGAAAACCCCAAATCCACAATCTCAGAAAATTAGAATATTACATGCAATCAATAAAACAAGGATTGTACATAGAACAATATCGGACCCCTGAAAAGTATAAGCATCCATATGTACTCAGTACTTGGTTTGGGCCCCTTTTGCAACAATTATTGCCTCAATGCGGCTTGGCATGGAAGGCATCAGCCTGTGGCACTGCTGAGGTGTTATGGAAGACCAGGATACTTAAATAGCGGCCTTCAGGTCTTCTGCATTGTTCGATCTCATGTCTCATCTTTCTCTTGGCAATGCCCCATAGATTCTCTATGGGGTTCAGGTCAGGCGAGTTTGCTGGCCAATCAAGCACAGTAATCCCACGGTCATTGAACCAGGTTTTGGTGCTTTTGGCAGTGTGGGCAGGTGCCAAGTCCTGCTGGAAAATAAAGTCAGCATCCCCATAAAGCTCATCTGCAGAAGGAAGCATGAAGTGCTCCAAAATCTCCTGGTAGACGGCAGCGTTGACCCTGGACTTAATGAAGCACAGTGGACCAACACCAGCAGATGACATGGCTCCCCAAATCAACACAGACTGTGGAAACTTCACACTGGACTTCAAGCATCTTGCAGTGTGTGTCTCTCCATTCTTCCTCCATACTCCGGGTCCTTGGTTTCCAAATGAGATGCAAAAGTTGCTCTCATCAGAAAAGAGGACTTTTCACCACTGTGCAACAGACCAGGTCTGTTTTTCTTTAGCCCAGGTAAGACGCTTCTGACGTTGTTTGTTCAGGAGCGGCTTGACAAGAGGAATACGACATTTGAAGCCCATGTCCAGGATCCATCTGTGTGTAGTGGCTCTTGATGCACTGACTCCAGCCTCAGTCCACTCCTTGTGAAAGTCCAAACACTTTTGAATGGCCTTTTCCTGACAGACCTCTCCAGGCTACGGTCATCCCTGCTGCACCTTTTTCTTCTATACTTTTACCTTCCACATAAATTTCTATTACTGTGCTTTGATACAGCACTTTGGGAACATCCAACTTCTTTTGCAATTACCTTTTGAGGCTTTCCCTCCTTATGGAGGGTGTCAATGATGGTTTTCTGCACAACTGTCAGGTCAGCAGTCTTTCCCATGATTGTGATTCCTACTGAACCAGACAGAGACCATTTAAAGGCTCAGAAACCCTTTGCAGGTGTTCTGGCTTAAAATTAGCTGATTAGAGTGGGACACTTTGAGCCGAGAATATTGCACCTTTTCACAATATTCTAATTTTCTGAGATTGTGGATTTGGGGTTTTCATGAGCTGTAAGCCATAATCACCACAACTATGACAAATCACAACTTGAACTATCTTGCTTTGCATGTAATGAATATCTCAGTTTCACCTTTTAAGTTGAATTACTGAAATAAATGAACTTTTGCACAATATTCTAATTTTTTCTAGTTTCACCTATATATACACATACATACCACACTTTTTTTAATTATTATTTAAAAAACCACACACTTTAGTACACAAAGTAGAAAAGGTCAAAACAAATTTTATTACTGAAAAAAAAAAAGTCAAGTAAAATGCTAATGTGTGCAAGGATGGCAAAACATTGTAAAAATAAGTTAAAAACAGCCCAAAAATTAACAAAATGTACCTGTACTACAGTACTTTTCAACATACCTGAGCACAGAACAGTACACACAACTTGTTAAACTGCAATAAAAAGAATTCTGGGAGTGTAAAAACTAAAAGATCAAAGTTACAAAACAAAAATATATACAGTAATGCAAAAAGAAGCAAAGTCATCTACTGTACATAGAACAGTTCACAAGCAATTCAGGAGATATTTACTTTTTAGGAATACAAAAGGAGTCTGAGAGCAGATATTGAAGAATGACATACATTTTATGAATTTGAACTCTCACTCAGGGTAATAGATGGTAGAGACAAAACAGGGATGACATCTCATCATGGGCACTGAGGAAAGACCTGTATGGCAAATTTATATCCCACCCCATCCATATTTTTGGTACAGTTAAAGACATGTCAGCCCCTGGCTTCTTATAGATCTTGGATATTCCTACGATCCTGCCATAATTCCCACCTATATTGCTTTCTACTTGGGCATTTTAGGTGTTCCTCTGTACCAGAAATCGGAACACAAAAGGTGGGCAGGGAGTGGAACCCTTCATAAATAACAGCATGCATGCAAACCCAGAACTCAGCACATAGATCTCACCAATGTAGAACCCAAGAGATATAAGAAACCTTCAGGGTGTTAAACTACCCAGCATCTACCAAAATCTCAAATGCCCACTTTGATAATTTTTCTGTACATAAAATCAGGTTTTCTAGCAACTGGACTGAAAAGGTGCATGGTCAATTTCAGTATATCTAGGAGTGTGCAATCACTATAGGGGGGCAACACCACCTGTGATATCATCAACATCCTATCACGTTTCTTTCAGTTGCAGGGACATGGTGGTAGAAAAGTCCATGGAACTGGAGGGCAAATTATTGAATCCTGAAACAAAATAATGGAGCAGTTTCTCAAAAGCAAGCAAAATGTTAATCTACATTGTACGTAAACCCTAAAATCAATTTTTCAGTATGTTTGACATGTCCATTGAACAGTTTTTGTAAGCTAATCATTTATTACCTGGAGATCAAACGCCACTAAACCATTGCCTGGCAATTAGCAGCAGTGTTGACAGCCTGCCGTACACATTCAGTTGGCCAATGGGCTCTCTATCAGCTCTACCCGATGAGAATCCAACAGCCAACCGATAGAGTGATAGCAAAACAGAAAGCCGATAACACTTACAAGACAGTGGTTGAGCGCGGTTATCCTCAAAAACGGTAAGTGCCATTACTGGTTGGACCTCTAGGTAACAAATTTTGCAACAGATTTAAAAAAAAACAAAAAACACACAAACTGTACATAGCATGATACCAAAACATACTGAGCAACAGATTTAGGGTTTAAATTTACATTAAAAGCAGGCCTGTTAAAGAAAAATTCAGGGGCTGCAACTGCTGACCTCATTTTAAAAATCCTGCTAACCTGGCTGTTATGCTGACCTGTGTCTTTTAATATTTAAATCTCCAACTGAATGCAGATAGTGATTTTTGATCTGTCAGGTCAGTTACTTCAAAATATTAGCAAGAGGGCAGTATGACAACCAGGCACTATTGACAGAGGCTGCATTCACACTTGAGCATTTATCAGCTTGAAACTATAAAAATACTCAAACTTGAAAAACAATCTTCAATCAAGAGTGAACAGGCACCATAGAGAATTGATTTTTAAGTTTGGAAGTTTTTGTAGCGTCGAGCAGCCTAAAAGAGTGATAACAGCTGAATGAAAAAATTCCTGACAGTCACATGAAACATTACTGAGTTTTCTATAGTAAAGAATTATTTGCCATTGTATTTTCTAAGAGCAGAGCCATTAGATCTCTATAGAGAACCTACTTTTGTCTCCGTATATAGAGAACCTACTTTTGTCTCCGTATAATATTTTTTTCTGTGCTCACTCTTCTTTAACATTGGTCATGAGCAACAGCCATGTTCCTTCATCTTAATTGTTTTGCTTTTTAAAAATTCCCTCTCTCACCTATACTACTTGTAGCCATATTAAACACTTGACCATCACACCTGTAGCCCACACTACATGGCCATACAAATGTGGACACCGTTTTAAAATGTTTGTGTATGCGGTGAAGGGCTCTATTAATGCTACAACATACATTGAGACAAATTGTGGTCTTTTAATTTGAAGCAACTTTGAGGAATATCCTTTTCTCTACCACCATGACTGCGCCTTGTGCATAAAGCCAGGTAAGGTGTGGAGGAACTTAAGTGGCCTGCAAACAACCCTGACCTCAACTCTACTGAGCACCTTTGGGATTAACTGGAGCGCTGACTGCAAAAGGCATGTTTTCTTGTCTGACATCAGTACCTGATCTCACAAATATGCTTTTGGCTTAAAGAGTAAGAGTTCTTGTAGACGCTCCAAAAGCTTGTAGGGAGCCATCCTAAAAGCATGGAGGAGCAACAAAGAGGGCATTTTCATAGTAATCCTATCCCATGGTTTTGAATGGGATCTCCAACAAGCTCCTATAGGTGTGATGGTCAGGTGTCAAAACACTTGGCATAACACTGTAGTGCAGGTCAGCATTTCTCCACCATGGTGTCATGAGCATCTACTTTGCCCAGGATCAAAGACTGAGAGGACTCTGTGGTGATGGGAGACGCCCATGTGAAGAAGACTCGTGTATAGGGAGTTAACTGATGTGATGGCGGACTCGGACATAGGGGTCAACTGATGTGATGGGGGGCCTCTGGTGTGAAGTTAACTTCATCAAGGTGATTGTGTACATCAACCCAGGCTCATGTTTCCCAGTCATAGGAAATATGTATTTTTTTTTACATGTTAGACAAGGGTGCCTCAAGATTTTGCTTACTTTTAAAAAGGGTGCCCCGTCTGGAAAAAAAAAATTATAGGGTTGGCCTGCTATACTGTAGAGTAGTGACTGTCCACACATCCAAGCCTACTTTCCCCCCCCCAATATTTTTTTTTTTTTTTTTTAAAGACAAATCATTATTGCCAAATAGCTGTCTATACAAGATTAAAATCTACCTTTTTGTTAGAAAAGCTGCATAGAAGATCATGAGCATGTTGATAACCGAGTCTTGATTTACCTTATGGTAAATGTAGCAGTTCAACATGCCTGATGATGTTCATTGCAACTACTGTCCCTACAGACAAAAGATTGTTACCGAAGCCTGACAATTTAGTGTTTACCGAAGGAAGTCAAACATCATTCCAATAATGGATTTTTAACGAATTATGCTACACCTTTTAACAAATGATAGCCATGCAGTGCATATAAAAACATGACTGTTCAAAGATATCATAAAAAAAGGACAACAAATTCTGCCATAAGAACATTTTCACTTGCCTATCCAAAAAGGGAAAATTTCAGACACTGCTCATGAAAAATTGTGAAAAGGTAAATTTTTTTTTTTTTTTTTTTTAAAAGTGAAAAGCGGCAATTGTAATAGATGCTTGGGGGCAATTTTTTTTTTTTTAGACCAAGCCACTCTCAAGTCCAGTGTTATAACACCCGCATATGTATGGCCAACAATTCTAGGATAACTGATTACAAACACACCAGACCACTGATTAACAGTTAAAGCCCCTTTGCTTGTTTAAACCTCATGCTGTGAAACAAAATTAGAATGAAAAAAAGCAAAAACCACACTTAAAAGTATGTTATTTGTTACAAAAGTAGTCTCAGATGATAAACCACAAAATTCAAGTATGACTGGAGAGAACTTGCAGATGGGAGTAGAGAGTGGATAAATGAGATTGTCCAGAAGCAAAACATTTTCTGCGAAAACTGACCAAGCACAGAAAAAAAAAAAAAAAAAAAAAAATGACAAGGCATATCTTACAAGCACTACATCTACTTTGTTTCAAGGGAAATGCTGAGGGTTGCTTCTAAGAACTAGTAGCTAACTATGCAGGTGCCACTAAACAGAGCAAAGAAAAAAAAAAAAAAAATCCAGGCATTTTTACACAACAAATTCAGGAGAATTCAATATGCATATACAATGTTCAAAAGATAAAATAAAGCGATGAGGTATGTGATTTGTCAAGGCTTTTTTTTTTCATTTTCACAGTATTATTTGTGCAAGATTTGGGCAATAAAAATATGTTATGTACATACTATGAAAACTAAAATTAGTAATTACTACTACCCTCACTGGAAATCAGCTTTCTTAAAGCCGGTCGGATTTGTTTATTGACTTAATTTTTGGATATGAATGCCCGAGAAGAGGCTGCACTAAAATGTTCATGGATCTCATTTTTAAAGTGACCCTGTTGCTAGACAAAGGATCTCAATAAAAAGTTCTTACTGTAAAAAGAACACTTTAAATACTCCCCTTTCCCACTAGCTGTACTGCTGTATACTGCTCCACTGCGCTGAAGTGGTCTCTCAAAGTCTGATGGAAACATAATCAGTCTCCTGGAACCACCTACAACTTTCATGCATTCATTCCTCCTGCTGACCCCCCATGTAATTTCTATATCCTGGAATGAGAGACAGTTAAAGAGGGGAACCAGTGGGAGCTGCAGGGGAACCTAGGAGATCTACATTTCCAAAAGTTTGTTTTACAGCAGACTTCAGGGTTGACTCAACAGAATCAAACTTTCTTGGTGCAGAAGTGGAAAAGGTATTTACTTTATCCTGGTTTTACAGGCGGTGCATTTTGCTGGCTATCCTTTGAATAGCAACAGAGTCAGCTTAAAGTCCAAACCCAGACTTTTTTTTTTTTTTGAAGACTGGGTAAGATTTCCCCCTCACGTCCTCTCCCACCAACAGGGGGTAAAAAAGAAAAAAAAAGTAATGGGAAAATCCTTCCAATTTACAAAAAAATTCCTAATAGGGTCACACAAACACACCTGACAGAAGTTCGAAGCCTTCCCCAGTCAAAACTGAAAAGAAAGATTTCTGGAGTTGGACTTTCGTCTGGACTGAGATCAATGAAATAACAGATGCAACAGAAAAACAAAAAAAAAAAACAAAAAAAAAAAAAACAGTATAATAAAAATAAAATCTTCAATTACTGAACATCTAACGTTAATATTGCCGTTTACAAACTATTCAAAAAATTCCAGTTTTGTTTAACAAAAGAGAAATGTCTGTAGTGAGCTTCTAATCTGTCAAAATCTCCTATTCCAGTCAGTCAATTAAATTTTTTTTCAGTTTAAAACTGCCTTTTAAGGAAAATTCCCAGTGTTCTTCACACAAATCTTACAACCCTTGTCCACATGGGCTTCAGCTTGTAGAACAGGAATGGTTTCAGCAAGCTTAGGCAGGCTTTGTTAACAGCTCAGGATCACTTTAACCCAATATCTCACCTGTAAGGCGTGGATTTACTCATCTTGCTGCCTGGCCGTGTACTAAAAAGTGGTTGCTTCTCCAGTCGCTGCATGTATTCTATACTTCTGATGTGTGGAAGATTTGCTTGGCCACTGCAGTTCCTCCTGCCGGCCCATACATCACTACAAGGCGTACAAGCCAGAAAGAGGAAAGACCTTGGCCAGAAGATAGTATTCCACCTATCCCACCAGCCAAATACTGGCAGTGGCTAGAGAGCAGAGAAGTGGTGGCTTGGTAAAACACGAGCTGCTGGAATGAATATCCACTCTTCTTTTACAGGTGGCCTATTGGGTAAGAGTGACCATTTACTGACGGGGTCACTTTTAAAGCACTAATAAACAACACTTCTAACAAGCTGCTAGTAGGCTTCAGGTGGTTTTCAACAAGCTTCAAGTAGTGCTAAAGCCTACAGAAGCCAACTACTCAACCATGGTTTTATGGATCCCTGGGGCTCCTCCAGAGGTTGTTCAGAGATCCTTGAGAGCAGTAGCAGATTGGTCTTCTGCCTACACAGACTTTCAATGTAAAGGGGTCATTTTTACACTGACCATCAATGTAAGGGGTCATTTTTAGTGACCCCCCCCATTTGTAAATATTCAATTATTAGGTTTATTCTTGTATCTAAAACTCTACAACCTACTGGGCATGGTAATGTACCAAGAGCTGTTGGTCTAATACTTTTAGTACTTTACCCCTGTGAACTGAAAAACTACTCCAGCGGTCCCTTCATGATAAAAAAACAAAACAAACCACAAAACAAAAAATAAAACCCACTATAACAAAGCTGCTCAAGGCTTGCTGAAAACTTTGCAAGAGCTTGCTGTACACTGCTCTGGTATAAGCTGAAGCCCATTTGAACAAGGCAATACAAAGACCATGGCCTAGAAGAACAAAGCCTGGGTGTTTTTTGTTTAATTTTTTTTTTTGCAATTATTTTTATAAACTGCTACATGCTATGCACATACGATATTTACAGAGAAACCCTTTACATTTTTCTGTAAGATATGGGCTATAAACTATCAAAGACACTAAACGGAGTGCAATGATTTAAAATAAAAGCACTACCAACCAAGTTAGTGTTATATATTTTCCAGCAAAATATATGGATATAAATCTAAGAATCTGAAACAAATAAAAAAAAACAAAAAATATAATTTTTACATCTTAAAACTGGTATGCAGAACCAAGACACTATAATTGTGCCACGTACAAAGATTGTAATAACCTATTTAAAGTGATTTTTAAGGCCATGTGTGAAAGATTTAAAATGAAGGATTGTTTGTTTTAAAGATTCAGTAGGTACAATACGAATATTAATGAAATACAAAAATGCATCAATTTGGAAGAATAAGTCTCCTATGAGTAGTTCTAAAAGTGTTGATCTTATAATACGGAACCAGAATGGTCTAAATTATTTGAGCTACATGGCCTACTGTGGCATAGCATGGGTGGCAATGTCAAACATACTATAGCATCCAATAGGACAGGATAGGCTTGTATGTATGACAACACAACACTGGAAAGTAATTTTTTCTACAGAAAAGAGAAACCAACTGCTATGAAAACTTTTAAAATATAGTAATCTTTCACATTTACTCCATAAAAAATGAACAGAATATCAAAAACAGACCTGAACTACCTAACCAGTTGGATAAACCACCATTGCAGATGGTCTGAATGGCAGAACAGTAAAACATTTAGGGCTCATTCACACCATAATGCAGAGATGTCAGTTTTTCTGCACACATTCTGCAAGGGCACAACAAAAATCAATTGTTCTCTATGTGCCCTGTTCACAACACGAATATGTACAGATTTATTCTGCGCAGGAATTTGCAACATGGATACAACTCATTAAAGCGTTCATGAAAACCGACGTCTCTTCAAGTGAAATCTGTGAGTCAGTTTCCATGCACGTATGGGTGTGAACGAGCCCATAAACTGAACTCCCTTTTCCAAATGGCTTGTTACTCTTCTCGTTCGAGCAGCTACATGTGTGCCGATTGAACCACACAAATATTTTAGGAGTGCAGGGGAGGATGAGAGAACTACGTAGGTTTAGAATTTACAATACTTAAATATTGGAGCACAAGCAGTTTGTTGTTTTTTTTTTTTAAGTTTTTCCAAGTGTGCACATGCAGCCTTAAACCTATTCCACCAATAGACCACTATTTGAATATATTTTACAAAAAGAAAAAAAAATTTGGGGGTCCAATATCCTAGATTTGGTCTTCTAGTTTTTGTTACAAAGTTAGCACCATTGAAATACAAAAATTAAAGCATGTGAACAAATAAAAACCCGCTCTAAAAACGTGGGTTTTTTCTCTCAACAAATTAAAATGAAATATATAATAATCAATACAAGATAAAATCAATACTGAAGGAAGCATTAAAACAGGCCAAAATGAGAAACCCTACAAAAATGTATATATTGTGTATTGCAGCCTCTATGACGATGGAAGATTACAGTACGTTGTGAACTTCAAGGGAGTGACAACAGTAGACAGATAAAACCCAGTTATCGCTAGTGTTTTGCAATAAATTCAGTCATTCTCTAAATAAAACCAAGAGGGAAGGAAAAGACACAAAAGCCTAGTGATATTGCCTCAGATATTACCCGTATTAATTCTTCAAACTTTAAAAGATGCAGTACCACTTTGACGCATTGTGCCATGGTGTAGCAATGAAGGCACTCCGAGATAAAACCCATCTCCAACATCATACAAGATTTTTAAAATATGATGTAGGAGACAGTGTTTACTGCTTTTATTTAACAGCAAACCTGCCAGGATTATGAGCCAGCAAAGATTTCCACCAACTTTTGTGGTCAAGTCAAAAAGTTGACAAAGATAGCACATTATCACCAAAAACTCCAAAACTATATTCCTCACGCTATGTAAACAGTGAAGTCCTCCCAAAACCACCAATTAGTTTTTAGCAGACGCAGGTGGACAAAGTCACCTACTGCTTCAAACGAATGTCACTGGGTTAAGAAATAGAAAATATATGGATCAAACCTGAAAGGAAAGCTCTACTTGTCTATCCTGCTCCCTTGTTCCTTCTGTTGCAGAGTAAGGGCCTCCTCACATCTGATACTGTGTCCAATGCCTGGTTCCCCACCACATGGCGGTGGTAACGTCTGCCAACCTCCACTTCACTATTAGGACAAAGCACTGATGTAGGATGTCAATGGAAGGAACCAAAATACCAAGCACCTGCGGCACATGAGTGTGGTGGTCTAACAATACATGTAGCACATCTTATTTTGATTGCAGATGCAAACACGCCACACTTTGCTGCCCTACTGAAAAAACAAACAGAAGAGGGCGCGCCATCTTAGCGTATTACCCCAGTAATAATTTTTAAAAAGTGTAAATAAATCTATTCACAAACCAAAAATTGACAAAGCACATTACAGTCTTGCTACTGTTCAGTCCACTCCATGCGCTCTTGAACCTGGGAGACATACAAGTTGAGCCAACTGCCTAACGCATTTCAAGGGAGGCACCCCCTTCTTCAGAGCCAAACCATCTGGATCCTTACTGCTTGCCTGTTAGAGTAAGGTTCCTTTGCCCCTCCCACTATGTACAGTAAGGATCCAAAAGGTCTGTCTCTGAAGAAAAGGGTGCTTCCCTTGTGTAAGCCAGGTAAATCTAGGTGCAGTTCTCCCAGTTTCAGGAGTGTATGTAGTATACTGTGTGAATAGTGGAGAGACTGAGGAGCCTTGTCAATTTTTGGTTTGTGAGAAGAAGAAACCACAGTACAAGCGGGTACAGGTTCCTGCACACCCTTTCAAAAAGTTAAATATGAAAAATTTCTGCAGGTAGCCGTAGCTCATGAACAGAACAGAGAAACAACTGCAGAATAGGCAAGTATAAAGCCTCTATTGCAGGTGGTGCTTTGCTTCATTTTGTTAACCCAGCAACAGTTGTTTTTAACTTTTCTATAAGGAATTATGGCAGGGGGGAGCCCTTGAATCTGCTGCTCCAGGACACAAAAGCCTATTTCCTAGCTTCACAAGTTAAATAGAACTTTAAAAAACCATTTAAAAATTTAGACCACCACGTCAATGGAACTAATGTACTAATCTAGGCAACAGGAATCCAATAAAAGTAAGCTGGTCAATTCAACCAGCAAGTATCAGTTAAACCTAATGCAGCAGTTTTGGTTGGCCTAATCGAATACTAGAATGAAAGAACAACCGCTCTAAAAAAACACAAAAAAAAAAAAAAACAAATAAATCTCTGGTGTTAAAATGTGGGAGCCAACTGAAGTTCTCAGATTAGTTTTTATCATTACTAGTAGCTTTGCTCATTCTAGTGCATAGATATCTTGGTTCCTCTAAAGCAAATCAATAACTTACTTTAAAAACAATATGTACCTACAAAAAAAAAAAAAAAATCTGGGAGCAACTTGATTAAAAATGTACGCCATGAAAACGATGCTGATAATTGCACTTTGTAAACTCAGGTTATACTGAATAAAGAACATTGGTGAGAAAACTTAAAAAGAGTAGCTGTACCCCTTCACCAACTTATACTGCAACCTTGTAAAGCACCCATTCACAAATACAGAAAGAAAAAAAAAAAAAGTCCACTTTTTAAACATTAAATACTGACAATTTTTTGTTTGTTTTTCTCGTTTTTTTCTTCCTATTTCCAATGGCATAATAGAAAAGCCATTTATAGTCTACAAAACTTTTTGAAGACACTGGGGATAAAGTTTAGCAACTGCACATTCAAAGTGACGGCCCAAGTCCCATAGCCTCTCTGGCGTTTCATAGTATTTGTTCCAACTGTCAGTCTCCTCTTCATATGCGTACACGGAATTTTTTCGACTGGTTCGGAAAACAAACTCCTCTACGCTGACCTGGGTTGCACGGACAAATAAGTGGGGTGTACCCTTCAGGATCAAAAGTTTAATGTATGGGTTTGAAGACTGTTCACATGGAAGATCATTCTTTCGAGTCCACAGGTTCTGCTCAACATCATATGCCTCCACAGTGAGCACCCGCTGGTTGCCTCGGATTCCAGCTATATAGTATATGTTATCTTTGTACACAGCTGCCATGCCTTGGACTCTCGGCACACTCATGGGAGTCAAGTAACACCAATAATCTTTTGGAGGATCATAGCACAGAAAAACATCTCCTGTATAGAAAATGGAAGCAAAGCAATATTTTAGAAACAAACCGATCACCTACTATCCCCCATATACTTTTAAAAGGCAGTTTCACCTGCTGTATGATGGAGTGGCTGGAAGTTCAAAAAAACAATTAGTGTGCATAGAAATTGAGCAAGTTCAAAGTTATTCACAGTTGGTTACTGCAGACCTATGGATAGGAATACTCCTAATCATGTTAAACACTCACTCCTAAAGCAGTAGTAAACTTCGCCTTTTCAGTTGTACCTACAGGTAAGCCTGAAATACGGCTTACATGTAGGTACAGTTAATACCTCCCAAACATGCAGTGTTTAGGAAATAGTCAATTCTGTTGTAGCCAGTGACATCACCGAAGCATGCGCTCTAAATGCATGGCATACTCATGCCATTCCTTCAGAGCTCAGGAAAGAAAAAAAAAAGAAAAGAAAAGAAAAGAAAAAGCGAAAAAGAAAGAGGAAAGGAAGGAAGGAAAGGAGGGGAAAAAAAAAAAAAAAAAAAGTTAGATGTCTACAGCTGCCTCACTGGCTAGGTCAGTCTGCAAGTTATATCACCTCTCTGAGTAATGAAACCATCTTTAACCTCCCTCTGATTATGTCCATATATCTGTGCTCAAAGCGGTACATTTTTTTGCATGGAAATATGTATTTTTTTATTGTAGGCCTGTAAATTTTATGAATAATGCACTGAAATCTGTCCGAACAAGAGTCTAGTAAACATCCCGGGTAGGATAAAATTTGAAAACACGAAATCATAAATTAGAATGTAATAATCATAAAAATATAATAAATTTAATTCAATAATATAATCAAACTAAAAACACTGAAACTTGAAATATAGCGCCAAGTTCACACATCGCTGAGCAAAGTCGCAAAATCGTTTTCAGTGTCTGATGACGAATTTCCCCACGAATCATTATCACTCAATTCTGCAAGTGGTTCTGATTTACTATCGCTGTTCTCTAGCCGGTCTAAAACCGATTTTGACCTAAAGGGATGCTTTTTGGACACCATGGACATTTCTCAGTTTCCAGGCAGAAAGAACAGTAAAAGTGCAGGCAGGGCACAGGACAAAGCACTCGGGACAAAATGTATGTGAAATGGGTTGATACAGTAATGTTTTACTATGTGATTTTAGTGAAAGTCCCTTTTTTGTCAATTTCCCGCCGTTCTGTCCCCGTACGTCTCCACACTCGCAGGGGATGGAACCCAGGTGACGGCATCCGCCAGATTACATTGCCGGGGACACTGCAGGAGGGGCAGCGGAGCACAGGACAACGTAAGTGAACAGATGCCAGAGCAGCGCCGCATGGTAAGCCCGAGTGTAGCTCGGGGTTACCGCTTTTGGTACTGAAACTTTACCCCGAGCTACACTCGGGAATACAGTCAGGGAGGCTACATATTGAATGCATATTTTATTTAAATAGCCGACTCCTAACTAGGGATGAGCTCAGCCGTGTTCAAGCATAGTCCCGAACTTACATAAGTGAGCCCGCTAGGAAATAGTGATTGTACTGGGTAAAGCATCAGCGGCCAAAGCACTCCCTGTTCAGCAGCTGCACATATACATGCCCCTTGATGCAGGCTCACTTACAGTTCAAGCAACCATAAAATATAAAAAACCTTGTTCACATTTAAGCTAGGCTCACATACCGTATTTATTCGAGTATAACGCGCACACGTGTATAATGCGCACCCCTAATTTTCGATTAAAAATCGGTATAAAATTTTGTTTCACTTTTTGAAGAACCAAAAATATGAAGAACACTGAATTGTGCAAAACAGCAAAACAGCAATGCTTACCGTAACGTGTGGGCGAGGCGAGGAAAGGAAATGAAGAGGCGACCATATGTTACAGCGGATAAGGATTCTCACCCCCAGTGTATCTCGTCAGTTCGGGCCGCCCACTGTACGCGACGAGGGAACATAGAAAAAAAAAAAAACGATCCCCTGTTTTCGCCGCCCCTTAAAGGGGCGGGGCCGGCACAGGGGACGTTTTTTTTTTCTTCGCCCTCGTGTAGAGTGAGCGCCTGCGCCCTCAATGGACCGGCCGCCACTGCGTCACCCCACCAGTGCATCTCGCCAGTTCGGGCCACCCACTGTACGCGACGAGGGGACGTAGAAAAAAAAAAAAAAAAAAACGATCCCCTGTTTTCGCCGCCCCTTAAAGGGGCGGGGCCGGCACAGGGGACATTTTTTTTTCTTCGCCCTCGTGTACAGTGATCGCCTGCGCCCTCAATGGATCGGCCGCCACTGCGTCACCCCACCCCAGCCCTCGTTTATAACGCGCACCCAAACTTTGATTTCTTTTTTTGGTAGAAAATTTTGCGCGTTATACTCGAATAAATACGGTAAATGCAGGTCGGAAACACATGCATAAACATGCAGGTTCCCAACACGTGCAGCAATGTCCTACTCCTTAGACATGCAGGGGTGGTATTAATTCTTGACAGCACACAGTGAAGATAAAATCTTCTGTGTGTGACCCGGAGCCATGCAGATGGATAGGAGAACTACGTCCTTTGATGAGGTGAAAAGCAGAAACTACCCTAAAATGACCCTAGGCAAGAAGCAGGTCCTGGGCCTCAACACCCAGAAAAGAACCCTTTTGGTTCTGTAAAGGAAAAAAAATGGTAAGTCTGTCAGCTCAGACACTAGCTTTACAAAGGAGATTGGTACAAGAAACACCACCTTATAGGTGAGAGTAGAGAAAGGAATGTTTCTAATAGATTCAAAAACCAGTTTTTGCAGTGCAGACTGAACCAGATTAAGATCCCACGGAGCAACTGGTGGGGAAAACCTACCTTATATTAACCACTTCCCGACCAGCTGTTGCATATAAACAGCCAGACTGTGGCAGTGCAGGGTAGGGTGGCCGTTTATAAACGGCCTCCCCGCCCCCATGCTTGTGTGCGCTCCCTCGGAGCGCGCAGCACCGCGATCCAGTGCCCGCTGTGTCCTCCGGACACAGTGAAACACCGGTTGGACGGGACCTCTGTACGAGGTCCCGATCATGTGATCCCTCTTTGGCCAATCAGTGATCACATGCAAAGTAGTAAACAAGATGTCACTTGTGACATCATTGCTTACTACATGTGAAATCTGAATGATCACAGAGGTCACATGGTACAAGGCTATTCACAACAGCCTTGTACCATGTGACAAGCTGTGACCAATCACAGCTCGCTCAGTACTTCTCAATGAGTGCAAGAACGCACACTCATTGAGAAGTACTGAGTGAGCTGTGGTTTTTTTTTTTTTTTTTTTTTTTTTTTTTTTTACACTGGTTGCTTTTATACTCATATAGGAAAGAGAAATGATTGCTTTTACATCCTATATGGGTACCATGGTGACACTGTACTGCTAGGGTGACAGTATGTAAAAAAAGTTTAAAAATTATAAATTTTTGGTTATAAACTAATTTGTATTTTTTTTTACTAAAAAGATAACGGAATTTTGGCAAAGATTTGAAATATTTATTTGCAAAATTTTATAAAAAAAAAATCCCAGCGGTGAATGAATACCACCAAAATAAAGCTTTATCTGTCTCAAAAAAAATGGTAAAAAAATTCATTTGGGTACAGTGTTGCATGACCGCACAATTGTCAGTGTGATAGCGCTGAAAAGCTGAAAATTGCCCTGGTCTGGAAGTGGATAAAACGGTCTTAACCAGAGAGTGAGACAAATATCAAAAACAGAAAAGATGGGACAGAATTCTGATCCCGATAGTCCTTGGACGAAAAGATCTTGACCATCTGGTAGAGCCACTAGAGAGTCTACTCCAATGACCAAGTCCCCTGCATTGACAAGGAACCCAGAACTCCTCCCAAGCCTAACAGGCTTGTGTCTGTCATGAGGATCCTCCAAAAAGACAGGAAGGAAAGAACTCAGACTCAAAAAGCCAGATTCCAAAGCCACCAGGCCATGTAAACACTTGGTCCTTGGTGGGAGAAGTAATGGTCTGCCAAGAGAACAGATTGTCATCCCATGACAGAATGTTTTATTGTTGAGGTCTGGAGTGAAAATGGGCAAATGGGACACCCCTTAAAAAGGGGCTACCTGAAATGTTCACATTTGGGACAGAATGTCAGAATTTCCTCCTGTGGAAGAAATACTTTGGCTTATTTGGGAATTGTGATAGACAATGACCCTTCAGGGGCAAGTTCCTCAGTCAAGAACTGGAGCAACTCAGAATCAGAGTAGATAATGGTTTGAAAGCCGCTAAGGCAGTGAGCAAACCAGATATAAGAAGATCTCCTGGAGAGATCTCTGCAATCAAAGCCAGCAAACAATTGGAAAACTTGGGTAATTAATCTCTCATGACTGTGGTAAAAATCTTAGCTGAAAGGGGAGAGGGCCCGGCCACACCTGACAGACCAGACTCTTAGATTAGAAGATAACATGATTTCAGGCTGCAGATGTTGGCACCATTGGAAGACACATTGCGAGCCTCTTCAGAACGGTTAGTAGAAGATGAGCAGGGAGCCCCAGTACACTGGGACTGTCCAGCAGCCATGTGTCTACAATTAGACATGTGATCACAAAGCAGTAGGGCAACTTAAAGGCTCAAAAGGCAACCCTCCAGGTACCAATGAACATGGACAGCTGGAAGCAAATGGCCAGAGGTAGCCAAAATCACTGTAGGCAGGCAGCAGTAACAGATCAAGGATTAAAGTTCCATACAGCTGTTTTGAAGCAGGAGCAGAAGTTGCTTCCTCAATGCTGTAGGACAGGAAAGAGTGTGGTGTGCATAACACTCCACCCAACGGATGCCAAGGGCACTTTGTCCCACAGAGTTATCCCCTTTCACAGCAAAAACCACAAGGAATAAAGATGCCAAACGACCTAAGTAACTGAGGTAGCTCCCAGTCAACTGGATTATTTGCCAGCCAAGTTATTTTACTAGAATGGAGTCTGGAAGATGCTCCATGCAGAACTTGCAACTGAAGGTCTCTTATAGGCTATCCTTGAACATACAGTCTAGCAGGGTGCAGGGACCCTAAGAAGAAAGAAAAAAAAAACATATTAGAAGCAGGAAGGTGTTAAAAGTGTTTGCAAACGGCTAAAGTCTTTTTATCTTCATGCATTCTATGCATGAAGGTAAAAACCTTCTCTGTGCAGCAGCCCCCCCAAACACTCACCTAAGCCCCTTCTCGAACCAGCGATATGCATTGGAGTCTGAGCTATCCCAGGACTCCCTCCCATTGGCTGAGACAGCAACAGAAGCCATTGGCTCCCGCTATCAGTCACAGCCAGTAAGCCAATGAGGTGTGTGTGTGGACACACGGAGCAAAGGGTGACCCCATAGCAAGCTGCTTACTGTGGGGGCACCCTAAAGGAAAGGGGGGCAAGGTAAGCCTGAGGGGGACCCAAGAAGAGGAGGATCCAGGCTGCTGTGTGCAAAACCACTGCACACAGCAGGCAAGTATACTAGGTTTGTTAATTTTAGAACATGCTGGTAATGGGAGGGTTTTTTGTGGTGGCCTACAGTTTTGTTTGCCAGTATAAAATTGAAGGTAAACACTTGCCGTGCCCCTGAACGAAGAAAGTGCTGGCACTAGATCTTCTGCTCAGAGTTGCTTAAATCTCAGAAATGGATGGACAGATATGCAAATTCTTTGGCAGGTAAAACCATTCCCATTTACGCATTTTTTTGTCTGGAGTTCGGGTCCAAATATACATCCCCACATTGTAATAAAAATGACCGATACTGCTGAAGAGGAAGGTCGCAATTCAGACGCTGCCAATTAGTAAGCTCTCTGAACATCATCCCCTGAAGATCCTCCAGCATAAACTCCATGACCAATACACATGAACAGTCCTATTCCCCACCATTTTTTTTTTTTTATTATTATTATTATTATTGTCACTTATTCCAGTACAACAGCTAGCTATTTATCTAAAATAAAAACGATAGAGGGTCCACATTCAACTTTGCATATTACTTGGCAAAAATGCTATAAAAACATGTCTCACCTTGTAAAATGTATATCTTGTCTTTATATTCTACAGCGCTATGAAACTCCATCGCCACTGGCATTAAACTCACAGCCGTCCAACAATTGTCTCTTACATCATAGCACTCGACGGACTTGAGTGGGTTGCGACCATCTCCTTCGTAAACTCGCCCACCTATTGCGAAATGCTTACCACAGCAGTGAACCAATTTACAACCTATACGTGCTCTGAGCAAGGGGGCTTTGGCTACCCACCTATTGTTTGAATGGTCGTACAACCAGAAGTCACTTTCCGCTTTGTGGTCTATGCAAACGTCATTGTTGCTAGGCTTGTAACCCCCCGCAATGAAGAGTTCGTTATCTGGTGTTACGAGAATGCCAACCTCGCGCAGGTCCCCTGGGGGTTTGCATAGTTTATAGACTTTCCCTGTGACAGTATCCACACAAGGCACAGTTTGTTTCTTCCCTGAGTGTTTACTAGCGGCTTCAAAGCAGATTATCATTTCTGAAGCGGTCATGCCAAGACGCCTATTACAGTAATTGGCACTAAGCATTCCCTTTTGGACATGGTTTTTAGGCATCGCCCGTGCAAACATGGGAGGGATCTTTTCCACGAATTGTTCTTCCATAAGAGGAATACGGATACATTTGGCAAAGATCTCCGGGAGGTGCTCCTCCCTCTCAGCCTGGTCATGTTCAAACCAAGAGATGATGCTGGCGTAGACGTACTCCTCCTTATCTACTTCCAGGTCGTCACTGTTGAGGATACTTATAAGCTGATCTTTCTCCAGTTGCAGAAACTCCTGCTCTTTGGTGACACACAAAAACTTTTTACGTATGTATTCTTGAGACTTGTCTTTCAGTTCTTGGTTATCGTAGTGATCTGCAAAAACAAATACTCCTATACAGTTCTGAGGGTCCAGGCGGCTGATCATGTACTGGGCGCACTGGTCCTGGAGTGGATGGATCTGGAAGATGCTAGCTGCAGTGAACAAAGCTTGGACGTTGGCCTCAGTCAGCTGAACTCTGGAGGTATAGGCGTAGTTCAGGACAAGCTCCATGGACTCCTCTTCAATGCCTACTAGTCGGACTTCTTTCTGTGTGCTCTCTGTAAGGCCACTGGTGAACATAGATCTGGGGAGCAACAAAAACATTTAAAAAAGGGATACTTTATTTTTTAGCAATTTCTAAAGCGGAGGTTACATTATATGCCATGCTTTATCAGAGCTGCTCTATCCTCTGGATTCAGGGACCTACATAGGTATCCTTGTGTGTGCTCCTGACCTGGGGCTGTGTATATCAAAATGCAAACACATAGTCTTAGGACAGCAAGCTATTCCCTTGATCCGGTCTCCTCTATGCCATAAGATGGACATCTGCTGCCTTGGTACATAGAGTGCACTCTCCTGATCAGAAAGTTTGAGGAGTCTGTGCTTATACTGTAGTAGAACTATAGGCAAAACTTATTTTTCCATTTCAGAGTAAGGGAGGATTATAACCAGTCAGTTTATTTTTTGCTATCTGTCATTGGGGAAAAACAATCAAATAGATATATACTCACAAACCAAAGAATAAAAAGCAGTACGATTAGTCCGCAATGGTAGTCGATGCAATGCTGTGCCCCAATTGGGGATAAGCTGACACGTTTCGGGAGACGAACCCTCTTCCTCTGAGCAAGGGGGTTCGGCTTCCAAAACGTGTTAGCTTATCCCCAATTGGGGCACAGCATTGCATTGACTACCATTGCAGACCATTCACACTGCTTTTATCATCTTTTGGTTTGTGAGTACATATCTTTTTGATTATACAATAAATACGTGGTACACCACGGTAATGCATGATGAGTGCGCGCCCTTTTTTCGTTTTTTGTTCATCTGTCATTGGGGAGATTTACCTTCACTTCCTGTCCCATAGCCAAATCAGGGAGAGAGGAAATCTGTGCATATTGAGAGAATTCTTAGGGGAGTCCCAGGTCACCAGAACTAGTGTCCCCATTGGAAGATTTCCCCTCTATTACTTTTCTGAGGACAACCTGAAATTTGGGATTCTATTTTACTTCCACTTTCAATAATACGGGTAAATAGGACAAACAGAGAGTGACTCCCCCTAATGGGGACACAGACAACAGCAATCACTACTGACAGTCCTGCCCAGTTGCGAATTCAGGCTTGTTGACTTCTATAGGAACGCTTCTGAATCGCACAAGTCAGTCATTCAGTCGTGAACAGGATAAAATCCTAAAATTATTCTAAAAAGAATCAAATGTCCCCCTCATTAAACAAATCCCTAATTGGAATACATAAATAATTAATTCACACCCCTTATAAGTGATAATAAATAATAGTACAATCAAAAATACCCCTAACAATGTCCAGTGTCTCAATAGGCCGAACCAATATTACAGTTGCAAGAAAAAGTATGTGAACCCCTTGGGATTACGTGGAGTTTTGCATGAATTGGGCATAAAATGTGCTCTGAACGTCATCTAAGTCACAACAATAGAAGAACACAGTCTGCTGAACATAATACTACACAAACATTAGATGTTGCCATGGTTTCATTGCACATAACATGTAAACATTCACAGTGCAGGGAGGAAAAAGTATGTGAACCTTTGGACTTAATAACAGGTTGACCCTCCTTTGGCAGCAATAACCTCAACCAAACGTTTCCTGTAGTTGCAGATCAGACCTGCAAAATGATCTGGAGTAATTTTGGACCACTCCTCTTCACAAAACTGTTTCAGTGTAGCAATATTCTTGGGATATCTGGTGTGAATTGCTCTCTTAAGGTCATGCCACAGCATTTCAATCGGGTTGAGGTCAGGACTCTGACTGGGCCACTCCAGAAGGCGTATTCTGTGCTGTTGCAGCCATTGTTTTGTTGAATTACTTGTATGCTTTGGGTCATTGTCCTGTTGCATCACCCATCCTCTGCGGAGCTTCAGTTGGCGGACAGATGATCATACGTTTTCCTGCAAAATGTCTTGATAAACTCTGGAATTCATTTTCCCATCAATGACAACAATCCGTCCAGGTCCTGAGGCAGCAAAGCAGCCCCAAACCATGATGCTTCCTCCGCCATGTTTTACAGTGGGGATGAGGTTTTGATGTTGGTGTGCTGTGCCTTTTTTTCTCCACACATAGTGTTGTGTGTTCTTCCCAACAACTCAATCTTGGTTTCATCTGTCCACAGTATATTTTGCCAGTAGTGCTGTGGAACATCCAGGTGCTCTTTTGCAAACTTCAAACGTGCTGCAATATTCTTTTTGGTCAGCAATGGCTTCCTCCGTCGTGTCCTCCCATGTACTCCATTCTTGTTTAATGTTTTCCTTATTGTAGATGT
Source organism: Staurois parvus (assembly GCF_062004578.1). Lineage (NCBI taxonomy): Eukaryota > Metazoa > Chordata > Amphibia > Anura > Ranidae > Staurois > Staurois parvus. The sequence goes on along the minus strand of NW_028317958.1, from coordinate 4,013,363 downwards.
GTCAACAAAAATGTTAGCATGTGCCAGAGATTTCTGTAGGTCTTTAGCTGACACTCTGGGATTCTTCTTTACCTCATGCAGCATTCTGCGCTGTGCTCTTGCAGTCATTTTTACAGGACGACCACGCCTAGGAGGAGTAGCAACAGTGCTAAACTTTCTCCATTTGTAGACAGTCTGTCTTACCGTGGACACATGAACATCAAGGGTTTTGGAGATACTTTTGTAACCCTTTCCAGCTTCATGCAAGTCAACAATTCTTGATCGTAGGTCTTCTGAGAGCTCTTTTCTGCGAGGCATGGTTTACATCAGACAGTGCTTTTTGAAACCAGTAAACCCAAAACAGGTGTGTGTTTTTTTAAGGGCAGGACAGCTGTCAGCAACACATCCAATATCACCACACTGATTGGAGTCAAGGTTGGCTCACTCCTGGCTCCAATTAGCTCTGGGAGAAGTCATTAAGCTAGGGCCTCACATACTTTTTCCTCCCTGCACTGTGAATGTTTACATGTTATGTGCAATTAAACCATGGCAACATCTAATGTTTGTGTGGTATTATGTTCAGCAGACTGTGTTCTTCTATTGTTGTGACTTAGATGACGTTCAGAGCACATTTTATGCCCAATTCATGCAAAACTCCATGTAATCCCAAGGGGTTCACATACTGTTTCTTGCAACTGTATAAAGATGAATGTAATCAACTTGAAATTACTTATAGTGTTGATCCCTTATGATTAAGTCCCGGATGTGACGAAAGGCGTCAGGGGAAGTAACGGACGCAAGGAGCAGGAACCGGAAGTGATACGGCGGCCATCTTTACTTTTGGAAATCGCTGTACTCTCCACATGGGAACTGCCTGGTAATCCCCAGGAACTGGGGGATATATATTTTGTGCATCTTTTATTCTATTTACATGTAAGCAGATTCATTAAAGCAATATGGTCTTGTAATATACGGAGTTACACTATCATTTCTTATTATACAGTATATGTTTGGAGCCTGGAATACTTGGATCAAGGCTGATGGATAATAATGGAGGGATGATTATATAGTGCTACTCTGCAATAGTAAAGGAGGAGAAAGAAATTTGTTGGGTGATTTCTACAACTGTCATCTTAAGGCGTTCTCTTTTATCTTTGGTAAGGGTATATATATGCCTTACTTATGAGAAGTGTCACACTTTGAGTGGTTTTCACTGTATGAAACATCACTAATTGGCACGAGTGCTGTTTGTAATTTTTCACGAGTCTCACTATTTTTGTGATATATTTATATTTATTTTTTTCTCCTTAGTATTATGGTAATGCACTATTTTAGTTTATTTTTTATTTTTGAGGTTTTCTTAAAAGTCACCAGAAGGAATCAACACTATATGGAATTTCAAGTTGATTACATTCATCATTCTAATATTGGTTTGGACTATTGAAACACTGGACATTGTTAGGGGTATTTTTGATTGGACCATTATTTATCATCACTTATAAGGGGTGTGAATTAATTATTTATGTATTCCAATTAGGGATTTGTTTAACGAGGGGGACATTTGATTCTTTTTAGAATCATTTTTGAATTTTGTACTTTCAGGGGTTGAAAGTTTTTTCTAATTTGAATCCAGAGAGTGATTGGGCCTTTGTGAGATATACCATATTCACATTTTTTTGGTTTTGATAGGATAAAATCCTAACCTGAAAGTGTCTAACAACTATTTTGTCAATTACCTGTGAAAACGGAGCTTCAGTTTGCACCGCACATGTGTGAATCCACACTCAGAATTGGCAGCCAATGCCAGTGGAGTCTTAAACAAGCAATTGGAACATATTTGTATCGGTGCATCCCTACATTCCATGGTACGTTATTTAGTTCAGAGTATTTTCATGAGTACTTGTGAACATGCTCCCAAAACTTTGCAATTTGCGTCCATATGTAATGGACTCAAAGTGCACCACAAAAGAATAGCATGTGATTTGAACAGAAATGCGATTCTTGTCCAAATCGCATGCGGTTTCCCCACTGCTCCTGTGTTAACCCAGGCTGGTCATTGCTGTTTAAAAGGATAAGTTCACCTTTGGGAACATGATACAAGCTCCAAATGCTGCAGCCATCACCCAATCCCCCCCATGCTCACTAAGACAGCAGTACGGGGAGAAGTTCCCACTTTAATAGATTGCAGCCGTGCGGGGCTCCACTCACACGGCCGCGTCATTGATTCACAGAGTTCTGTGAATGAATGAACTGCAAGTCCTAACAGCTTTAGCGGCTGTTGGCTTGTAGTTCTCAATGAACTACCAGAGCACTGTGAAGCGCTGTAGCAGTTAATTGATTCTTCCTGTCAGTATATCTACTTACCCGTATGGGCAAGCAGATATACCAACAGGTCAGTGGGAAACCTGCAAGGCACCAGCAATCTGCTGATGCAATGCTTTACAGGTTACTGCAACCAAAAATAATAAATGCACATTTTTTTTACCTGCACAAAACTGTGCATTTATTATTTTTGGTAAAAAAAAAAAAAAAAAGAACTTATCCTTTAATCTGCCACCATCCTCTGCCTGATAGCCAACACCAAGGTAAAAACACCCCCACACACCCTTCTCTCCCACTCTCTGCACAGCAAGGGATCAGTGCAGGGAGGTTTCCTGAACAACTCCTGTGTGAGCTATGACAAGCCGGGGTTCACACAGGAGCAGTGGGAAAGCCACATGCAGTTTGGACAGGAATCGCACTCTTGTTCAAATTGCATGCTATTGTTTGTGGTGCAGTTTTGTATTGACACAAATCACACCGCAAAGTATCAATACTTGGTATCGGCGTGTACTTGACCAAAAACATTGATACTAGTACTTGCCAATCAAAAAAACGGTATAGGTGCATCCCTAGTGGAATGTTATCCTGGTGCTTGAGAATATAGTAGATTAAAAAAAAAAAAAAAAAAAAAAAAAAGTTTGTTTTAAACACTTTTGAATGAGCTTGTGAGAACTGAAATAGGGAAGCTGCCAGTGCCAACTAGCTTTAGGTCATTCCCACCTTTGCATGCTTTCCCAAATGGTCGCTGACTTGAAACAGGCATGCATCCAATGAAAATATGGGAAAAAAAAAAAATAATAATTATCTGTACTTCTGTCTAGTATGTTTGTTTCAGGTAAGCGATAAACGTAGGTAGTGAAGTTAAGACAGGAATGAAGAAATGACAGCTCCAAAGCCTGCACCAAAGAAAAGAAAAGAAAACACCACACAAAAACAACCACCAACACACAAACAACTAAGCAGTGAGATTGCCAAAACATCCATTGTCATGGGATCAATATACAATGCTACTGCAAGAAATAAACTGTTAGACAAATCTAAGACCAAGCCACAGTATTGGTATTCGGTGCTGAAAGTGTTTATATGACAGGAGGTGAAATCCTAAATGCAACTGAATGCAAATATGGAGTAAGAGGGATTTTAATGTTTTGAAGGACCCAAGAATTAATAGGGAACAGAAACAGTGTAGATGATGATGGAAAAATAGGCGAGGCATTGCTCCACCTTGGTTCTACCAGTGTGCAAGGAAATCAGGAAGGCGATAATGATCTGTATAGTGGCACCACTACGTTACAAAAGAAGTCTAGAATTAAATCTAGGGCGTTTTCAGCCCAACATACCAATGCCAATATTTGTGCACTTGTACAAGTAACCAAGGAAATTGAACAATTGTCTTTGAAGACAAAATGGCCCTTTAATTTACCTTGGCATCAGGAACAGGCACAGATTAGCTGTTCAGAACAATCTAGAGATAGTGATTAAACCACCACATAAAAAAGTAGAAAACTTTGCAGATATGGACAATAGCCAGTATAAATTATGTGCCATGAGATTTTAAAGAACAAGGAATGGTATTGTCAAGATTTCTTTGGAAAGCATTTATGATTTCCAATGTAAATATCTGAAAAAATCATAGCAAAACACATGGCTAATCTCATCAAATGCATACAATTTACATCGTCATCAGGCAGGCTCATCTCAGATGTGAAATGTTAAAATGCAAGTAGGCTCCTATATCATTTAAAGTGTTCCTAAACCCACAACAGTAAACAGTCTGTATATGCAGTAAAGCATGCTTGATATACTCACTGTGGGTCCTAAGGGTTTAATCCTCTGCATTGTGTAAAAAGGTTGTTTGGTCCTTACTTCTCTGATCCCCCCCTTCTTCCTGTGCCGCTGCCCCCCCTTATCTCCTGATAAGACATATCATGTGGAGACACTCTGCAAATGCTCAGTTTGGTGTGTATTGCTAGAGGTTTTATTATTGGGAGAGTGAATAAGATCAGCACAAGGGCAATTAGCACTGTCCAGATAGAGGTCAGGGGTTCCGCATACTCTTAGAGCGGAACAAAAACTCCTACTAAAAGCTTTAACCAGTGCTCTGCTGGACACTGATAGAAGTCACAAGACTGCTCTAACTGCTAATGAGAAAGTATTCAGCAGTTTATATTTACTAAAATAATTGCATTTCCATGTTCTGTGTACTGTGGGAGACCAGAAAGAGTGAATGCAGGGTCCCGGGTTTAGTAGCACTTTAAAATCACCACAAACCTACCCTCACATGTTAGATGCAATTGAACTCCTAAAGATAATTTAGGAATCACTATACCCTCCAGGGCTTTCCTGGAACCCATTGATATTAAGGCATTGTACAGGAATATCCCCATGTTCAGAGAATAAACGCGGTTGTCCTCTTCCCCTTAAAAACTCTCAAAGCCCCGTCCATACAATGCATTCATACCTCATACGCAGAATGCTTTTACATTCCAAGATTCCCTCTACCTCCAGGATCAGAGAGCTGGGAACGGGACACGTTGTGCACCATCAGATGCCAACTTCTACCTGGGAGTAGCCAACATCTGCAGCTGTTTGTTGCGCACAGTGTGTGCAACAGTGTTCACAACCGCTGGCATGAATGTAATCCTTGCTGGCAGCCGCTCCTAGCCACACAAAAACGCCTTTATGATTGTAGTTCCACAGCCAAGAACTTAAAACTATGCCAGATAGTTTACACTCCTACATGCAAACCTTGGATTTTTAAAAAGGAAAAAAAACACAAAAAAAAACCAAAAAAAAAAAAAAACTGGTGACTGAGTGCGTTACTTATAGCATTAAGGCACAGATTTTCCCCTCATACTCTGTAGTGATGCACCGATACCAAAAATTCAGAATGCATGTGGCCGAAAACTGGACCGACTGCGTATGTGGGGTGGGGAGGCTCAAAATTTTTTTTTTAAACTTATGATTTTATTGCTATCACATGGGGGACCATTAGTCTCCTATGTGACAGCATATGAGTGACAGGTCTTCTTTGTAGGGGGGAGGGGGTGGGGAGACGAGCAGTGTATACAGTGAGGTAGCAGTGTATACAGAGAGGCTCCCTCACTGGCTGTCACTATATGTTGGTGCCAATTTTTAAATGCAATTATCAGCTTTTTTTTTCTTCACTATAGCTCACAGAATTAGCTGTCACTTTCCCTGGAACTAACGGAACTTTTTTATCTCAGGAAAGAAACTAAAAAGGAAACATTGTTTCTTTTAGCTGGAAGTGACAGCTAATTCTGTGAGCTACAGTGAAGAAAAAAAATAAAAAAATAAAGCTGGCAATTGCATTTAAAAACCAGCACTGACATAGTGACAGCCAGTCACTGTATACACTACTCCTCTCCTGCTTTCTCCGCCACCTCACATCTGCAGTACACACAGTCCCCTATCGGCAGAATGCTGATAGAGCTATTTCGGCGGCCAAAATTTCGGTGCATCCCTAATACTGTGTATTCATTAGGCACATAAAAAAAAAAAAAAAAAAAAAAAAAAAAAAAATTATATATATATATATATATATATATATATATATATATATATATATATATATATATATATATATATATATATATATATATATATATCTCTAATTGATAACCACCAAAACTGGAGCAGACAGAAAATGGTTACCATGCACAGCTGCCTCAATCAGCTCCTATCTTTACCTTTTTTCATTAGGCTACAATCACATTGGCGATTTAGGCTGGTGAAAATTGTAGTAGCAAGAATCTAACTCCTGCTGTGGTTGTGATTGCCTAGGTGAAACCACTGGTCCCTTTCACTATAAATGACAGGTTGCCAGCAGACACAGCCGTTTGCGGTTCTTCGCACAACCAGCGGTGATCGCTGGTGGACACAGTGGGTCCTGCAGTGATCACCACAGGTTATTCCTGCCTGTGCAGAGAGCCGCAAATTTCTGCATCTGTCAGTGACCCGTCATAGTGAATGGGGGCCGTCAGCCGCACCTAGCCGATCACAGACGCAGCAGAAAATCAGAAGATTCTTGACAGCCTAAATCGCAGGACAGCTTTAAATTTCTGTGATTTTTTATTGCACTTCTCAAACAGAAAAAGCTTCCAATGGTATATTTACCAGACCAAAGGGGAGCAAATAAGAGAAGTTCATTATTAAGGTGTATGCTGCACACTTTAAGATTCCAAGGCAGGTTTAATTACGATTGGTGGCCGGCTTTTTTTTTTTCTTTTGTTAAGATCTGAATGTGAGAATCATCAAGGAGGAAGTTCCAGCATCACCAGTAGATGAGTTTCAGGATCACCAGATTAAACTACTCAGTGGGTAGGCCTTGTTCTTTGTAAGCATCTTAAGTTTCAGGATTACTGAACAGGATCTTAAAAGTATAACTAAAAAGGCAAAAAGGTTTCAGCTTTAGATATGCATTAAACAGACCTCACAACAAAAATCAGATGAAATCTCCATAGAACATACCTGAAGTATGGACTGATTGCTGCAAGAACATTTCTGTGACAAGAAAAACGTTTGCCGGTTTCCACCTGTACGACAATATCCGTCAGCTTGCCTTCATCGTACATTGCTTTAAGCTGCTGGAGGATGCTGCAGGCATGGTAAGGGTCCACAGCACTGATGACTGGACTAGGTGAAGGAGTGCCATTCTGTGTTTGTGAAAATTTGGCTACTTCTATAGAAAACAATTTCAATAGGTTAAAAAAAAGCAATATTTGCATATTCCCTAAGGAACAGAACTGATGAATACAAATGTCAAAGATGTGCTCTTACTTGTCATTTACATATAACATTTAAAGGTTGTAATGGGTTTTCAATCATTTCTTACATGGAAATTAAAGTGGGAGTTCACCCAAAAGTGGAAGATCTGTTTGTTCACCTCCCCCCCCCCCCCCCCCCTCCATTGCCACATTTTGGGAAGGGAGCTGGTACCAGCTCCCACTTCCAGTCAGATGCACCGCGGTAATCTGCAAAGGAAATTTTCTTCCTCTGGGACATAAGACTGCAGGACCATTCACAAAGTGCAGCGCGTTCTGCGCATCCACAGTAGGAAACCGGTTGTGAAGCTGCAAGGCTTCACTTCCAATTTCCCTTACTGAAGATGCCGGCACCTGCAAATTAAGCCGATTGAAGAATTGGCTCAGGTGGGGATATCGCCGAATCCCTAGACAGTCAAGGGTGCTTATTTTAACCGCTAGCCTACAGGGCACTTTTACCCCCTTCCTGCCCAGGCCAATTTCCAGCGCGCTCACACTTTAAATGACAATTGCGCGGTCATGCAACACTGTACCCATATGCCATTTTTATCTTTTTGCAACAGATATAGCTTTATTTTGGTGGTGTTTAATCAACTCTGTTTTATTTTTTTCTTAAGCCAAAAACCACTGAAAATTTTGAAAAAAAGTTTAGTTTTTGTTATAAAATTTTGTAAACAAGTGATTTTTCTCCTGCACTGATATGCACTAATGACGCTGCAGTGATGGGCATTGACAGGCATCGCTGATGGGCACTGATAGGCGACACTGAAAGGCAGCTCAGATGGGCACTGATGTGGCACTGCTGGGGCCACACTGATCATCAGGGCACTTGTCCCCACCGCGGAATGCCGATTACCGGCTCTCCTCTCCAGCTGTCAGCGTGTCAGCTCGAGAGGAGAGAAATGCTGATAACCGGCATTTCCCTGTTTACATGTGATTAAACACAGCTGATCACATGACAGAGCCAACATCTTTGGCTCTTTCCGTGGATCGGTGATCCGCTGTGTTCGAGGAACACAGCGCACCGATGATCGCCGCGCTCTCCCTGAGCCGCGCATGCGCAGTGAGAATGGGAGAACCACCTTGCGCCCGTCATTGGACTATATGGCGGGCGGTGGTTAAAGTCAGAAGCTATGGTATTTGTAGCTGCTGACTTTTAATTTTTTTTGGGAGGGGGAGCCTGGAGCTCCGCTTTAAATTACTTTTTCCAAGTATAATGTGAACACAGGGTACATCCATAAACCTCATGCAGGCATTCCAAAAATCTCCTACTTGCTTGTTGGCAACCCAAGATACTTCAATCTCTGCTAGGAAAGGAGAGATAGGGGTGTCACACCTTTGACAGCTGTGTGTGTAATCTGATCTCTTGTGTAGAACTGTTTTATGAAAGCCAGAAGTTTTGAACGGCTATCTATAACTTACTGCCTGGTGGCTGAACGTGGTCTTAAATCATTTACCGGGAAAAAAAAAAAAAAAAAAAAAAAAAACCACAAACCCACATGTACAGTCAGGTCCATAAATATTGGGACATCGACACAATTCTAACATTTCTGGCTCTATACACCACCACAATGGATTTGAAATGAAACAAACAAGATGTGCTTTCACTGCAGACTGTCAGCTTTAATTTGAGGGTATTTACATCCAAATCAGGTGAACGGTGTAGGAATTACAACAGTTTGCACATGTAGCTAAATTTGGTCTCATGTAGATGGGGGAGGCTTCAAAAAAAAAAAAAAAATCACAAAAGATTGCAGGTAAAAGAAAATGCAGCATGTGTTGTAGCTCTTCATTCTGGAAGTGTAATTACTGTCTGTGCTGGTCCAGCTCTGCCTGCTCTCACCTCACTACATGTAACAGTCAGGGGAGGAGGAAAGGAAATATTATTCAGGTGTCCAACAGCTCTGAGTCTGCTGCTATTGCATTCAAGATTATGACAACCAACAGCAGTCTCCGCGTATTTGGATGGTTGGCTTTTAAAGCTACATGAAATACACATACTGTAAATATGTAGGGAGATTGTTTCAATGAATGGACTAGTGACAGGGTATCTAACATAGACTTCCCTGCTTTTGTCCTCAGTCCTCCATAAACTGCACTGCATACAGCCTTCACTAACAAGTAAATGTGCTTTCCAGCTGCCCCTGCCATACACAGCGGGGTCTCCTATTAGTACACTCCACTACTACCAGACTCATGCAAAAGGATTCACAGAAACTGATGGAACACACGGACTTTATTCCACGATGGGGCACTTGGATGCAGCAAATAAAATGAGACAGAACAATGGCAGATGTACAGCTCGAGATATAAAGCAAATAAGAGTACAGTAGTTATTAGGAATGTTGTAGCCTATATGTGTGTGATTGAATATATAATATATATATATATATATATATATATATATATATATATATCTATCTATCTATCTATCTCATTTAAGTAGCAGAGAGGGTTATTAATCAGTTTCAGCTACTTTGGTGTTAATGAAATTAACAGGTGCACTAGATGGGCAACAATGAGATGACCCCCAAAGCAGAAATGGGTTTACAGGTGGAGGCCACTGACATTGTATTCCCTACTCATCTTTTCTGAGTGTTTTTCACTAGTTTTGAATTTGGCTAGAGTCCGTGTCACTACTGGTAGCATGAGGTGGAGAGGAGGAGACAGGCAGTAACTCTAGAAGAGCTGGACAGGGCCGTAGAAGGTCCTTAACTCATCAGCAGGACCCATATCTGCTCCTTTGTGCAAGGAGGAACAGGATGAGCACTGCCAGAACCCTACAAAATGACCTCCAGCAGGCCACTGGTATGAATGTCTCTGACCAAACAATCAGTAAGACTTCATGAGGGTGGCCTGAGGGCCCAACATTCTCTAGTGGGCCCTGTGCTCACTGCCCGGCACCATAGAGCTCAATTGGCATTTTCCATCGAACACCGGAATTGGTAGGTCCACCACTGGCACCCTGTGCTTTTCACAGATGAGAGCAGGTTCACCCTGAGCACGACAGACGTGAAAGGGTCTGGAGAAGCCGTGGAGAATGTTATGCTGCTTGTAACATTGTTCCACATGTCCCTTTTGGTGGTGGGTCAGTGATGGTCTGGGGAGGCATATCCATGGAGGGACGCACAGACCTCTACAGGCTAGACAATGGCACCCTGACTGCCATTAGTTATCAGGATGAAATCCTTGGACCCATTGTCTGACCCTACGCTGGTGCAGTGGGTCCTGCGTTCCTCCTGGTACACGACAATGCCTGGCCTCATGTGGTGAGAGTATGCAGGCAGTTCCTGGAGGATGAAGGAATTGATACCATTGAATGACCCCCACACTCACCTAACCTAAATCCAATAGAACACCTCTGGGATGTCATGTTTTAGTCCATTCAATGCCGCCAAGTTGCACCTCAGACTGTGCAGGAGCTCAGTGATGCCCTGGTCTAGATCTGGGAAAAAAATACCCCAGGACATCATCCGTCGTCTCATTAGGCGCATGCTCCAACATTGTCAGGCATGCATACAAGCACGTGGGGGTCATACAAACTATTGAGTACCATTTGAGTTGCTGCAATGAAATTTCAGCAAAATGGACTAGCCTGCTTCATAATTTTTTCACTTTGATTTTTGGGGTGTCTTTGAATTCAGTCCTCTGTATGTTGTTAATTTTCATCAAACGATGGGGAATCTTTACGTTCCTAACACATTACCCAGTCCATATCAGTATAGATATCCAGCATGAGATTTTTCCCCAATGAGATCTGATGTGTTTTCAAAGTGTTCCTTTAATTGTTTTGAGCAACACACACAGTTCTATAATGGATATGTGCTGAAAGTGCACACTCAGGGTTTAGAAATAACAGCTCTTAAGAGTAGCCATCCCCCCTTTATTCAAGGGACCAAAAGTAATTGGACAATTGAATCAAAAGCTGTTCCCTGGCCAGGTGTGGGCTAATCCTTCATTATTTCTTCATCAATTAAGCAGGTAAAAGGTCTGGAGTTGATTCTAAGTGCGGTATTTGCAATCTACTGCTGGGAACCTACATCATGCGTTCAAAAGGAACTGTCCATGCAAGTGAAACAGGCCATTGTAAAGCTTCAAATACGAAACAAATCCATCAGAGAGATAGCAGCAACATTAGGAGTGGCCACATCAACAGTTTGGTAAATTCTGAGGAAAGAACGCATGGTGAGCCCAGCAACATAAAAAGGTTACTCTTAAGAGTTGTAATTCCTAAACCCAATTTGGATGTACAAACCCTCAAATTAAACCTGAGAGTGTGCACTTTCAGCACATATCCATTATATAACTATAGCTGGAATATGTTGTGCCTGTGTCCAAATATATATGGACCCAACTGTATATCTCTCACACACACCAAGAGTCCTTCCCTGAAATTTCCTTGCTACTAAATATTCCCCATTCAACTGTTAGTGGTATTATAACAAAGTGGAAGCAACTGGGAACAACAGCAACTCAGCCACAAAGTGGTAGGCCACGTAAAATGACAGAGCGGAGTTAGCGCATGCTGAAGCGCACAGAAGTTGCCAACACTCTGCAGAGTCAATAGCTACAGACCTCCAAACTTGGTGTGGCCTTCAGATTAGCACAACAATGCGTAGAGAGCTTCATGGAATGGGATTCCATGGCAGAGCAGCTGCATCCAAGCCTTACATCACCAAGTGCAATGCAAAGCGTCGGAAGCAGTGGTGTAAAGCACGCCAATTTTGAAGTAAAAAAGTGATTATTAAATACTAACAAAAGAAAGTGCTGTTAAAAAATTATATAAAATTATTTTGGGTACGGCATTGCATGACTAACTGTCAGCCAAACTATCACAGCACACTGAAAAATGTGCCCAGTAACGAAGGGGTATTACAGGCCGGTATTCAAGTGGTAAAGATTTCTGCAGTTGCAGTTTGACCAGATCAAAAACAGATCTTGATCTCTTCACACTGGCCAAACGCAAATGTGCGGCCTCCTGGCATCTGGGCCTAGATGCTGAGCGGCCGCACATTTGCTTTCTATTAAAAAAGAACATATGTGCTGAAAGCGCGCGCCCCCAGGACACATGTCCGGTACTCACGGAAAGGTCCCGATCTACTCTTTGAATCGGGACCTTTCCCGATCATGTGACAGCGTGTCACATGACCCTAAAACCCACCCCGCTTCCCGGCTTCTGAAACCCCTAAAGGGCCGGGAGGCACCGGCGTGCAGGTGTTAACAGGGATTACTGTCACTTTAAACAAGCTGCTAGGCTGCACGTAGTGCTATATCCTACTAAAGCCAGCTAGCAGCTTTTTAAAGTGACAGTCAGCACAATCATTATGGTCTGTGTTTCAAGTGCAAGTTCTGCCTTAGCAACATTTTATAAGAAGCCTTCTATGTAACATGTTCCCAATATTACAGTCACTGCCAGATTCCCCTCCCTCTCCCTGTGACAGCAGAACAAGGAGAAAATTCCCTGTACTAGCTGTCACTTTTTAAAAGCAGTGCGGCCGTGCAGGGCTCCGTCCCCCACACGGCCGCGTCATCCATTCAGTGTTCTGTGAATGAATTAACTACAAGTTCTGACAACCTTAGCAGCTGTCGGCTTGTAGTTCTCAATGAACTACCACAATGCTCCACAGCGCCGTTCATTGATTCTTCCCATCAGAAGATCTGCTTGCCCATACATCCCATACAGGCAAGCAGATATACTGACAGATCTGCAGACCTACATGGCACCAGTGATTTGCTGATCACCGGTGCAATGCTTTACAGGCTCCTGCAACAAATATATGCATATTTTTTTACCTGCAAAAATATGTGCATTTATTATTTTTTATCAAAAGGTGAAAGTATTCTATGTAACTATGGTCAGGGATGCATTCCGGGCATTCATCTCTGGGCACATACAGCCCTAAACATCTGCACCTCTTGGTGCACCATCTAGCCTCTCAGAGTTTTACAGACTGCCAACAGTGGGGCTGTGCTTTTTGCCCACACAAAAGAGCTGGGATTTCATGCATGGGGGCTAAACACCCAGTGTGTATGAGGCCTAAAAGGGTAAAGCCAGAACGTTTTATTAAGTTGTGAAGAAACTGTGGAAATGTCTGGTTTTTTTTTTTTCTTGCCATGTCCTAATTGGAAAGATTTACCCTCACAGTTCGTTCCGGCAACCACTGTCACCAGAAAGTGATGAGAAATCCAAATTTACGTTCTCAGAACAGATGGTGGGGGAAATTCATTCAATGGGGAAACCTGCTTTGGTTAAAGATCTCTTTACATTCCTCTGCATTTTTGGGAAAGGAATTGAAGACAAATCTTCCACCTGGGACACAGAGGGAAAAAAAAAACAAAAAAAAAAAAAAAAAAACACACAACACCAAAAACATTGGTTCACACTATGGGGATGGGTTAAGACCATGTCAAGTTATTTTTGCCATTTACGTCTCCATTGGAGAGATTCATCCCTTTTTTGGACTGGTCACTGAGAACAATGTGAGGAGCAAACCCAACTTTAGAGCTGTCCCCAGAAAAAGAGGTGAGGGGAAATCTTGCAATGTTGACAAATTAGCCACAACAAATACACACACGCGCACTTTGGGAGATTTCTTATTACTTCCTGCTGTGTGTGCCAGGAAATGAAGGGTAATCTCACAGATAACCCTTTCATACTTTTTCCAAAGCTAGAGAAACAGTCATACATAATCAGGGAGCACTCAACCAACTGTGCAGCAATGTCTCAGGAACAGTCACAATGTCTTATGTAGGGCTTGTGAACACAGGTGATTACGGCCGCCAGATCAGTGCAATTCTACAGTCAGAGGGTTCCAAATAGTCAATGATGTGCACCCCTGGATGCGAACTGTCATCTGTACTTAACTGCAGCTAACCGCTTCATGTGTGATTACATGTGGTCAATATCAGGCTTCTTGTCTACTTCTGACCAGTAACATCAAAATATGCTGATCTGAATGCGATGCGAGACCCGAATCCACCAAGTTTTAGCGGTGAGTTTGGGCATCCTCTGAGCTCATCTCTAGCTGAACTAGTTCTTTTTTATAACCCCCTTCACGTCTAAGGTTAAAACAAATCTAAATGCCTAAGCACAATTTTGCAACGTTGACATGTGTTAGTAAAACCAGACATATCATCGCAACTACTTTGTACATCCAGGTGGATTATACCTTGTTTTTTTTCAGGACAAATTGGGCTTTCATTTGGTGGTAAATGAGTTTTTTTTTTTATCAAAGGAAAACTGGCCCAAAATAGTAAAAAAAAAATATTTTTTTTTTTTATTTAGCTGTGTGTTTCTTGTTACTACTATAACCTACCACCAAAGAACAACCCAAAATAAATTCTCCAGTTCTTGACGATCGCTGCGATATCATATGTGTGTGTTATTTGTACCTGTAGTACAGCCCAGAATCAATAGTGCACATTTTGTTTTTGTCTTTTTTTTTTTACCTAAAAACACACTGACACTGATAGGGATACCAAATTTTTTTAAAAAAATCCTGACCTTCACCTTTGACCCTGACCTTGACCCAAACACTAACCCTGGCACTGAACTAGATTAAACCTTGACCTAGTTATTTCTTTATCTTTTTTTTTTTTTTTTTTTTTTTTTTTACAAACAATTTTTTTTTACAAACAATTTTTTTTTCTCTCTATGCCAGAAGTTAGAGAGATACACTGTATCTCCCTCCTCCATTCTTAAGAGGGGAAAAAAAAAAAAAAAAAAAAAAAAAAAAAAAAAACACACAAGGGGGCTGGGCTGTACAATGACTGATCACTGTGAAAGCCAATCAGAGGCTATCACAGCAATCATGTGACCTGGAATTGGTAGTTCCAGGTCCCCGATCATAAAAACAGGACCTGGAGCTCTCAATGACACTGTGGTCTTTGCGCTGGGAGCGCGCTGTGCAGCGCACTCCCAGCACAGACAGGTACGCAAATATGCTATGCGGCCCCATGGAAAAAAAAGCCCAGTTCTGTGAGGCCGTATATTTGTGTTACATCGGCGTCAATGGGTTAATCCAATGAGCTGTGGGCTGGGTCATTCCCAATGCTTTGTTTACATGAGCCAAGCTGTGGAAGTGACCAGGCCCACAGCTGATTGGAGTAAAACAAAAAATATTGAGTTCTGAGTTTGGCTAGAGATGAATTCAGAGCTCATCGTGAAAGGAAAAGTTCAAATATGTATGTATTTTTTTTTATTATTACTAGCACTTTTTTTGTAGGTAAATAAAAAAAAAAAAAAAAAGGTGCATTTTTTTTTTTTTTTTTTACTCTGCAGCCTGTAAGGCTTTACCCCAGTGATCAGCAGACCACGGGTGCAACGTCAGGCTACTACAGACTCTAAGCCAGCTGTCTGCTCGTACCTCCCACATGAGAAGACAGTTACTGAATTGCAGGAAGAATCAATGAGCCAAGAGAGCACTCACCAGAACCTTCACAGTTCACTGAGAACTACAAGTCATTGGCAGCAGAGGCCAACAGTAGATGTAGTTCATTCATTCACAGAACTCTGAATGATGTGGCCGTGGGTGGAGCCCCACGTGGGCATGGGTGGAGCCCCACGAGGCCGTTCTGTTTTTAAATGCTGACAGCTAGTACGGGGAGAAGATTCCTCACCCGCTGTCATAGGGAGAAGAGGCAGGAGCTGAAACAGGTTACATGCGTCACCCTAAATAAAGATAGATCATGAAACATGTTCCAGAGATGAACTTATTCTTTAACCCAAAGCAGTCATGCACACAGTGGATTAGGGTCTTGCATTGCCCAGATCAGTGTATTTTGGTGATGGCCAACCAGCCACAAACAGGAAGCCTAAACAAAATCACTGGCAGGCTGATACTGTCTGCAGAGAGGAGTGCAGACCCCGTGCCCATCTCCACCTAGGGCATGAATATAAGATAGGAATGTTTGCTGTAGCAAACATCCTCTATTCACAGCACTCCCCTGAATGAGGCCTTATACCAGTGCTCTCCAAACTGCGGCCTGGATGTGGCCCTTTGGTTGATTTTGGGGCATTATTACTCCCCCCCCCCCACTGACACCAACGACGGGGCGCTACTTCCCCCCCCACTGACACCAACGACGGGGCGCTACTTCCCCCCCCACTGACACCAACGACGGGGCGCTACTCTTCCCACTGACACCAACGACGGGGCGCTACTCTTCCCACTGACACCAACGACGGGGCGCTACTCTTCCCACTGACACCAACGACGGGGCGCTACTCTTCCCACTGACACCAACGACGGGGCGCTACTCTTCCCACTGACACCAACGACGGGGCGCTACTCTTCCCACTGACACCAACGACGGGGCATTGTTTACTCCCACTGATACCAGGCAATTTTCTTCTCCCACTGGCCAGTCTGGCCTCCCCAAAAGTTTGAATGGCAGTAAATTGGCCCTTTGTTTGGAAAGATTGGAGACCCCTGCCTTAGGCGTTCAGGGGATATATGTCCTACTCGGGTCAATGCGGATGCCAGGAGCACCAACCTTTTACACAGGGACCAGTCATTCACTCCTATGCCCGGTGTACATAGCACCTGTGGCTTCCCGGAGTGCAGGGAATTGTACGCTAGAGGACATTTGCGCTGGAGGCTGAGCCCTTCGTCACGCTATAGATCTGGAACATGCAACAACATATCTCAGACATGTACAGATGATCTCACGCCTGCAAGTCCTTATCTAGGATGGGCAGACACCAGTTGGAGGTGTGTGTGTGGCCTGACAACCTGATAATGTACCCACCGGCCTCCCCCGGGACAGGCATGTTTAGGTCTATGGAGGACAAGGAGACAGCATTGGCTGATCTCTGGGCTATCCAGAGCACACTGCTGTTTCCAGAGATCACTTGGCTGAGGAGACCTGCTGCTGCCCACAGACATTGGGATTACATTGGCCACGTCAGGCAACCATCACCTCACACCAGAGCAAGGACCACAAACATCCCAGGGTCTGTGCCAGAAACAGGCAGAGCATGCTGGGACTTGTAGTTCTCCCAACAGCTGAAGAGCCTTCAAGGCTTCTGACTGGTACAATGTATTAACCACAGGCAGCTGCCATTCCCATACACCGGTCCCCCCCACCATCTCCTCCCTGACACCCGGAGCCCCCAACACCCTACCCACCTCCCTGCGCAGCCATTCTCCTCCTCCGGCTCCAGCCTGAGCACAAAACGTCACTTACTTCCTTTACAGAGCCCGGATGTCACCCGCCAACCAATCACCGCCCTCGCAGCTGTGCGCCGCCGGCATCTCATTGGCTAGGCAGCCGTCGAGCATGCCAGGGAGTGTAGTTCGGCGCGGTGAGAGGGGCGGGGCCGCGTCCGGCTTGCTTGCCATGACGTGTCATCAGCTGGGAGGGAGATACTGGGAAGTGTAGTTCAAGGGGAAGTGGGAATCAGCTGTGAGGGGAGATGACACAGGCAGAGTGGTCACCTATAAGACCATGCTGGGGTGGGGAGAGGGACGACAGGGACTTGTCACCCAGTGCTGGACGCACATATATCACTTCAGTTCAAATAAACTCAACTATTCATTAAATGGAAATAAAAGAGACAGTCTATAAGTGTTTTCACCTAAGATTCACTCAACTTTCACGAGAGATTAATACATATTGAACTTTAAAATGAGTCCTGAGCCGGGGCAGACTGACAACTCATTACATTACGTTACATTACATCGAGTTTATATAGCGCCAAAGGGTTTGCTCAGCGCTGTACAATAGAGGGGGGGACAATACATGAAACAGTACAGCAACTACAAGCAGCACACGAGGGGTAAGAGGGCCCTACTCTTTCGAGCTTACAATCTAGGAGGGAGGGGGTAGTGGTACAGGAGGAAGTGGCTGTGGGGGATGGAGTGGTAGGAGGAATGAAGGAGAGCAGCAGTTAGGTGAGGGTGGGGTAGGCTTCCCTGAAGAGGTGGGTTTTCAGGGAGCGCCTGAAGGTGAGGAGGGAAGGTGACAGTCTGATGGATTGGGGTAGTGAGTTCCAGAGGATGGGGGAGGACCTGGAGAAGTCTTGCAGACGTGCGTGTGAGGAGGAGACCAGGGAGCAAGATAGAAGGAGGTCCTGTGAAGAGCGAAGGGTACGGGTAGGGTGGTACTTGGGAATCAGGTTGGTGAGGTAGTTAGGGGCAGTGTTGTGAATGGCTTTGTAGGTCAGAGTGAGTAGTTTGAATTTGATGCGTTGGGCGATAGGGAGCCAGTGGAGGGAGAGGCAGAGGGGGGTGGCAGAGGTGGAGCGGGTGGTGAGGTGGATGAGTCTAGCCGCTGAGTTGAGGATGGTCTGAAGCTGGGAGAGCCTGCACTGGGGTAGGCCGGTGAGGAGGGAGTTGCAGTAGTCAAGGCGTGAGATAATCAGGGAGTGCACAAGTAGTTTAGTGGTGTCTGGGGTAAGGAAGGAGCGTATTTCGGCGATATTGCGGAGGTGGAGTCTGCATGTGTTTGTAAGTGATTTGACATGAGGTTGGAAGGAGAGGTTAGAGTCCAGAATGACCCCAAGGACTTTGGCTTGCGGGGCGGGATTGATGGTGGTGATGTTAGTAGTGATGGATAGGATGGGGGGGGGGGGGGGGGCGCGGGCAGGAGGGAAGACGAGAAGCTCGGTTTTGGAGAGGTTGAGTTTGAGGAAATGGAGCGACATCCAGTCAGAGATGTCGTTTAGGAGGTGAGTGATGCGGGCGGAGAAAGTGGAGGTGAGGTGAGGGGTGGAGAGGTAAATTTGAGTGTCATCAGCATAGAGATGGTAGTTGAAGCCGTGGGAGTGTATGAGTTTGCCAAGGGAGGAGGTGTAGATGGAGAAGAGAAGGGGTCCAAGGACAGAGCCCTGGGGGACCCCAACAGAGAGGGGGAGTGAGGGGGAGGTGGCACCATTGTAGGTGACACTGAAGGAGCGTCGGGATAGGTACGAGGAGAACCAGGAGAGAGCGGTGTCTCTGATGCCAAGGGAGAGTAGTTTATTAAGGAGGAGGGGGTGGTCAACTGTGTCGAAGGCCGCGGAGAGGTCCAGGAGGAGGAGGACAGAGTAGTCGCCTTTAGCTTTGGCGGTTAGTAGGTCGTTGGTGATTTTGAGGAGGGCGGTTTCGGTGGAGTGTAGGGGACGGAAGCCGGACTGTAGTGGATCAAGGAGGTTGTTGTCAGTTAGGTTAGGTTAACTCATGGGGCCCCTGGGCAATAGGAGATCATGGGGCCCCTGCGTCCTTGCCCAAACTCAAAAAAGCCTATGAAAAAGGTACCAGGGGCATCTCATGGGGCCCCCTACTGACCTCGGGCCCTCGGGCAGTGCCCGAGTTTCCAAATGGTCAGTCCGCCCCTGGTCCTGAGTGAATGTTGTGTGAAAACTGACCCCAAAGTATTGGAATTTTTAAAGGACAAGTACACATTCAGAGAAAGCTGGTGGGGAGGTGCCGCGTGGTGTGGCGGCGGCGGTGGCGGCGGCAGTAAACCGTACTCGTATTAACCAGTTCCTGCCAGCTGTACACATATATGCGTCTGTGAAGGAGGGTAAGCGGGACAGAACACACAAGGCAGATGTCAAACACTTAAAGCTTTATTGAAACAGACAACAGTCACTCAATGGGGAGTAGTGCAGAGAGAGAACCCAAAATACTTTGTAATTCAGCCCCGGTGGGCAAAGTTAAAGTCTCTACAGCACTTTGTAATCCAACAGGGAGGTAAGAAGCAGTTCATAAACAGGTCAGATAACACAGGAGAAGCATACACTCACGCAGAGCTGATGTGGCTTCTGGGGTCCCCCTCCCTCCAATGGGGCTCAGGCAGAGTATGGGCCACTAGAGTCCAGCTGCAGCTGGATCCCTCAGTGGCTGCACAGCAGAATGGCTGATCAGGACAGACCAGCACTGACCTCTTAAACCCCCAGGGCAGGACAAGAGGTGGAGGGGGGTCATTAGCAGGGTGACAATGGGGGAAGGCCTTAATTAAGTTTGTGGACATTTGGATGACAATGGAGGGGATGGACAGGAAAGGAAACACAGTAATTAGATTTGCAGCTGTAAACTGGATAACAGTGGGGAAGAATATACATTTGGACACAAACCAGGATGGGCAAGATGGACAGGGAAGGAAACACAATAATTGAATTTGTAGCTGTAAACAGGATAACAATGGGGAGAATACACTAATTGAATTTGGGACCTTTTGTGGAGGGGGCGCGTTAATTACAGCTAGGGGCCTTTGGCACACAGGAGTAGAATACTAATTGGAGGATGCTCTTCCTATGGCCAGGAGGGATTAATGAGGGAATTAATAATTGGGGATATTAAGCAGGAATTATTAGTTGGCCGGGCCCCTATATCGTGACAGCATCCTCTCAGCAGGTGGGCTTTAACGGCGAGAGGCCGCATAGATGCATCCCAAATGTAAACATTTCTGCACTGAAAGCACGCGTCCTGCCATTCCCAGCACAGTTACAGGCGGAAAGCTTCCGATGTCTTCTAGTGATCTGGAGCTTTCTGATCATGTGACCAATGTGACAGCCAATCACAGCAGTCACACGACCGATTTGCCTGCCTCTGCCACCCAGCAAGTTCACACCTAAGTGTTTTCCACAGCATTTTGCAGAAACGCACAGCAGTCCATTTAACATGTTTTTGTAAGGGACACGTTCACAGCTGCGCATTTTCACCGAGTGCGTTTTTTTGGAAAGGCTCAGGGACTATTTTGAATGAAAAAAGTTGCGTTTTTAGTTCTATAAACGTCAATGCAAACGCTGTAGTGAAGCATGTAGTGCATTTTTGCTGTATTTTTGCCACATTTTTTATGCATTTTTTAATGCGTTTTGAGTTTTAAATCTGCCTAGCAACAAGAAACAAACGCAAAACGCATCAGAAACGCTGCAAAATGCATCAAAATCGCAAGTGCAAAAATGCAAGACACACTGCAGAAAGGATCAAACACAAACTGCATAGGTGTGAACCTAGCCTTAGGCTCCATGCACACCAGAGGTTTTTTTAAACTCATAAAATGCTAGTAATAGCATTTTTTGTAGCGTTCAGAACAGGGGCGGACTGACAACTCATGGGGCCCCCGGGCAATAGGAGATCATGGGGCCCCTGTGTCCTTGCGCAAACTCACAAAAGCCTATAAAAAAGGTACCAGGGGCATCTCATGGGGCCCCCTCCTGACCCCGGGGCCTCGGGCAGTGCCCGAGTTTCCAAATGGTCAGTCCACCCCTGGGTCAGAAGCATTTAGGAGCATTAGCGTTTTATTAGTGTTTGTACAGAACATGTAGAGGGTAAAAAAGCTAGAAAAAAAGCTGTTAGGAGTATATTAGTAGCATGTTGCATTTTTTTCTGCTGGAAAAACGCTCCAAAAAACTCTACAAAAACTATTTTTTTCTGCTCCTAGACCATGGAGTTCAAAAAATGCTAACAGCCTAAAGCAATGTGAACGGACGCATAGGATGACACTATTTAGCTTCTAGTAGCAGAAAGAATATGCTGATAACAGCTTCTAGGAGCGTAAAAAAACGCTAGTGTGCATGGAACCTTAGAACCTCTTAAAGCAGCGGTTCTCAACCTGGGGGTCGCGACCCCTTTGGGGGTCGAACGACGCTTCCACAGGGGTCGCCTAAGACCATCGGAAAACACATATTTCCGATGGTCTTAGGAACCGAGACACCACTCCTCGCCGCCGCCGCCGCCACCGCCACCGCCGTCTCCAGGTGTGGGCGGGATGACATGCCGCCCCTGTCATCTGGACACACCTCGAGATCAATCCTCGCCTGTGATTGGCCGCCGGCACTGTAGCTCAGGAGAGGCACCGGCAAGGAGGTGGAGCTTGGAGAGGAGGAGCCGAGCGGCACCGCGAAGATCGAGCGAGTGAAGAGGAGGAGAGCGGCCAGAGAAGGAAGACATCTGACAGGTAAGTGTCGGTACCATGGGAGAGGGAGGGAGCGAGCGAGCCCAGGCTGGAGCAAGGGTCTGCAAGGTAAGTATCATTGGTGTCAGTGGGAATAGTGCCCCATCATTGGTGTCACTAATACCAATGATGGGGCACTATTCCTCCCACTGACACCAACGATGGGACACTATTCCTCCCACTGACACTAATGATGGGGCACTATTCCTCCCACTGACACCAACGATGGGGCACTATTCCTCCCCCAAATGACACCAACGATGGGGCACTATTCCTCCCCCACTGACACCAAGGATGGGGCACGATTCCTCCCCCCACTGACACCAAGGATGGGGCACTATTCCTCCCCCCACTGACACCAAGGATGGGGCACTATTCCTCCCCCCACTGACACCTATGATGGGGCACTATTCCCCCCACTGACACCTATGATGGGGCACTATTCCCCCCACTGACACCAATGATGGGGCACTATTCCCCCCACTGACACCTATGATGGGGCACTATTCCTCCCCCCACTGACACCAATGATGGGGCACTATTCCTCCTCCCACTGACACCAATGATGGGGCACTATTCCTCCCACTGACAGCAATGATGGGGCACTATTCCTCCCACTGATACCAACGATGGGGCACTATTCCTCCCACTGACACCGATGATGGGGCACTATTCCTCCCACTGACACCGATGATGGGGCACTATTCCTCCCACTGATACCGATGATGGGGCACTATTCCTCCCACTGATACCGATGATGGGGCACTATTCCTCCCACTGACACCGATGATGGGGCACTATTCCTCCCACTGACACCGATGATGGGGCACTATTCCTCCCACTGACACCGATGATGGGGCACTATTCCTCCCACTGATACCGATGACGGGGCACTATTCCTCACACTGATACCGATGACGAGGCACTATTCCTCCCACTGACACCGATGACGAGGCACTATTCCTCCCACTGACACCAATGACGGGGCACTATTCCTCCCACTGATACCAATGACGGGGCACTATTCCTCCCACTGATACCAATGATGGGGCACTATTCCTCCCACTGACACCAATGATCGGGCACTATTCCTCCCACTGATACCAATGATGGGGCACTATTCCCCCCCACTGACACCAATGATGGGGCACTATTCCTCCCACTGATACCAATGATGAGGCACTATTCCTCCCACTGATACCAATGATGGGGCACTATTCCTCCCACTGATACCAATGACGGGGCACTATTCCTCCCACTGACACCAATGACGAGGCACTATTCCTCCCACTGACACCAATGACGGGGCACTATTCCTACCACTGATACCAATGACGGGGCACTATTCCTCCCACTGACACCAATGACGGGGCACTATTCCTCCCACTGACACCAATGACGGGGCACTATTCCTCCCACTGACACCAATGACGAGGCACTATTCCTCCCACTGACACCAATGACGGGGCACTATTCCTCCCACTGACACCAATGACGGGGCACTATTCCTCCCACTGACACCAATGACGGGGCACTATTCCTCCCACTGACACCAATGAAGGGGGCACTATTCCTCCCACTGACACCAATGACGGGGCACTATTCCTCCCACTGATACCAATGATGGGGCACTATTCCTCCCAATGACACCAATGACGTGGCACTATTCCTCCTACTGCAAAAATACAGTTATGAAGTAGCAACGAAAATAATTTTATGGTTGGGGGTCACCACAACATGAGGAACTGTATTAAGGGGTCGCGGCGCTAGAAAGGTTGAGAACCACTGTCTTAAAGGGTCAGGAGGCGTCTGCGGAAAGGGGTTAAATTCAAAGTTCAAACTTCACAAACAACCCAGCGGGCAACCGACCAGGAAACTCACAGATGTAACAACAATGTAGAACAGAGCAGGTCTCAGATGCATCATCAGAGTCTGAATCAGAGGGCGGAATGTGGCCTGGCCAGTCTATACCTGTAGTGTTACCTCCTTGAGGGCTACTGGATTTTACTGGGTCCCCCTAAGCTCTGCGCAGCCAGGTAACGTGCATGTTCCATACTTTCTCTCAAAGTCAGTATAACAGTCCTTGAGCTTGTTTTTGGTGTTTTAATTAAGAGTTAACCACTTGGATGGGGTCTAGGGGTATATGGGATGCCCAAGGAACTGTAAAACTTGAGGAAACCTTATGTACAAAAAAATGGAGACCAAAAATCAGCAACAGTCTTATCAAGGAGTCCCCTTTCTGTGTACCTCCTCAGACCCCAGATGAAACTCTCACCATCCACCTGGCTATCCTGAGGGTATCCGTGGGCAAGGGTTTCCAAGACCTACTGCAGGGCAGTCCCAGATGAGAACTAGTTGGGTATTACACCCGCCCTATCCCTTCTGTGGCCCAAGAGGTGTAGAACTACTCACACTGTCCTGTCCTATAGCTTAGTGGGTTGCAGCTGCTTTCAGGCCTTAGGCTGGACTGGTTCCTTCTTTGCTGATGGGCTTTCTTCCATAGGAGACTGTACAGCAGTGGAGATCCTTCTGTCTGCTCCAGCCTGTAGGTAGGCCCTCTTCCCTGGGGCCACCTCCCAGGCTTCACGCTCCAGCACCTTGCATAGTCCAACTTCCAACCGACTCCAACACACTACTCTACTGTTCAGGCTGTTTCACATTTAAGGGTTTCCCTGGTCACCATGCCAGGCCTCCTGCCTAGGGATGGGCTAGGTTTCCCTAAACATGCAAATCCAGGCTTCCTCTCCTCCTCTGCCCCTCTTCCAGAAAGTTCCAGCATTTTTCTAGAAGGGTGGGAGGGCTCCAGAAGCCCTGACCTGTAGAGCCTCCCAGCATTGAGGTAACCTCAATTCCAGGCTGACTCATCCCAGGCATCAACCAAGCCTCTGACTAACAGAAAAAATCCTGCCTAAAACTAGAGGGCGTTACGTACCCAAATGGGAGGATTCCAGGAAAGATGGCATGTCCCTATCCTTTCCCTACTCGTCTGGAACCTTTCCCAACCACTACTTTCCCCATCAGACAGAAGATCTGTCCCTGCACTACCCATTCTCAGAAATGGGCACCAAGTCTGGGAGGCAGTGTCTTAAATAGACTCTGAATGAGGAAAGAACAACCAGAGGTCGCACAGGCCTAGTGCATTACCAAAAAAAATAAAGTAGGTGTTGTACTCACAAACGACAATATAGTCAAGGCACATCATAAAGAACAGCTGGATCAACACTGCGCTGAGTAACAGTCCGCAATAGGGAGTGTAGACATCTAATAGGCTGACGCGTTTCGAGGACTTGCCTCTTCCTCGTTGCTCTTGACTATATTGTCGTTTGTGAGTACAACACCTACTTTATTTTTTATTAAACATTTTTTTTTGGTAATGCACTAGGCCTGTGCGCCCTCTGTTTGTTCTTTCCTCATTCAGTATATTTGGATTCCCCCGGTCTATTTGAGGGCAGCAAGGTGTGCATGTTCCAGGACATTCTTAATGTGGTTGTAGCCTGCATCGAGTCCACCCCCAAGAGCAGGAGCATTTGTGTTTGCTGGTTCTTAAATAGACTCTGCCTGACCCAAGATGGCCGTCCAAGTCACACGGGGTGGCAACATCAAACCCAAGCTTTCCCAGTGACCCAGCTAACCATAGAGGAGAATGTTCTTCCTGACTTCCTCTCCCTCTGCCATGCTGCTTCATCAGCTGCAGTGGAGACAGTAGACTGCACCTGCCTACAAGCACACACTTCTGTTTTCCCTTTTAACCTCTTGGTGCCGGACGAACACAAATGTGCGGCCTCCCGGCATCTGGGCGAGCGGCCGCACATTTTCGTTCTATTAAAAAAAATGTGCTGAGAGTGCGTGCCCTGCGCGCTCCCAGTACACACGTTCAGTACTCACGGAAAGGTCCCGATCTCCTCTTTCGATCCGGACCTTTCCCGATCATGTGACCGCCATGACAGCAAATCACGGTGGTCACGTGACCCTAAAACCCCGCCCCGCCTCCCAGCTTCTGGAACCCTTAAAGGGTCAGGAGGCTTCTTGCACATGGGGTCATCTATAACCAGTTTGTCTCTCCCAGTGTTTTAGTGTGCCCAAGAGGGAAAGGTGGAGCGCTGAGCCTTTCAATGTGTATGACAGCCTGGGCCTGGACAGGGCTGAACGCTGTGCCAAGTGGTATGTTTAGGGCCCTAGAAGACCTGTGTTCCTAATCAGGGGCGGACTGACAGCTCATGGGGCCCCCAGGCAATAGAGGATCATGGGGCCCCTGTGTCCTTTCCCAAACTCAAAAAAGCCTATGAAAAAGGTACCAGGGGCATCTCATGGGGCCCCCTACTGACCCCGGGACCTCGGGTAGTGCCCGAGTTTCCAAATGGTCAGTCTGCCCCTGTTCCTAATCATTGTACAAGCATCTACACATGAGCACCATCTGGTACAGCATTCAGCCCCATCTAGCCCCAGCCTCTCATAGACTTTGTCAGGCTGCAAGGACTGGATGCTGCACCTTTCCCTTCAGCGCACACTAAAAAAACTTGGTGGGACACAAGGAGGAGAGTAAAAAACTTCCTCCAAATTTTTTAAATATTTTAATACAAAAACACAAGGTCGTAGAATATTGGCCCCATAAAGGATAACCATGGGAAGTTGGTTAAAAATGACAAGGAGAAGACAACTGAATTAAATACATTCTTCTTCTCAGTTTTTACAAAGGAAAACGAGGGGGTATAATAAACAGGACTGTACTGATAATAGCACAGCAGGGAATGTACCCTTGTGGATAACGGAAAACAGTGTGCAAAGAAGACTTGAAAAACTTAATGTGAATAAATCACCAGGACCGGATAGCTTGCACCTTAGAGTCCTCAACGAACTTACCCATGTTATAGCCAGGCCGATATTCCTAATCTTTAAGGAGATCTGGAATGGTACCAGCTGATTGGTGAAAAGCCAACGAAATACCAATATTCTAAAAAGGGCTGAGATATACACCTGGAAACTACAGACAAGGGGCGGACTGACAACTCATGGGGCCCCCGGGCAATAGGGGATCATGGGGCCCCTGTATCCTTGCCCACACTCCAAAAAGCCTATGAAAAAGGTACCAGGGGCATCTCAGGGGGCCCCCTACTGACCCCAGGCCCTCGGGCAGTGCCGAGTTTCCAAATGGTCAGTCCGCCCCTGCTACAGACCAGTCAGCCTAACATCAATAGTATGTAAACTATTGGAGGAGATGATAACTGAACCATATCCAATAATCTGCGGACAAAAAAATTTCATCAGTAGTAACCAGCATGGAGTTATGAAAGACCATTCCTGCCAGACCAATCTGTTAACATTCTATGAGGAGGTGAGCTGTAATCTGGATAAAGGAAGGTCTGTGGAAATGGTGTATCTGGATTTCGCCAAAACATTTCATACAATTCCTCAGAAACGCTTAATTTACAAATTGAGGTCTGTTGGCAAAAGATGATAGTGTATGTTTGTAAACAGAAAACTGCACACAGTAACAGTCACTTTTCTGGCTCAGTGAACAGTCTAGGTCAGGGATATCACACTGGTGGCCCTCCAGCTGTTGCGAAACTACAAGTCCCATCATGCCTCTGCCTTTGGGAGTCATGCTTGTAACTGTCAATCTTGCAATGCCTTATGGGACTTGTAGTTTGGCAACAGCTGGAGGGCCACCAGTTTGACACCCGTGGTCTAGGGGTATCATTTTTTGCTTTATTAAAGTTAAACTTGGACAGGACATAGGGAATCTACTCCAGTAGCACATAAAAACAGTAACACGAGAACACTTCTCAAGCTTCGTAAAGCTTGTTAGCGCGGTCTTTGCAGTAGCAACTAGGGAACTGAGCTACAATGGGACACCATAGGAAATGTCCACATTTTGAGCAAGAGCTGACACTGACTCGGGAAGAATAGTAGCAGCACACAATCAATAGCCATTTGAAGCCCAAACCTTTTCTGGCACTTTTTGTTTACAACTAAAAATCAGTATTATTTGCTAGAAAATGATTTTGAACACCCAAACATTATATATATATATATATATATATATATTTTTTACCAGAGACCCTAGAGAATAAAATGGTGATTTTTTTTATGTCACATGGTATTTGCGCAGCATTTTCTCAGATGTAATTTTTTTTTTAAAAAATACACTTTAATGAATAAAAAGGCAAAACACAATATATAACCCAATTCTTTTGTAAAATATGAATGAAGATGTTACGCCGATTAAATAGATACCTAACATGTCAAGCTTTAAAATTGCACACTCATGGAATGGTGACAAACTGCGATATTTAAAAAGCTCCATAGGTGATGCTTTAAACATTTTTACTGGTTACCTGCTTAGAGTTACAGAGGAGTTCTAGTGCTAGAATTATTGCTCTCACTCTAATGTTCACAGGGATACCTCACATGTGTGGTGTGAACACCATTTACGTATGTGTGCTTGACTTGCGTACACGTTCACTTCTGCATGCAAGCACAGAGGGATGGAGGCGTTTTAATTTTTTTTCTTATTTATTTTATTTATTTATTTATTTTTACACTGTCTCTAATTTTTTTTTATCACTTTTATTCCTATTATAAGAAATGTTAGCATCCCTTGTAATAGAAATAAGGGATGACAGGTCCTCTTTATGAAGAGATCTGGGGTCTATAAGACCTCAAGTCTCTCCTGTACCTTTAAAAGCAAAAGATTAAAAACAATTTTTGACCTTTTGCTTTAAAAAAAAAAAAATAGTTTACTTCCACCCTAGAATGGAAGTGACATGATGTCACTCTGGTCCTCAAGATCATAGGGGAGATCAGAGATGACCTGGTCACCTATATGGCCAACTGTGTGAACTGTCCGATTATTTCCTGGGCTCAGTAGGAAAAGCCATAAGCTCAAGAAACACCGGCAAGGGGGAAAACGACCCTTCCCACTGATATTGAAAGTGTTCCAGCAGCTAATTAGCCGCTTGGACCGCTTTCATAAGAAAGAGAACTGCTAGCTGAAAAAAAATACTGGGATATGGCTGATAACTTCAGCTATAACCCGCTGGAATCTGCTTGCAAGCCGCAACATATATTTAAACATATTGTGGCTAAGATCTCTCACACCGGTCTGTACTCACAAATGTCCCTGGATACTTGGATGCCTCCTTCCAATATCCAGACATTTCTCCTGTGAAAACACCAGACCAGATCTTTAGTGGAATTCCTCAGTTTCTGATAAATACTAGAGCAGGCCCCCAAGCTTAGCTGTGACCTCGATGAACAAATGTAGGAGTGCAGCTGGATTGCCTAGGACAGGCTGGGAACCTTTCCTCCTGGACAAGAACCCTGCTGTTCCAAGCCTCGTGTTATTTATGCACTCCCCATCCACCTACTGGGCACACTCCTTCAGGGATTGTCTGAGACCATATAAATATTCAGTTTGCCTATTTACCTCTCTCAGCAAACTACATTCAAGAACCCTCCAGAAGGCAGGGGGAAGCAGTCATATGTGCAACCCATGATACACAGAACATCCCAAAATATTCACAAGCTGCTCAACTGACTGAGAGCTACAGAAACTACATTTACCAAACCTAACTAGCAGCCTAAGAGAGTGCTACATGTACAACATGTACAGTGCTGTGTAAATTGTTGGTCCCAAATAAATACCTGTAATAAATACAGTGTACATGATGTGGGACTGCTGAACGCTACAGTATATACACAAATGATAAGTGTAGTAAACTAAAATATAAATACTTCTGCATTTTTAAAACTTAGCTTTGATTAACATCAACTTAAATAGCCAATGTCAAGTTATGAAATTTATTAATCCAAGCACAAAGCTCTAAAGTAAGTGTAAAATATATTTCCTGGTGCCCCTGTTACTCCATTGTGAAGAACTGGTGCCCCAAAGTCCACTGGAAAGCCAACACATTCATGTTCTCCAGCAGCTCTCACTGGATCCTCCCTCTGACCTCACTACTGCATCCTGCAGTGAAGTAAAGTCATAGAAAGGAGGACTGAGAGCTGTGGGGAACCACAAATATTGACACTCCAGGAAGTGTCAGTTTCCCAACAGACTTCAAAAGACCAGTTTCATTACTCCCCTCTCCTCCCTTCAACCTCCTGCCCTTCACAGTCCCTTCCCCCTCACCCTTTCATTTTTTTCCTTTCTTTACCCCAGTGTCTGCCCCAATGCCTATATTCTATATATGGTATTGTTTCATTTACTGGTACCCAAAGTACCTGTTAGAGATGTAATTCTATTCAATTCAATTCTATTCTATTTTATTCTTTTATTTTCTTTTTTTGTTTTACTCTATTCTTTTCTCTTTTATTATATCCATTTATTTTCTATTCTGTTTCATTCTATTCTTTTTTATTCTATTCTGTTTTATTATATTCTATTCTATAAATGTCAAAATTCAATTTTCAGAAGATGGTTATATTTGTTATATTTTATTCTACACTATTCTAATCTATTCTATTTTTTTCCTATTCCATACTATTCTATTATTTTCTCTTCAATTCTACTCTATTCTATCTTATTCTTTTTTATTCTATTCTTTTATTTTCTATTCAATTCCAATATTTTCTATTCTATTATTTTCTATTTTGTTTTATTATATTATTTTCTATTTTTATTTTATTCCTTTAGTTTGTATTCGGTTCTATTCTATTCTGTTTTATTTTATTCTATTATTTTATAGTCTGTTCTATTCCTTTATATTCTATTCTATTTTGTTTTTTTCCATTGTATTCTATTCTGTTCTATTCAATTCTATAAAGCAGACTAAGTAGAAATCATCTTATTT
Source organism: Staurois parvus (assembly GCF_062004578.1). Lineage (NCBI taxonomy): Eukaryota > Metazoa > Chordata > Amphibia > Anura > Ranidae > Staurois > Staurois parvus. The sequence goes on along the minus strand of NW_028317958.1, from coordinate 3,982,603 downwards.
CACTTTTATACCTTACTGTATTTATTAGAATTAGAATTGTCCAAATTCAAAATTGGACGATTCGTTTTGTTATAATATCTATTGTGATTCAGAAATTCAGATACATCCGAATCTCTGAATAATGAGAAATTTTCCACATTTTGATTCATAATGAAAAGAATCACACTTGTGTACTACCTGTATACTTTTCTGATTTCTGGTTGTAAGCATGCCTTCTGTATCCTATGCTATGTCTCCTTCTGTTCACTTGTATGTGCCACCATATGATGTAAAAACAATAAAGAACATCTGAAAAAAAGTATGTACATTACAGGCATGTGCTTGGATTATTACATGTAATAACGTGACAGGGTCCCTTTAAACACTTAAGAGCCCAACTGACACCTCCCAAATTGAAGGCAAATTCTCCATTGTATTTGCATTGCATGTCAGCACATAGACTACCAGTCCAAGTATGCTGATATGTGTTTTGTATATACGCTCCCACATGAAAGAAAAATATATTTTAAACATAGTTTAAAAATATTCTTCCCAAATATATTGACATATATTTGAAATACTACAATTTTGGCCATATTCAATATATTTCCAATATTTATATATATATATATATATATATATATATATACTGTATGTTGAAATGCATTTTTTTTAAACAATCATCTTTTATTCAGAAAGAAAAAGCAGAACATATGAGAAATGTATTTTTTATATATTAAACGATATATGAAATTTTTTTTAAAACACATTTTCAAATATTTGTCTTTGAAAACATATTTAATCTACATTTTTGGAATGCATTTACAAATATATGTAAAAATATATGTTAAAACGACTTTTTTATATATTCAAAAAAATCTGAAGAATATATTTTAAAAAAAGACCAGAAAATTTCCTATCAAATTCTTACCGCAATTTTCCTTTCCTGATGGACTCCATGGCAGCATACGTATGGGTTAGTCCCATCCTCTCTTCTCCTATAGGACTCTACTCTCATAAATCTTTGCTCCCGCCAGAGGCCGTGTTGCATAACTAGCCTACTCATGGCATTGGGAGGGAGAGTCCATCAGGAAAGAAAAATTACGGTAAGAATTCGATAGGAAATTTTCCGTTTTCCTGACATGCTCCATGGCAGCATATGCATGGGAAATAACTAGCCATACACAAGGGTGGGCAGTTACTCAAATAAAGAGTTTAATTTGCCCCGTCAACCAACAGGACTTTCAAACCAAAATTAACAGAGGATAAGGAGGCAGGCTCTACATAGTAATGAGCCAAAAAAGTGTTGATTGAGGACCATGAGGCTGCTCTACAGATCATCTCAGGGGCGACAGCCCAGGACATAGCCACACTTCTGGTTGAATGTGTGGGCACCGCCTCAGGAGGTGCCAAGCCCTTAGCTCTATGGGCCATTTGGATGGGAGGACCTGGGAGACGCCCGATGTCCTTTACGCTTCGCATGGAAAAAGATGAATAGACGGTCCAACCTGTGGAAGGATGCTGTGACCCGCAAGTATAGCCTTAAGGTCTCACCTACGTCCAGGGGGTGAGTGTCATCGACTCCCGAGGCTCTAAATGTTGGCAGGACAATCTCTTGGTTCTCGTGGAGGATTAGAACCTAGAATATGGATGAGGACCACTCGGTCTGGGAAGAATGTCAAAAACGGCTCTTTACAGTCAAGGTTCCCAATTTTGGAGACTCTTTTTGCTGACATAACTGCCACCAGAAAGGTCACCTTGATGGAGAGCTCCTTCACTATGGGAGGCCCAACTGATTTTGGCATGCTCCCAGAGAAGTTGAGGACAAACGTCAGGTCCCATTTTGTGAACCTCGGTTTCCTTTGGGGCCTCAACCTTACTGTCCCTTTGAAGAACTGCCGAACCAGAGAGTGGTTGGCCCATGATACTCCAGTGAAGGCCAATATGGCTGACACTTAAACCCTGAGGGTGTTGACCAACAGGGGCAGGTCCATGCATTATTGCAGGAATCCCAGGACATCCTAAACCCTCGGATTACTAAAGGATCCATCCACGGTTGAGATATAGTCTATGAACTTAGACCAGATACTTCCATAGACCCTGTTGGTACTTGGTCTTCTGGCATTCATTAGGGTAGGGGTGACTTCAGTAGGACAGCCTAAGGCCTCAAACCTCCCCCTCTCAAGAACCAGACCATTAGATGAAGCCGGGCTGGGCAAGAGTGAAGAATGGCCCCCTGGGACAGCAGGTCTGGCCTGAGAGGAAGAGGAACCGGATCCCAAAAGCTGAGCTTCATCAGTAAAGGATACCATGGTCTATTCAGCCAGTATGGAATTACAGCCACTAACTCCACCTTGTGCCCTGAGCCTCCGAAGAAACCTGAAGATGACAGGGACTGGGGGAATTGCCTAGGCCGTGTGAAGCCCCCATCGGGGGTTGATGCTCTGACGGATCATCGGGGTAGATGATCCGTCAGAGCATCTACCACGAAGGCCTGGGGACAGCAATTCCTGGTGTAGAATATTCCCAGTTTGCTGTTGCACAGGGAGGCAAACAGGTCGACTTCCGGACTGATCCTGATGGTCAGTATCCACTTGAAAACTTTTGTGCTGAGAGACCACTCGCCATTGTCCAATTGAACCCTGGAAAGGAAGTCTGCTTGCGAGTTCTGGACTCTGGAGACGTATACTGCCAATATGTTGGACAGGTTTCTCTGAGCCCAACCCATGATTGGCTCTACCTCTAGCAAGAAGGACAGGCTGTGGGTCCCTCCTTGTCTCCTCATGTAGGACACTGCCGTCATATTGTTGGACCTCAGGAAGACTGATTTCCCCTGTGTTAGGTGCTGGAAGGCCTGTAGGGCACAGAGCGCCGCTCATACTTCCAGGGCGTTCGACCCTCAACCTGTGGGAGGGAAAGCTCCATCTGCCCTGAGCTATCTCTGACTGGCAGAGAGCACCCCATTCGAAATCGCTGGCATCTGTAGTGATTGTGACCCAGGAGATGGGGGCAATCAAATCGCAATTGAGCAGGTTCTTCCACTGTAGCCACTAAGGAAGGTTCTCCTTCATGGAGCAAGATATGTAAATGACCTGGCCCATGCTGTCTGGAATCCACTGTTGAAGGAAGCCCTTCTGTAAAGATTGCATTCTCCACTGTGCCCACTTCACCATCAGCGCTGTGGACACCATGGTGCCAATGATCTTCAGGCATTGGAGGGCCCAAAGGTGTGAGGAAGACAGGGTAGGTAGTACTCGGCTCCAGATCACCGGAATCTTCTCTATGGGCAGGGAGATGGTGGCGCTGATCGTGTCAAAATGAGCCCCGAGGAATATTAGAGACTGCGTGGGCTCCATCTAGCTCTTCTCCAAATTCAGCAACCACCCGAACTCGAGAAGGGTCGAGATGATGTGGGCCCTGTGCTGTAATAGCTGTACTCTGTCCTGGGATGGAAGGAGCAGGTTGTCTAGGTAGTGGTGCAGGCAAATGCCTCTGGTTCTGATCAGGGCCACGACCGCCAACAAAACATTTGAAAACACCCGAGGCGACGTCGAGAGCCCAAAGGGGAGACACACGAACTGGAGATGCTGATGGTCCACAGCAAACTGGAGGAATCTCTGGAAATCTCTTGCAATGGGCACATGAAAGTAGGCATCCTTCAGATCTATAGACAGGAGCCAGTTGCCTGGCTGAATTGCTTGTTGAATTGTGAACAGTGTCTCTATCTTGAATTTTGACTTCCTGATAAATGAATTTAAATGGGTGAGCTCTATGACCGGCCCCCAGGCCCCATTTCTTTTCTGGACCAAAAAAGAGGGGTGAGTACATGCCATGAAATTCTTAGCCCTCCAGAACCGGCACGATAGCGCTCTGCATCAGCAGAGAGTCCATGTAGGACAGCAGAATTTCCCTCCTTTCTTCGGAATGTGAAAGGGCCATAGGGGTGAACCTGAGATGAGGAGGGCTCTTGAATGCCCAAGCATTCCCTAAAGTTACAGTGTTGGCGGCTCAGGCATCCCAGATTGAAGCCACCTAGACATGCGGTGAAGACGTGCCCCCTCCTGGCTGCCTGAGCAGGCCCAATCTCAAAAGGACTTTGTGGCCTCACGACCTCCAGAGGTCGAGCCCTTAGAGGAGTTCTGAAAAGATGATCGGCTTCTCCTCAGGTTCTCTTGAATTTACGGCCCAGCTTGTAGGGGCGCGCTTCCCTAGCTCGTTCTGAGCCTTGACTTCTGGGCTGAACCCTCTTCTGGCCTAGTAGACGCCGATCCTGGGACAATAAATTGGACCTCCCACCTGTAGCCCGGGCTTTAACTCTGTCCAGTTTGTTCCCAAACAGGGAGGAACCCTCAAAGGGGATCTTGCACCATGCCTGCTTAGAGAATGGATTAGTCAACCATGGCCGAAGCCACAACGCACGCTTGGCTGTCACCGAGGACAGCATAACCCGAGCCAGCAGACGGGTAAGGTCGATTGAGGCCTCCCCCAGAAAGGCTAATGCCAACCCTCGCTCCTAAATACCTGAATTCCTGGCCACCTCTTCTGGAACTCCTCTGATGGCTGCATCCACGTTACCCGACCACACTTCCATAGCTTTAGACAAGGCCGCTAAGGCAAGCGCCGGCTTGCAAGCCACTTCAGCCATAGTGTAGATTCGCTTGAGATTGAAATCGATTCTCCTTTCCAGGTTGTCCTTGAAAGGTAATGTGCTTGGCTAGTCTCATCAAGGCTGCATCCACCAGAGGGTCCAATTCTAGATGTTTGATGTCCTCTGACTTGAACAGATAAAGCTTGGCTGCTTTATTCACTAAGGAGGCCCTCTTATCAACATTGCTCCACTCCTCCATGAAAATTTCCCCGCGTTCCTCCAGGAACAGAAAGTTTGGATGATCCTTCCTTAGATGTTTAAAGAATTTCCTGTGTTTAGGGGGAGACTCCACGGCTTCTTCCCACTTCAGGGCCTCTTTGACCACTTTGACTAGGGGCGAGACCAAGTCGAAATTGAAGCCCACATACAGATCTTCACTCTCCGCCTCACTATCTGAGGCTCCGGCTGACAGGTGGTTAGGTTGTGAAGGCTCCAATCCCTCTTTAGGACCCACCCAGGATCTTTGGGAGGGAAGCACACCCTGATCGTTGGTCTGTGGATGTGACTAGTCCCAATTTCTTTCAGGGACTCTTGAACGACCCGTCTTACCAAAGCCTCTACCTGTTGGTTGGTGCTTTCTCTCTCGCCGGTCACCCATGCAAAACAGGAGTCATATAATGACCTGTCATCAGGAACCTGAGAATTGCACCCCCAGCAAGTTTTCCTATTGGAGCGGCTGGAGTGCCCCTTAACGTGATGCCTGGAGGAGGAGTGAGAACTTCTCCGATGATGTCTAGAGCTGGAAGGAGACCTGTGGCATCCGGATTTAGAGGACAAATGATGGCACTTCAAGACCTGGACGCACTTCAGTCATCGTGCGCTGTATAGTGGCGATCAGACCTAGAAGGGCTGAGAGAGAGAAAAACAAAAAAAGACATAGAATGAGGAATACAGAAAAGTGCCAGTGGGGGATAAAGGGGCTAAAGCCTTTCGTCCGTACCTTGTGGGCTGGACACAAGGAGGCAGTGACACATCCATGCTGGGTCAGCTGCGAAGGCAAACAAGCTGTAAAAAACAAAAAACATAACATGCAAAATCCCAGCAGGCCACTAGGAGGGGCAGGTACTGACCTTCACAGTGGACCACAGTGCTTGGGGAAGCTGCCGCATTCAGCCCGCAGGATTCCCCAAGGAAAACAGCTCTGACAGCTGTTTAAATTTTCCGCCAAAGCAGTGATGTCACCATACTGTGTAGGCGCCAGACCCTGGGATATCCACGAGCATGCGCAAGCGCCGCCATCTTGCCGTACTGCTCATGTGCAAAGCCAAGCCTTGTTCTGAGGCCAACTCGCGCATGCGCAGTACGCTGGAGACTGCTCCGGATCAGGAAGCAGCATTGCGTTCCAGGCACCAACTAGCACCAGGAAAACAAAAATAAAGACAATAAGGAGCACAAAATGAGACCTGAACAAGGGCAAGGACACTGCTTACCAACCCCGCACAGCCAGGACCGCCTGACTTGAAGACCGCCTCGTCCGTTTGGGGCGCTACATGGCCACCTTCTATTAGCAGGCTATCTGGCCCAAGTGCCACTCGCCCGCCATTGGCAGACCTGAGTTCTTCTAGGCGCCGACTCCTGCTCGCCCATTTCTACCCTGCTATTAGTTGGGGAACACTGGAATTTGATGAGGGGACACCTGCTCCACCACTCCCGACACCATCCGCCGTGTCCAATACCCCGCCTTTAGCTGGGGACCTGTGGAACTGACAGGTGGCATGTCACCTCACATCTCCTGGAGAGGCTCACCAGGCCTTGGTCACGGACCTCTGTATGCGGGAACCAGGTAAGACTTGCACTAGGTCTATAGGAGGAGGACAAAAAAGGAACATGGCCTGTGGCGAGGAACAAGGATTTATGAGAGTGGGGTCCTATAGGAGAAGAGAGGGCAGGACTAGCCCATACGTATGCTGCCATGGAGTCTGTCAGGAAATATATTTTTAAATATATGACTTTAGAAAATATATTTAAATTTACATTTTTTAGAATACATGTTAAAATATATTAGCGTAGGCCAATATATTGTAATTATATGTATATGTATATACAATTTTCTTTCAAAATATATTGTAAATATATTTCTCTTCCATGTGGCCTGGCATGTGTTCTTTATACACGTAGATGTGCATTGGAATGTGTATTATAACATGCATTGACATTCTCTTTCCATTGATTTCATAGGTATGAATGGGCCCTAAAATCAGAGATTAGCTGTTAATAAAAATCTAAAGCTGGTCATAACCTGATACTATGATTGTAAAAATCTCCTTTAGATCTATCAACTATGGTCTGCCTGATTAGATATAAATTGAAAGGATGATTTTATTTTTTCCTCTTCCCTTTTCACAAAGTGGTATTTCCAAGACAAATCTCCAATCTGCAATTAAATTGAAATGGACGACGTGGCTCTGTAGAACGCAATGCTTGTTTATAAAGCAAAAAAACCCGATGGATTGAACTTGTTATAAAAATGTATCCTGTCACTGCCAATGAACATAGGAATTCCCTCTACTCAGCATTCGTTAACATTCTTTCAAAATGTCTCTACAGAGTCGTATGTTTGGGTTTCGTATTATAGCGCCGTAATAATTGGCTGTTTTTCCCTCGGATGCTTCGAGAAAATCCAAAGAGCCTACAATAAGTTGTCATGCATCACTTATTTTTCTAAAAAGCAATTATACTCTTTGTGAATTGATTATGAAGCAATAAAGCAGATTTAATAGAAAAGCAATTACTTGTTATGTATTGATCTCTCCTAAGACATAGTTTTCTCGTACAAGATAATGCTGGAATGCACTCACCAACTGACTCTTGAAATACACAGACTAGATCTGAGCTTGCAAATTATAATGCAATTATAAGAAGTGTTTATTTTTTTTCCTGTGGGGTAAGTCCACCCAAATTTACATGTTAATTTTTAGAGATGCTGGGTGGAACAATGCATAAGCAACACCTGGCAGAAAGCGAGGTAGATCCAGAGATAATATTAGGAATTTACAGTATATGCTTGGTTCACCTTGGAAGAAGATTTTTACTTAGCTTAGTCAATGTGGCAAAAATACACTTTGAAATAATATTCAATTAATAGCAAGGAAAAAAAAAAAAGCTGTATTTTTGTAAATTAAATTTGCTTGCACATGATTGGATGATGAAAGTCAGAAGAGCTTTGCAATTCCCTTGCAAATCCCCACCCCCCATCAGGGAGTCGCGGCTTGCAGTTGTGTCCTCTCAACTACTAGGTCGGACCCTCATTTTTGGGCTACCTATGAGGATGGACTACCACATATATATTGGAGCTAACGATGTTTAATATTCCTCACATTTGATAGATGGGATGATGATTTACCAGGAAAAAGCCGATACGTTGAGAGATATGTTGTTTCATAAGGAGCTGACAATTACCCAATTTGGGTAAAATCTACTAACTTCTGGGGGCGCTGAGTATGCCAGCATCTGGCAGCATCTAAATAGATACAAGTAAGCCATCCCATCTATATATGTTGGAATTAAGAGTAGAAGGTATAAGGGAAACTATAGTAAGTACACTGCTCAAAAAATTAAAGGACCACTTTTTAGTCAGAGTATACTATCAAGTCAATTAAACTCCTGGGATATTGATCTGGTCAGTTAAGTAGCAGAGGGGGTTGTTAATCAGTTTCAGCTGGTTTGGTGTTAAAAAAATGAACAACAGCTGCACTAGATGGGCAACAATGAGATGACCCCAAAAACAGGAATGGTTTTACAGGTGGAAGCCACTGACATTTTTTTCCCTACTCATCTTTTCTGACTGTTTTTCACTAGTTTTGCATTTGGCTAGGGTCAGTGTCACTACTGGTAGCATGAGGCGATACCTGGACCCTACAGAGGTTGCACTGGCAGTCCAACTCCTGCAGGATGGCACATCAATACGTGCCATTGCCAGAAGGTTTGCTGTGTTTCCCAGCACAGTCTCAAGAGCATGGAGGAGATTCCAGGAGACAAGCAGTTACTCTAGGAGAGCTGGACAGTTCCGTAGAAAGTCATTAACCCATCAGCAGGACTGGTATCTGCTCCTTTGTGCAAGGAGGGACAGGATGAGTACTGCCAGAGCCTTCCAAAATGACCTCTAGCAGGCCACTGGTATGAATGTCTCTGACCAAACAATCAGAAACAGACTTCATGAGGGTGACCCGAGGGCCCGATGTCCTCTAGTGGGCCCTGTGCTCACTGCCCAACACCATAGAGCTTAATTGTCATTTGCCATTGAACACCAGAATTGGCAGGTCTGCCACTGGTGCCCTGTGCTTTTCATAGATGAGAGCAGGTTCACTCTGAGCACATATGACAGACGTGAAAGGGTCTGGAGAAGCCATGGAGTATGTTATGGTGCCTGTAACATCGTTTAGCATGACCATTTTGTTGGTGGGTTAGTAATGGTCTGGGGAGGCATATCCATGGAGGGACACACAGACCTCTATAGGCTAGACAATGACACCCTGACTGACATTAGGTATCAGGAGGAAATCCTTGGACCCATTGTCAGACCCTACGCTGGTACAATGGGTCCTAGGTTCCTTCTGGTGCACGACAATGCCCGGCCTCATGTGGCGAGAGTATGCATGCAGTTCCTGGAGGATGAAGGAATAGATACCATTGAATGGCCCCCACCCTCGCTGGACCTAAATCTGATAGAACACCTCTGGGATATCATGTTTTGGTCCATCCGATGCCTCCAGGTTGCACCTCAGACTGTCCAGGAGCTCACTGATTCCCTGGTCCACATCTGGGAGGAAATACCCCAGTACACCATCTGTCGTCTCATTAGCAGCATGCCCCGGCCATACAAACTACTGAGTATCATTTTGAGTTACTGCAATGAAATTTCAGCAAAATTGATTAGACTGCTGCATCATTTTTTCACTTTTGTTTTCGGGGTGTCTTTGAATTCAGTTTTCTGTAGGTTGATAATTTTCATTTCCATCAAAAGATGGGGCATCCTTATGTTCCTAACACATTACCCAGTCCATATCAGCATAGATATCCAGCATGAGATTTTTACTCATTGAGATCTGATGTATTTTCAAAGTGTTCCTTTCATTTTTTTGAGCAGTGTAGTTTTATTCTTTATAAATTACTTCCAGGTGCACAGTGTTCACAATATGAATAGAATATTTGTTTTCCTAAGAGGATTGCGTGTTGAAAAAATCTATAAGCGTGTGGTGTGAAGACTCTGTATAAGTACCTTTGGAACTGAATAGTGATCTGTGCTGTGCACATGAATCCTGGGAGTAAGAATGAGAAATAGCTATTATAGCATTGTCGGTTTATTATTCATATTTTTAAAGTGATGTTGACTGGCTTCAGTATCAGTGTCTGTCTGTCTGGCTACTAGGAGTCTCCTTTGGTTTCTCCTATGTTCGCCTGTAAGACTGTCAGGGACCCTGTAGCCGTGCAGCCGTGTGACGGCGACAGATCCCTTCGGGTCACAGCAATGCGATTGCGCAGGTGCGGGAGCGTGTGGGTGCGCATGCACAGAAGCGCGGAAGTGCGTGCATGCGCAGTAGAGTCCGCGTTACCGCTGGTGGGCTATTTAAACCTGCATTACAGTACAATCAATGCCTTCTGGTCTACAACGTCCCTGCACTATTACCTGATCCTGTTGCTTGTATTCTGATCTGACCCTGACTAAGAAAGAACTTCGCTTGCACCGACCTCGGCTATCCCTGACCATCCGCTTGCCTGCTCCGTTGTATTTGATCTGCCCGCTTAATACTGACCCGGCTTGTCTACTTACCTGCACCTGCACCTGGCTTGCATCCTGATGTGTGCCATACTTACCTGCCGCTGCACTCACGGTCCTGCACCTGGCTTGCATCCTGACGTGTGCCATACTTACCTGCCGCTGCAGGAGTCGTAGGAGGACGCCTTCTCTCCACGTCAGGCTCCTTTGGCAATGTGTCCCACCCATGTAAGCCTTTTCCATTGCTTCTTTATTATATATCTGTATACTATTCATGGATTGAAAATGAATGTATATTATGTCTTCTACAGTTTTAATGTTTTACCTCCATAAATATACGGTCCAGGAGAAGCTAAATGCAAAGATTAATTAAATATGAAAATGTTATGTATTGTGTTCATGTTAATCACATGTTATGAGGAGGTTATATTTTCTGGGGGTGATCCTCATATTTTGTAAATAAGGTATACAGTATATTTTGATATGTGTCCAATTTTATAATATTTTTAATAAAATATATACAGTTTTATAATCATGTGTGGTCTCATGTGGTGCCTATAATGTCTGCCTTATACCTCCTAATTTCCGTAGAGGGTCTTATTCTTTCTATATGTAAAATTTGGATGTGGCATATGGAAAGCTTCTAGGGTTTAAATTCCCTTGCAAAGTGAAAATTCAGTGAACAGCCTATTTACTTTCAGTAAATCAACCCCTTTGGTTCTACAGATGTACTGTATATACTGTAGGTACACAACAGTAACAAATAAAAAAATTCTAGATTTAAACTGAAGCAGGGAACACTGGGCATTATTTACTAAAGCTGGAGAGTGCAAAATCTGGTGCAGCTGTGCACAGAAACCAATCAGCTTTCAGGTTATATTGCCAAAGCATAATTGAACAAGCTGAAGTTTGAAGCTGATTGGTTACCCTGCACAGCTGCACCAGATTCTGAGTGCTCCCGTTTTAGTAAATGTCCCTCACTGTCTACTTGCTGAGTGGCATTTTATTTTCATCCTTTTTTATCTTATGCTTCTGACTGCTCCAATCTAAATTCATGTAGTCTCCAGCATCTTTACCTTCTGAATAACCTTGGATCTGAGCCCATGAAATTGTAGACCAGTGTTCTCTGGTTCCAGCACCTCTCTGTCTATTCCACACCTGCTGAAACATGAAAGGGAAATTGCACCTCACAGGCTGTAATAACAGGCTTCATCCCACCCAGAAGCCCATACAAGTTCTACTATATTTGTTTGCAAGGGATTCTGTCAGGTTAAAGCCCAACTCCAGCTTTTCTTGCACCACTTCTTCCCTACCCTTCATTTGATTAATATATACCCTAAGTCTACTCTCCAGGCCACTGCCAAATTGCCAACTCCATCTCCCTCCAACACAGAGGCGTATCTAGAACCTACAGGGCCCTAGTGCAAGAAACCATGAAGGGCCCCCTGACTCCCTCCTTTCCTTTACTCCAATCGTGGTCCCTTTATTGTGGTCCCACAGCAGGACTATTTCACATGTTCTGCAGCTGGTTCCCTTCCTGCTGTCTTGGGTAGAGTTGCCGCCTTTAATTCAAGCCAAACCCAAACAGTTTGGTGACGAATGAAAATTTTTTTGTAGTGTACACTATACATATATTTTGTGAATAAATAACATTTGTAATCATATGTATTTAATCACAAGAGTCCCCCCTTACATCAAAATCCACAGAGTTCCCCCTTCACATCTGAATGTGCAGTTTCCCCTTCACAGCTGAATCTGCAGAGTGTCCCCTTTACATCTGAACTTTCAGAGTTCTCTTTCACTGTAAAGGGCGAATCTGCAAAATCTGATATATAGGGAGAACTCTGGGAACTCTAATTTAAAGGGAACACTCAGATGTAAGGAGGCAATTCTGATGCAAGAAGAAACGCTGCAGATTCTGGTGTAAGGGGAACTCTAATATAAGGGGTCTCTGGTAACGAGCCCCCACTTACATCAAAGTTCCAGAATTCCCTTTAATCAAGGTTCCTAAAGCACCCCTTACATCAGAGTCCACAGAGACCCCCACCATCGGAGCCCGCAGAGACCCCCAGCATCAGAGCTCGCAGAGCCCCCTAACATCAGATTCTGCAGAGTTCCCCACCATCAAAGTCCACAGAGCCCCCCACCATCAGAGTCTGCAGAGCCCCCCCCAACATCAGAGTCCACAGAGCCCCCCCACTATCAGACACAGGCAGGGTCAGACAGCAATGGGGTCCTCTCAGAATCCAGTAGACAGCTGGGAATGATGACATCAGCTTGGGCACATCAGTAGGCTTGGGCCAGCTTGGGCACATCTGGAGCACTGGATCTCCTATCCCCTGCACTGGGAAACAGCATTGGAAGGGGACACGGAGGGTGGTTTTAGAAGAGTATTAATTTCCACACAAGGTATTTAAAAATAAAGACACAAAAATGACCTAAACAGGTCTGGAGGGGAGTTAAACTGTCATTAAACTCACTTCATAAAAACACTATCAATAAATGCTGTATTACATGGTGTTCATACTCACTCATTCACTATGGGATTCAATTTCAGTATTATGCAAACACCTGGTTGATCCTGCTGTTCTCTGTCTCCCCCTTCTGTCCATGTACCCAGTACAGCTGGGAATTGTGCAGAGCAGTGTTGGCAGCTATTGCACATGCTCACTTTTCAGTGAGTTTCTGTGCTGAGCATTTCCTCCCTATCACATCTGAGTAGCCCATGTGAATATAGCGTCACACATGTGGGCGCATACACAGTAGTAAATGGCAGCCCACTCCCTCCATTCTCCTCCACGCCCACTAACCAGCTAAACACAATAGGGGGAGGGATATTACATATTGATTGATGGAGGCTTCGCCTCCATGTTATTCTAAGACTCCAGCTGGAGGGGGGGGGGGGCGTGACACAGATTGTGAAATCCACCCACATCATGTTATTGCCAAAAAATAATAAATATATTTTTCGATTTAAAACAGTGTGTGTGTGTGGGAGGGATGTTGAAGTCGCTTGGACTGGACTACAGGGCACTGACACTGTGACAGGCAGTGCCAAAGGGAAGGTGAGTATTGTAGCCACAGCTGCTTTTTGTTTTAATTTTTATTACAATTTTTACCAAACTGGATTTATGCTGGAAGGGGAAATTGTCTGGAGTTCAGCGTTAATGTTTAATTTTTGTTAGCATTTCATATTTGATGTGCAATATATATATATATATATCCCTATTTTTTTAAATTTGCATTTTTCCTTTTAAACACTATAATGACTTTAAAGAGTCCAACATTGTTTAAATATCTCAGTTATAATTGAGATTCGCTCTGTCTTATCTTATTGCCAGCATTCCTGGATATCTTGGTATGGATGAATCTCTGCCTATTATCAGCACAGGTAGCGCTTACAAATGCCTATGAAACCTTAATAGGGTTGTAATTGAATTTTTAAAAGAGAGTCGCCTAATAACATCTGCCCAATCATGTGATTTGCTCGGCCGTTAAGGAGCAAAGCCTCAGCCCCCTCCAGCAATTATCATCTCAGCTCTGGTGTTTTGCTCATGATAACAGAGCACAATACAGGATAAGAGCCCTGATGAAGACCGTGTACAATCAAATAGAAATCAGGTCCTTGTAATCGATTCTCAGCTTTTCCAATTTCCCCAGTCGCATTGGTGTGGGCTGTGAAATTGCCCTGAGAGGTGATAAAAAAATAAAATGAGAGAGAGTCATGCATAGCAGCAAAAATAGTTAATGTAGCCAACACACAAAATAACTACTTTTTGTTGTCACGTCTATTGTTATATTTATTAGCACATCATCATCATTATCAACTGTTGTTTGCAAGCTGCTTAGTCCTGTAGGTGTTGCAAGAACAGCAGGCACAGCAATTGGGTAGAGACTTCCATTCGGAATGAGAACTTCCTGTTGGATTCCTAAAGATTCCTAGGACAACTGGAAAAAAATATTTTAACAGCATGTTCTGGATCTGCCAAAAAAATAAACCCATACACATGATGAGAATATCGGATCGATTGTCAGTTTTTTCTTTTTGCATGCTAGTCTCATATCGAAAATGAGAGGTTACTTAAGTTACGAAAATTCTTGTACGACAGAATAAAAATTCGAAAGTGATGTAATGTATTTGTATTGTATTTTCAGACGAAAACTGTACTGATTAAAAGAAAATCATACAATCTGGTATCATACAAGCAAAATTTTCATGCTTGTCCCTTTCGGACGAAAGCTGTGTACTAACGATCAGATTATTGCACGATGACGATCGCTTTGAAAGTGGTATTTTTCGTACATTTGTCTGATCGTGTGTACTAGGCTTTAGCCCTTCTTTGGGTTGATGAATCTGGCACAGTCTTTCTCATCTTTTTGGCCCTAAGTAACCCTAAAAACAATTTATTTTTTGTGGAATTCCTGCTAAAACCAATTAATCATTAGCAGGTCAGTGGAAAAAACATTGGTGGTCAGTGAAAAAGAAGTCCCCCTCACAGTAGTGATCAGAATGCCACCTTTATAAATAGTTAAAAAGATCGTTGGTATGCTTCTGACTTTGCCATGTGGCATTGTCCCCAGAAGTATGTAGGCACCATCAAATAGGACGTCAATCAGACACAGCTCAAGGAACCCTTAGCAACCTTTAGAGGAACCCTGAGTGAGAATGACTGATCTAGCCCATCTTCTAGGGGAAACCTACCAGAGGGATCTATATACAATTCTCAAACCATCTGTCACCTTTAATTTTAAAGGAGCTCAGTACATGCTATTGGTTAGAGTAGTGTTTCTTGCAAACACACACTTCATTCTTGGTATTGAGCCTACTACAAATTCAAAACAAGGCCTTCTCATCTAACACTATATAAGGGGTATGTATTTCACAAATGACATTTAAATTGATATCCAACTGAACTTTCGGTTTCAATCAACACAAACATATACTGCTCAAAAAAATTAAAGGAACACTTTGAAAATGTTGGTTATGTGTTAGAGAAGACACTGGTAGCTTGTGATGAGGCAGAACTCCGTTTTACTTGTGTGGCTTAAGTTGCAAACATACAGAACACATTTCAGCAGACATCTTGGTTTTTTGAAGAGGGGAAGGAAGAGAGAGAACCAACAAGTTTTACACATATGCACAACTAGTAACCTTAGTGTACAGTGCCATCTACTGGTCAAGTGATATTAACACACAATACTATATAGTACATGCTGTTGTATCTCCAACAGAAAACGCATCAGATCTCAATGGGGAAAAATATCATGCTGGATATCTATACTGATATGGACTGGGTAATGCGTTAGGAATAGAGATGAGCGAATCGAACCAGGCGAACCGGAATTCGATACGAATTTCAGGAAAAATTCGATTCGCGTCGAATCCGAATATTTGCCTACTTCGGGTGCGCGAATCGGATTTTTCCCGATCAGCCGGCAAAAGTGTCCCTGCAGAGAGCTCCGCTATTTCTGACATTTCTCTGACAGTTCCTTCACATGTACAGCGGTTGAAACATTGTATCTATTAGTTTCCATTTAGGATACAGATGTTTCAACCGCTGTACATGTGAAGAAGCTGTCAGAGAACTGTCAGAAATAGAGGAGCTCTGCAGATACACTTTTTGCCGGCTTGGAATTAATCTTATTTTCATCCTACTTCTTCTTCTTCTTCATCCTTATCCTCATCCTCAGAAGAAGAAGAAGAGGATGAGGATGAGGATGAAGAAGAAGAAGTAGGATGAAAATAAGAATAATTCCAAGCCGGCAAAAAGTGTATCTGCAGAGCTCCTCTATTCTGCAGATACACTTAGAGGAGCTCTGCAGATACACTTAGAGGAGCTCTGCAGATACACTTTTTGCCGGCTTGGAATTAATCTTATTTTCATCCTACTTCTTCTTCTTCTTCCTCTTCATCCTCATCCTCTTCTTCTTCTTCTGAGGATGAGGATGAAGAAGAAGAAGAAGAAGTAGGATGAAAATAAGAATAATTCCAAGCCGGCAAAAAGTGTATCTGCAGAGCTCCTCTATTCTGCAGATACACTTAGAGGAGCTCTGCAGATACACTTAGAGGAGCTCTGCAGATACACTTTTTGCCGGCTTGGAATTAATCTTATTTTCATCCTACTTCTTCTTCTTCATCATCCTTATCCTCATCCTCAGAAGAAGAAGAAGAGGATGAGGATGAGGATGAAGAAGAAGAAGTATGATGAAAATAAGAATAATTCCAAGCCGGCAAAAAGTGTATCTGCAGAGCTCCTCTATTCTGCAGATACACTTAGAGGAGCTCTGCAGATACACTTAGAGGAGCTCTGCAGATACACTTTTTGCCGGCTTGGAATTAATCTTATTTTCATCCTACTTCTTCTTCTTCTTCCTCTTCATCCTCATCCTCTTCTTCTTCTTCTGAGGATGAGGATGAAGAAGAAGAAGAAGAAGTAGGATGAAAATAAGAATAATTCCAAGCCGGCAAAAAGTGTATCTGCAGAGCTCCTCTATTCTGCAGATACACTTAGAGGAGCTCTGCAGATACACTTAGAGGAGCTCTGCAGATACACTTTTTGCCGGCTTGGAATTAATCTTATTTTCATCCTACTTCTTCTTCTTCATCATCCTTATCCTCATCCTCAGAAGAAGAAGAAGAGGATGAGGATGAGGATGAAGAAGAAGAAGTATGATGAAAATAAGAATAATTCCAAGCCGGCAAAAAGTGTATCTGCAGAGCTCCTCTATTCTGCAGATACACTTAGAGGAGCTCTGCAGATACACTTAGAGGAGCTCTGCAGATACACTTTTTGCCGGCTTGGAATTAATCTTATTTTCATCCTACTTCTTCTTCTTCTTCCTCTTCATCCTCATCCTCTTCTTCTTCTTCTGAGGATGAGGATGAAGAAGAAGAAGAAGAAGTAGGATGAAAATAAGAATAATTCCAAGCCGGCAAAAAGTGTATCTGCAGAGCTCCTCTATTCTGCAGATACACTTAGAGGAGCTCTGCAGATACACTTAGAGGAGCTCTGCAGATACACTTTTTGCCGGCTTGGAATTAATCTTATTTTCATCCTACTTCTTCTTCTTCTTCTTCTTCATCCTCATCCTCAGAAGAAGAAGAAGAGGATGAGGATGAGGATGAAGAAGAAGAAGTAGGATGAAAATAAGAATAATTCCAAGCCGGCAAAGAGTGTATCTGCAGAGCTCCTCTATTCTGCAGATACACTTAGAGGAGCTCTGCAGATACACTTAGAGGAGCTCTGCAGATACACTTTTTGCCGGCTTGGAATTAATCTTATTTTCATCCTACTTCTTCTTCTTCTTCATCCTCATCCTCATCCTCAGAAGAAGAAGAAGAGGATGAGGATGAAGAAGAAGAAGAAGAAGAAGAAGAAGTAGGATGAAAATAAGAATAATTCCAAGCCGGCAAAAAGTGTATCTGCAGAGCTCCTCTATTCTGCAGATACACTTAGAGGAGCTCTGCAGATACACTTAGAGGAGCTCTGCAGATACACTTTTTGCCGGCTTGGAATTAATCTTATTTTCATCCTACTTCTTCTTCTTCTTCATCCTCATCCTCATCCTCAGAAGAAGAAGAAGAGGATGAGGATGAGGATGAAGAAGAAGAAGTATGATGAAAATAAGAATAATTCCAAGCCGGCAAAAAGTGTATCTGCAGAGCTCCTCTAAGTGTATCTGCAGAATAGAGGAGCTCTGCAGATACACTTTTTGCCGGCTTGGAATTATTCTTATTTTCATCCTACTTCTTCTTCTTCTTCCTCTTCATCCTCATCCTCATCCTCTTCTTCTTCTTCTGAGGATGAGGATGAAGAAGAAGAAGAAGTAGGATGAAAATAAGAATAATTCCAAGCCGGCAAAAAGTGTATCTGCAGAGCTCCTCTATTCTGCAGATACACTTAGAGGAGCTCTGCAGATACACTTAGAGGAGCTCTGCAGATACACTTTTTGCCGGCTTGGAATTAATCTTATTTTCATCCTACTTCTTCTTCTTCTCCTTCTTCTTCATCCTCATCCTCATCCTCAGAAGAAGAAGAAGAGGATGAGGATGAGGATGAAGAAGAAGAAGTAGGATGAAAATAAGAATAATTCCAAGCCGGCAAAAAGTGTATAGTGGAATAGTGTACCGCAACTCCAGTGTCTGCCAGATCTTTCTGGAGGGATCGTGCAGTCAAACGTGGGTTTTGAATTGTTTTTCTCACAATCCTGCGAGCTGTTCTGTCTGATATTTTTCTTGGTCTTCCAGATCTTGCTTTAACTTCCACTGTTCCTGATGACTGCCATTTCTTAATTACATTCCGAACAGAGGATATTGACATCTGAAAACGCTTTGCTATCCTCTTATAGCCTTCTCCAGCTTTGTGAGCGTCAACTATTTTCAGTTTCAGTTTTCTAGACAACTGCTTAGAAGAACCCATGGTGCTGATTGTTGGGGCAAGGTCAGAGGAGTCTGGGCATTTAAAACCTTTGAGATTGACATCACCTGGTCTTCCCAGACGATGATTGAGAACAATCCATGACACTGGCAGGTCTCCGCTTTAGAAAGGGGGCAGTGCATGCTATAAATTCTGCAGGGTGCCCAAACTTTTGCAGACGCCATTTTTTTGTTTTCTGTTATTTTGAAAGTGTAAATGATGGAAATAAAATCTAACTTTTGTTGACATATTATAAGAATGTCTAATCTGTAATTTGATGCCTTTTGGAGATTTTTCCATCTTTCCTTGGCTTCTTTATGCACATTAATACAAATTTTTAGCTGGGGTGCCCAAACTTTCGATCCCCACTGTATGCACATTCTGGATGTTCTTATGTATTTTTGCTTCTGGTCAAATGTTCTTTGGCTGCTGTTTTAGGCTATTTACTTTTCAGGTCAATTGTTCTTGGGATACTGTTTTAGGTTTTTTTGTCATAATGTGCTTGGGCTATTGATGTAGGCTGTTTTTCCTTTTGCTCCAATGTTATATATTATTATTATACAGTATTTGTAAAGCGCCGATAGTTCGCTCAGCGCTGTACATTACAAAGGGGGACAGAACATGTGACAGAACAATAACAATACAATGCAAAACATGAGGAGATCGAGGGCCCTGCTCTTTCGAGCTTACAATCTAGGAGGGAGGGGATGGTGGCACAGGAGGAGATAGCTGTGGGGGATGGAGTGGTAGGAAGAGTGGAGGAGGTCGGCAAGTTAGCAGGGGGTGGGGTAGGCTTCCCTGAAGAGATGTGCATGCTGGGTGGTACTTGGATATTAGGTCGGTGATGTAGTTCGGGGCAGTATGGTGGACAGCTTTGTACGTCAGTGTTAGGATTTTGAATTTGATCCGTTGCGCAATCGGAAGCCAGTGGAGGGATTGGCAGAGGGGGGTGGCGGAAATGGAGCGGTTGGAAAGGTGAATGAGTCTGGCAGCCGTATTCAGGATCGACTGAAGCGGGGATAGCCAGCGGCGAGGCAGGCCAGTGAGGAGGGAGTTGCAGTAGTCGAGTCGTGATATGATGAGGGAGTGGATGAGCTGTTTAGTGGTTTCTGGGGTTAGGAACGTGCGGATTTTGGCGATGTTGCGGAGGTGGAGTCTGCACGAGCTTGTTAAAGATTGGACTTGGGGCTGGAAGGATATATATATATGAAAAAACAATATGTTTTACTTTCTGCTATAAAAAACATCTAATAACATGTTTTTTAAAAATCTAATTTCTTTATAAATTTTGGCCAAAATGTGTTTGGTGGAAAAAAAAACAATAAGTGTTTATTGATTGATTTGCATGAAAGTTATACCGTCTACAAACAGTGATATATACTGGAATTTTTACTTAATTATTTTATAGTAGTAATAGTGGTGATCAGCAACTTATAGAGGGACTGTGATAGTGCAAACTGACACTGGGTAGGAACTGACTGACTGCCACTGACATCTCCAGTAACACTAATACACTGTACTAACGACACTGGCTGGGAAGGGGTTAACATCCTGGGTAATCAAGGGGTTAAAGGTGTGCCTAACAAGTGTCAATGTGTATAATGTGTGCTGATTTTTACTAAATATCTCTTTGTTTCTTTTCCCTGCTTTGCAGGAAGAAGAAACAAAAACATTGTTCTCCCTGTACAGAGCCCTGTGCTGTTTGTCTGGGCTCTGGACTGTGGTTGGAAACAGCCGATCGACAGACTCTGGTCATGTACAATCACAGTAGGAGTAGGCGGGTGGGGGCACACACACGTGGCCTGTACCCGGATATAGGCAGTGATGTACAGGTACGTCGCTGTGCCTGTACAGGCCGCCCATCATACTGCGGACCGCAAGTAGTTAAAAAGTGATCACACAAAGCAGGAAAACACACAGTGGTTAGTTCTCTAGTTGTGCTGGGGGCTCAGCCTGCTCTCCTCCAATGATCAAACTTGTCCTGACATGCCCCCCTCTCCATGCACAGGTGTTCGCTGGGAAGATTAGTGTGCTGTTGTTTCTCCACCCTCACCTCTCTATGCAACTGAGAACAAAGGGGGTAAATGTATCTATAAAGTCTTTTATAACAAATGTTTTGCCTTTCATTTCTATTTCTATTTCTAAACTGTATGGGTAGTTTTACAAGGTGCGGGTTTACATATACTTTAGGTTAAAGCTGAGCTTCAGGAAAACAGTGTTTATCATATTATTATTATTATTATACAGTATTTATAGAGCGGCAAAGGGTTTGCTTATACTTACCTGGATTTCAGCTTCAACTTGTATCTAAAGCCAAAACTATTTTTTTTGGAGAGAATGTAGAAAGCTTAGTGGCTGTCTGTGTCCCCACTGGGGAAGTTCACGCTCCATGCACTGGTGACCATTGTCTCCGGTGGAAGAAGTAATATAAAATCCAAACATTTAGAGTTGTCCCAAGAACAGGAGTTAAGGGAAATTTTCCAATAATAAACTTGTTCAAGTAACAACTGTCATAGAGGAGATTTCCCTTGCTTTGGAAAGATCTCCCCTTACTTCCTGTTTTGTCTTTGAACTGGAAGTGAATAGCAATTTCCCCAATGGAACAAATTTACCTCCCTGGCGGTATGATTATTTCAGATTTTTGGTGCTGAAAGCGGTACCATTTTTTTGCATGGAAATATGTATTTTTTTTATTGTAGGCCTGTAATTTAGGAATAACTCCCTAAAATCTGTCTGAACAAGAGTCTAGTAAACATTCCGGATATGATAAAACTTGAAACATGAAATCATAAATTATAATTTAATAAATACTCATAAAAAATAATAATAATATAATAATAATAATAAATATAATTCAATAATATAATCAAACCAAAAACACTGAAATTTGAAATATAGCGCCAAGTTCGCACATCACTGAGCAAAGTCGCAAAATCGTTTTCAGTGTCTGATGATGAATTTCCCCCACGAATCATTATCACTCAATTCTGCAAGTAGTTCTGATTTACTATCGCTGTTCTCTAGCCGGTCTAAAACCGATTTTGACCTAAAGGGACACTTTTTGGACACCATGGACGTTTCTAAGTTTCCAGGCAGAAAGAACAGTCAAAATGCAGGCAGGGCACAGGACAAAGCAGTAGGGACAAAATGTATGTGAAATGCTTGGCTACAGGAATGTTTTGCTGTGAAATGATTGTTTTAAAAAAAAAGTCATTTTTTTTAAATTTTCAAATTTGCTGCCGGTTCTGGCGCCCGTACGTCCCGACGTCACAGGGACCGGAACACGGAAGCAAGATGCCGGCATCGGCCGGAGGAGATGGCCGGGGACGCTGCAGGGGACGCATCGCGGGAGCGAAGGACAAGGTAAGCGCTGTCGGGAACCCCTGAGCAACGCTGCATGGTAAGCCCGAGTGTAGCTCGGGGTTGCCGCTTTTGGTACTGAAACCTTACCCCGAGCTACACTTGGGAATACCGCCAGGGAGGTTAAGAGACAAAAACTTACAGGGGTATTAACTATTCCCTACTATGGGCGTACATCGATTTACGAATGTAATTAGTTCTGCGGGACGTTTAATTTCGTATTGTGAAAAATTCATAAACCAAAACGCGGTTTCCCATAGGAATGCAGTGAAAACCAAATAATCCGTTCCAGAGGTAAAAAGAAAAAGTTTAAAAAAAGTCTTTTATCTGTTCAAAATTCTTTATGAAGTGCATGTTAAAGGCATAAATACTGTATAGGGACATGATTAAAAAAAAAATTGTAAATGCTTTGAAAACCAATTAATCCGTTCCGTAGATCAGAAAAAAGTAAAAAAAAAGTCTTATCTGTTCAAAATTTTTTATAAATTGCACTTTAAAGGCATAAATACTGTACAGGGACATGATTAAAAAAAAAATTGTAAATGCATTGAAAGCCAATTAATCCGTTCGTATTGTGAAAAAAATTTGTAAACCGAGGCATTATTTTCAATGGATTTTCATTCGTAAACTGAAAATTACGTTAACCAAGGTGTTCGGAAACCGAGGTACGCCTGTATATTCAAAACAAAAAAAAAGTTAATATACACTTTAACATGACCCTGACTGACTGACTTTTACCTGTTAAAAAGTTTTATCAATATAAATTTGGCATAGTGTTATGATTCCTTTAAAAAAATAAAAACTTAATATATGTGCAGTCACTAATTAAACTTGTTCAGGGAATACTCTCATTAAGACCTAATTAATGAGTGCTCATCAGAACCCTGGAGATATTTTACAAAGATAATTTACATGACAGCTAATTTACACCTATACCCACACCACCAAAATAATCAAGGTAGCATTTTTTCTCTAATTATGTTAAAAAAAAACAGTATACGATGGATACCAGGGATGCACCAATATCATTTTTTTAACACCGAGTACGAGTACGGATACTTTTTAAAAAGTACTTGCTGATAACGATTACTGATACTTATCGCCTATGAAGAGTATGTAAGGGGGTGGTGCGATATGGGGAAACATGCGATTTTGCACATTGCCCCACTGCACTTGGTGTGAAAAAGCCCTAAAATGTACTCTGTGAGGCAGAGCTCAGTTGTCTGTAGGTTGTAAAGCCCCCCTCGCTCTTAGCATAACCCCACCACCCCAAATCCCCCACCTAGAACCCCTCCCCCTCCAAATCTTCAGTTTTCTTAACACAAATTATGTCCCTAGTATAGTGACAGCAGCAGGGAGGGGGAGAGTACCAGGAGAGACATGGGTAATTCTCAACACTCACATGCACTCTATATTACACATATACATGACATGGTCAGAGACTGCAGACTGACTACAGGAAATGGTCAGAGACTGCAGACTGACTACAGGAAATGGTCAGAGACTGCAGACATAGTACAGGAAATGGTCAGAGGCTGCAGACAGGCTACAGGAGATGGTCAGAGACTGCAGACATAGTACAGGAAATGGTCAGAGACTGCAGACAGACTACAGGAGATGGTCAGAGACTGCAGCCATACTACTGTAGATGGTCAGAGACTGCAGACATAGTACAAGATATGGTCAGAGACTGCAGACATAGTACAAGATATGGTCAGAGACTGCAGACATAGTACAGGAAATGGTCAGAGACTGCAGGCAGGCTACAGGAGATGGTCGAAGACTGCAGACATATTACAGAAGATGGTCAGAGACTGCAGACATAGTACAGGAAATGGTCAGAGACTGCAGACAGACTACAGGAGATGGTCAGAAACTGCAGACATAGTACAAGAGATGGTCAGAGACTGCAGACATAGTACAGGAAATGGTATGAGACTGCAGACAGACTACAGGAGATGGCCACAGACTGCAGCCATACTACTGTAGATGGTAAGAGACTGCAGACATAGTTCAGCAGATGGTCAGAGACTGCAGATATAGTACAAGATATGGTCAGAGACTGCAGATATAGTACAAGATATGGTCAGAGACCGCAGACAGGCTACAGGAGATGGTCGAAGACTGCAGACATATTACAAAAGATGGTCAGAGACTGCTGAAATATTACAGGTACTGTGGATGGTGTGGTGATAGATGCCCCCCCATCCACATCTCTGAGAAGGGGGTGATGTTGCAGATCAGTTTACACAGCTCTAGGACCTGGGGGAGCATGTCCTCCCTCTAGAATATACCTATTCAGTGTGATCCCTGTCCCCTCCCCTCCCCCTCCTCTGTGTACTGGTATGGCCAGACCCGGACTCCTCTGCTCACTTTCCCACCAGGACTCTCACTCACATCAGCAGCCATGTCCCAACCTGGACAGCATGCAGGTCCCCTCATACTCCCAGCCAGTCAGCTCAGCAGTGTCCCAGTCCAAACAGCAAGTCCTCTCCTGGCCCCTTCCGTTGTCAGCAGGAAGCCGGGAAGTATAGCACTTTAAGGCGGAGCAGCTCTGAAGGAGAAAGTTACATATTCCTCCTCTGAATGCTGGGTCTTCCAAATCCTGATTGGCTGTTGGGTCGCTAGGCGGGCCTAGCAACCAATAGTTTTGACAGGTGGAATGACCCTCCTTGCCCCCCTGTAACAATGCCACTGTATTGCCGGCATACTTTTTTTTACATTTCAGCTGTCAGCAGGGAAATCCTGCTAACAGCTGAAATGTCATTGGTTGTTAACCAGTTGCCCTCCGCCCTATAGTAGAAGTACTGCTACAGGGTGGGAGAGCTGCGCAAAATCACATGTATATATAAATGATTTGCATTTCCAGGTAGGGGGTGTGCGCGCTGTCCTACCAGCGGCACTATAGGTTGCAGCGGATGTCCCGGATGATTCTGGGCCGGCACTTGGTGATCACCACTAACGCTGACAGAGAGACCTGTGTGTAAATAAGGCTACGTTCACACTAGCGTTGTGTGCAGGCGGCAGAGAGGCGTTTGGGAAGCGTTTTTACCGCTTCCCAAACGCCTCGGATTCTGCACTCGGATGTGCAATTCTGCACATTGCAGCACATGGTGCTGTTCTAACAGGAGCGTTAGCGTCGCGGCAAAACGGACGCCTCTGATCGAGTCTGGAGGCGTTGAAGCCTCCTATTCTAGTCTATGGTCTCGCTCCGCAAACACCCGGCTGGCATTTGCGGCACAGTTGCGACATGGTTGCGGGGCGTTTGCGGAGTGGTAACACCATTTAAACTTCATTATAGGCGTTTGTGGGGCGTTTTTAACTCTCGGCAAACACCTAGCAACCGCCGCTAAACCGCGCATGCGGCATTTGGGGAGCGTTTGCCAAGCGTTAAAGAACACTCCGCAAACGCCGGACCAATGCTTGCCAAATGCTATAGGGGCGTTTGGCAAGCGTTGGTAAAACAGTCAAGTGTGAACGAGTCCTAACACAGGTCTCTCTCCTTTCAGCATAGACATGCTGCTTTGTATCTCTCTGCACAGCGGCATGTCTCCCTAGTAAAACACAGCACACAATGTGAAACAAACACAGCACACAGTTAACCCTTTGATTGCCCCAGATGTTAACCCCTTCCTGCCCAGTGTCATTAGTACAGTGTCAGTGCTTTTTATTATTGCACTGATCACTGTTTTAGTGTCACTGGGGATGTCAGTGGCCATTAATCTGTCAGTTCCCATCCAGTGTCAGAATACCCTCTGCAGTTCTGCTATAAGTCGCTGATCGCCGCCACTACTAGTATAAAAAAAAAAAAAAAATTCCAGTATATATACTGCCATTTGTAGATGCTATAACTTTCACATAAACCAATTAATATACACTTATTGGGATTTTTGGCCTAAATTTATGAAGAAATTAGATTTTTAAAAAAATTTTATTGTATGTTTTATAGCAAAAAGTTAAAAATATTGATTTTCAGTGTTGTTCAAAATTGTTGATCTTTTTTGTTTATAGTGCAAAATATAAAAAAACACAGAGGTGATCAAATACCACCAAAAGAAAGCTCTATTTGTGGAAAAGAAATTACATAAATGTCATTTATGTACAGCGTTGCATGACCGCACAATTGTCAGTTAAAGTAACGCAGCGTTGTATTGCAAAAAAAATGGCCTGGTCAGGAAGGGGGGTAAATCCTCTGGAGGGCAAGTGGTTAAGGACGTGGCGGCCCCCTCCTTAACAACCCATAATTGCCGGCATCCTTTTTTTTACATTTTAGCTGTTAGCGGAGGAATTCTGTTGACAGTTGAAAGAACCAAACCGAAAGGTATTGGTTTTCAGTATCGGAGCATTTGCACAAATACTGATATTCGTGGAAATGCTCAGTGCTGACACCAATTGTGCAACCCGAATGGATACTTAATTCGAAGCAAACATACAGTGGTTTTAGTCAATTTTCTTTTACCTTTACAAATGTATAAACTGATATTTGAACCAGGGGCGGACTGGCCATTTGGAAACTCGGGCAGTGCCCGAGGGCCCGGGGTCAGTAGGGGGCCCCATGAGATGCCCCTGGTACCTTTTTCATAGGCTTTTTTGAGTTTGGGCAACGACACAGGGGCCCCATGATCCCCTATTGCCTGGGGGGCCCCATGAGTTGTCAGTCCGTCCCTGATTTGAACTAATTTTAATTTAAAATTTTACAGCAAACAAGTTAACCATAGCTTTGTAAAGCATCATGGACATTCAAAAAGAAAGCCCAACACTGCCTACTCTGTTGTATTTAAACTAGATAGGGTAGAGAAGGGGTTTTCCTCTTCTGACTCGTAGTAACTGTGTTTGTGCCTGTAATCTGATCTTTTCTATCTATGCTCCTATTCCAGGTACACACCAGAGTTGTATTCTGAACACCACATACGTGGCATTTTTGTTTAGAGCTTGGAAAGGGGTTGAAAGGTTTATGGGATGCCTAAGGAACAGTAAACTGAGGACAAACTCCTTAACAACTATGTACAAGTCCAAAGACAAAAAATTCTCTTCTTGGAGAGCTCTCCATCCCACCACACCAGACCCCAGATGAATCCCTCCCCTAATTCAGCTGCACTGGGTGAATCCCTGGGCAAGAAGATTAGGAATCTGTCTCTTTAAATCAAACAGTCCCAGATAGGGCTAATCAGGTTTCCCACCCGAATGCCCTTTCCCCTTATCCGGACCAGAGGGTGTAGGACTACTCACTCAACCTCTCCTGGGAGCTTACTGGGTGGGTGGCTGCCTTCAGGCCTTCCACTGGGCTGGCTCCTTGCTTGCTGCACAGATGGTCCTCTCTCAGAGGATTGCTGAGGTTGAACAATCCACCTTTCAGCTTCAGCCTTCCCACTGGGCCCCCTCCCAGACTCCTGCATCCCAGCCTCTCACTCCATCTTCCACCCAAACTCTCCAGCTGCTGAGCAGGCACAGTCATATTTAAGGGCTGTCCTGACCCCATGCCAGGCCTCCTGCCTGGGGATTGGTCAGGATCCCCTAAGTATGCAGGACAGCCCCTCATCACCCCACCCAATGCCTTCTAGAAACTTCTCAAGTCTCTAGAGCAGTCGCAGATATCATGGAACTAATCTGCAGAACCCTGAGCCCTGACCTAAGGTGACTGATTGGCTCCAAGGAAGAAGCAAGGCCTCAAAATGCGTCAGCCAGTTGGAGGTCTAAAAAAAAAATCCCATTACAGACATCATCCAGTGTTATTGGACCTTGCTGTACTTCATATGAAGTGCCTTTGACATTTTATCCTTTGTATGTTACCATTTTTTTATACAATAAATTAATTTTTAAGGTAATGCACATGGCCTGTGCACCCTCTGTTTGTTTCTTTGCACGCAGTTCATTTGGATTCCCCTGGTCCGTTGAGGGCAGCAAGGCTTGCATCTTCTAGGCATCCCATGTGTGGTTCTAGCTTCTGTGGAGTCTAACTTCCAGCACAGGAGTATATGCTTATGCTACTTTTTGCCTGATCTAATTTGACCTGGCTGATTCACACCCAGGCTGCTACTCAACCTTCCTCACTAAAAAAAAACTAGCTACATTCCCCCGGCTACCTAGAGGGCACTACATATATATACCTATTTTCAAGGTGTCTTTCAGCATGAGTGACACCCAGTGCCACCTATCCCCATTCCTGCGATCCTAGGACATCAATACTCCATCCAATCTCCCCAGAAAGGGAAACTGGAAGTGGGGGAACTAAGGCCAGAGCTTAGCCTTATCTGAGCTTTATTTGAACTTTATATATCAGTAATGAAAACAATGGGACTGATTTACTAAAACTGGAGAGTGCAAAATCTGTTGCAGCTGTGCATGGTAGCCAATCAGCTTCTAACTTCAGCTTGTTCAATTAAGATTTGACAAAAAAACCTGGAAGCTGATTGGTTTTTATGCACAGCTGCACCAGATTTTGCATTCTTCAGTTTTAGTAAATCAACCCCAATGAAATCTGGGCACACTGTAAATAATATTGTAAAATCACTTTTAATAATCTATTTAAAAATATTTAATGAGCAAAAATTACTAAAAGATACCACCCAGGAATATCTTAAATCAAATGCACAATAAATATGGCAATTCAAATTCCCATTGGCAATGGTATGGTGTCTTTGATTTTTTTTTTCCCCTCATCTCTCCCCTCTCCCCCCCAAATTCTCTAAAACCACGCCACTTTTCTACCTTTTTCATCATTATCAGTCTATATCTGTATTCCTTTCCTCCTGTCCTCTTTTCTCTGTGGGCCATCCTTAAAAGCTTCCCCCGAAACCAGGGGCGGACTGACAACTCATGGGGCCCCCGGGCAATAGGGGATCATGGGGCCCCTGTGTCCTTTCCCAAACTCAAAAAAGCCTATGAAAAAGGTACCAGGGGCATCTCATGGGGCCCCCTACTGACCCCGGGCCCTCGGGCAGTGCCCGAGTTTCCAAATGGTCAGTCCGCCCCTGCCCGAAACTCATTACAAGCAATTCCAAATATCTTTTAGTTGTTTTAAAGACCAACCACTTACTACATGTTTTCCTAAATTTTCCCATTTTATCCTCTTCAATATGACACAACTCCTCCATCCTATAATTGTTATCTACTCTATTTACCCAGTTATTCATACTTGATGGGTCAGGGGCAAGCCAAAATTTGAGAATCTTAGCCGTGTCTTTGATATTCTGTATGGATATTGATGGGGCCACAGGATATATTTTACCATTTTTTTTATTGTTCTCTAAAGAAAAAGATTATTAATGGTGGTTTTACATAATTATTCACTGCTTTTTCAGATCTCATCATCTTCACTACTGGTGTACATGTTCCTCAGTGGATGACACAGTGTGATCTTGATTATGAGGTTTTCGCACAACTGAATACCTATCTTGAACTTTAATTAAACTACTCTAAATATATCTTCAAAACAATATGTTTTTTCCCATCAAATTTAATATAAGGAGCTCAGTGAATGAAAACCAAGAGTTTCTACTCAATAAAAATGTTTGCCAATGACCAAATCATTCATTTTGTAGTGCAAAATCACTTTGTTCAATGCACATCCCTTATTTTATGGCTTGAAATAGACTAAATCTAATGTTCTTAGATTGAATTTCAACCTCCCTGTATTACTTAACTTTCCATACTATTAAGAGATGAACAATCCAGGCCACGCAGTATAAACCACTGGTGTAGCATCAAGGTTCTCAGGGGTCGCAATTGCAACCTTGCCCATGCTCCAGGGGGTCCTTGCAGCCTCCCTCTCACATTATGTTCTACACCTAGACAGGAGGGGCAGTGGGGGTGACATATAGAGGAACTGATCCTCTCAATTGCCTCCTGCAGCTGCTGAAAGCCAGCTTTTCCTCTTCTCCGTGCTGCTGGCATTCAGTATCGGTAGGAGGAATATGGAGAGTATCAGTTCCTGTATATGCCACCCCTTCCACCCCTCCTGTTTGTCCAGGTTACTCTTGTCCCCCCTGCAGTGCTGCCAGCTTCCCCCTTCCCATCTCCTGGCGATTGCTGCGGGGGATGTATCAAGATAGATAGCAGGTAAGGGGATGGTATGTCATTTACAGGCCCCTTCCTTTTCTGAATGAACACAGTCAAAAGATCAGTACTGATCACTGAAATACAGGTGAAACTCAAAAAATTAGAATATCGTGCAAAAGTTCATTTATTTCAGTAATGCAACTTAAAAGGTGGAACTAATATATGAGATAGACTCATTACATGCAAAGCAAGATAGTTCAAGCCGTGATTTGTCATAATTGTGATGATTATGGCTTACAGCTCATGAAAACCCAAAATCCACAATCCACAAAAGGTTCTGAACTCATGGGGCATGGGAAGGATCAGCGATCATGAGACCACTATGATTGGCTGTCCTAGTGGTCACATTATTGTGACCCTAAGGCTACATTCACATTGGAAATTAGGGCCAGTTCGAATTGTGGTGGCAGGAATCGGAGATTCCTGCTGTGGCTCTCAGCGGCTAGGTGCGGCAATCCTGTTCACTATAATGACAGATCACTGACAGCCACAGCTTTTTGTGACTCTTTGCACAGCCAGCGATTACCTGTGGTGGGCCACCATATGCTCTTACTGCATTTATTTCAGTTAATAAGTTCAGTTTTGACTGGAGTATTCATTTAAAGGCTACTTTTGTTCCAAGAAATATACCTACTTGAAAGTGTGAAAGTAGTCTGCTATTTATCAAGAATGTTTAAGAATATCTAAACCCAACATTTCCTATTCGTGATATGTGCCTGCTGTAACATGTACTTGTGTGAAACAGTATCTTGTTCTCTTTGTATTGCTTTCTTTGTGTGATATCCCTAGTGCTCCTGCCAGTCCCTTTGCTTTCCTATTAAAAACTGACCACACTAGGCAGGAGAGCACAGTGTGGGTAGTTTTCTGGCTGTGCTGAGAACTGAGCCTACTCCCCTTCAATGATCAGACTTCTGCTGACACCCGCCTCTCTGCACAGCCAATCACTAGTTTGCTGTTGTGTGATGCTGTTTCTCCTCCATGACCTCCTTATGCGGCTGAGAATAGAGGGTATGTGATCACTTATAAAAATGAAAAAAGGTGTTAATGTTTTTTTTGATATCTATACATAAATGTTTTGCCTTTCATTTCTGTTTTAAACTGAATGCATTGTTTTACAAGGTGAGGGATTACATATACTTTAGGTCCTAGTCATCAGAGGGTATAATTTCCTAAACTAGGCATCTTTAAAACAGAGAATGAAATCAGAATTATTTAGAAACGGCTGCTCCACCCTTTCCGTGTTGATAAATGACCATCTCGCCAACCTGGATGTCAGCTCTGCTAGTCTACATTATTTATGGCTTGCGTTCTGCAGTATTCACTGTAATTATCCATTTTGACTGGCTTGTAATTAAGATGTTAACGAAGTCATCAGTGCAAGACCTACTACACCACAGAGCAATCACTGAGGGAAGAGAGCAGGGACCAGAGAATTCCACTTTTAACATTTTTAAGTAAAAACAGACTAATGTAATATCAGGAAAACTGTGAATGATAAATTTGTAAAACCAATCTCTTTCTCCAAGATAAAACTTATATACATTTGTCCACCTATCTATTTGTCCTATTTAACTTATCTATATACTGTATCTACTTGTCTTTGTAATATCATTCTTAGCTTTTATTTTAAAGAACACTTTCAAGTTTTTAGGCAGGTGCCTACTAGGGGAAAGTTTTATGTTAGCAAGTAAGTGTAGATTGTACAGGTTAGGGAAGAGTTTAAGCTGTGGGATGTTGGTTTCCCAGGCTTTTTCGGGTCCTGCCTTCTTTCCCAGTCCTAGCATAAATAGGGAGAAGGCCGGGCTCAGAGAATTTTTTTTCGGGGCTTGTTCTCTGAGTTTTCCTGAGCTTTTTTGCAGTTTTATGGGCTATACTGGATCACATGGGAGGAAGAGGGTCCATGTCACCTGAAAGGATGTAGCTGTCATTTGCCAACTCAAGGGATTCACAAACAATGGACACTACCAATTACGGACTCTTATCTTTACAGGTATGCCTGGGCAGCCACAGAATAGTTAGATAGGAGTTGGAAACAAAAAAAAAATGGTGTTGCGCTAATATCAATAGGACACAATAATTCGAAGAGTGGGGAGACAGAAAAAAATAACCCCAAAACAAAGGTGATAAGTATAAAGGACTGAATCCAGACCTAATTATGTTCAATATGAACTGTGGCAAAGACAACGTGAGTAATAATCAGCAAGTGAAGATAAATAATACATAAAAATGGAAAGGCCTGAACCCAGACCAAACTAAGTGCAATATAGATGGTGATGAAATACAACATGAACAATAGTCACCAAGTGAACATAAATAATGCATTCAACATAATAGGACTAACACGTCCTAAATGAAAGTGCACAAAAAAACACCATGCAAAGAAAACTGTGCTAAAATCAAATGGCAAGAAATATGTGCAATACTAATCATAAAAGGTGCATAAAGGTATAAATGCATGAAACTACAAACGCATCATAAATAATACATAAAAATGTAAAGGCCTGAAACCAGACCAAACTAAGCGCAATATGGATTGTGCTGAAAACAATGTGCACAATAATCAACAAGTGCACAGAAATGATGTATTCAATATAATAGGACTAACACGTCCTAATTAAAAGGACACAAAAAGCGCCGTGCAAAGAAACCTGTGACAATCAAAAAGCAAAGAAATATATGTGCAAAACTAATCATACAAGGTGCATGAAACTAAAAATGCACCTTATGATCAGGATTGATGCCAGTGGAAATAAACATGCATCAATAAGCACAAAAATAGTAATGAAAGCAACGTGACATATAACAAATAATGAGTGACCATCAAAATAAATATGTGATCATCAAATCGGCATAAAGTCCATGTAAATAGGCCGCCAACTTCAAACGAACAAAGCAACTGGGTGAAATGAATGATAAATCCATCTCCGGCTAAAATGCCTCCTCACCTCCACGCCAAGATCCCAAGGGGCCAACCAGCTTTCTGGCCTCATACTCCCAGGGCCCTTAATAGATATCCAAGATGATGGAATCCCACCAATCACAGGAATATGGCCTTCCTCACCGTATAACCGTAATGATTTCAGTGGTGTTGAAATTGGTAATCCTTTTCACAGGAACATCAGCCGGCTCAGACGCACCCCAGAGGAGAAAGAGAGAGCACTCCCATAGTGTAGTAGTTTTAAAGCAGAAACTTTAATGGAGAAATGCCAAATGAACACTTACATCACATCAGTTGAAATCAGGCCTCAAACACATGTATTGATATGGGTTTATACTTTCAGGGTGTACCAAAATGGCGGCGACCATCACCACGCTCCGCTAACAGACCCACGTGTTACGTCACTGTCCCGTGACTTCATCAGCGGAGAAGAGAAGAGAAGTACCCCACATGCACACACGAGAAGAGAGGTACCCCACATGCACACACGAGAAGAGAAGAGAGGTACCCCACGTGCACACACGAGAAGAGAGGTACCCCACATGCACGTGCCGGGCGAGTAGGCTCTGTCCACAGGTTTACAAAAAAAACCACACCTCCATTGGGGATAATCTAATCTAAACCCCAAACAGCTTAGATACTTGCTTCCTTTTCTTTCTTTTCTTTTCAGTGACCTCTTATTGTGTTTACAGCCTTCTTCATGGTATCTTGCCACTACTGTGCAATAACTTTGAATAGACTTGATTAAGCCTTATTTGTACTGTTCAAAAGGATCTTCGGCCAAAAAATAAACAGGTACTCACCAGCCTAAGGATCCAGCACTGTCCTCACCTGGGCCTGTTCTTCACCAGTCTTGAGATCTCTGACACTGCCATCTTGGATGTGGGAAGCCAGCTTTGACTTCCTGCTTTGTGAATGCACTTGCAGCCTGTGACATGTCCCAGGAGGTTGCGGGCAGGGAAAGGGGTGCCAAAGTGGGAGTAGATACCTGCCAGAAATAAATACTCCCTAAAAAAAAAAATCCCAAAATGTCTATGGAGGGGGAAGATTAGAAAATGCACAAAAAGCTTTAAGTATGGTTTTTAATTCAAGTCTTTTTATTCATGTCTATGGGGAACTACTGCTCAGGCATAGGCAGTCCCAGCCTCAGATTTTGGGAAAAAGGTGATAAACATTGGAGGAGTCTGCTAACATTAGGAAGAGATAAGTACCCACCTATTGGCAGGGGTTTGACACATAGATTAATTTAGGGGGCTGGGGGAAGGGGCTGGATGGTTTTAGGTAAAACTGAACTTATTCTCTAAAGACACTGGAAAAGCCATTACACTTTGCATAACTTTGCCTCAAAAATTAAGCCCCTGCAACTGTGGTTATGGCATTTGCGTAACTTTTCTGTTGTGCTGTTTTCCAATGTAGGGATGGTATTGACACCGTTTCTAGCACACCACAGTTGCTTAAGGTTGATATGGTCATGTGAATAAAGCACCTACACCAGGTGACTTACACCCATGAGCAGGGGCGGACTGACAACTCATGGGGCACCCAGGCAATAGGGGATCATGGGGCCCCTGTGTCCTCAACCACACTCAAAAAAGCCTATGAAAAAGCCAATGAAAGGAACCGGGGGCATCTCATGAGGCCCCCTACCGACCCTGGGCCCTCGGGCAGTGCCCGAGTGCTCGAATGGTCAGTCCGCCCCTGTCCATGAGCATTCAAAGAGCTGAGCTCAGTTATGTCTGTTGAAATCAAAGCAAAATGCTGAGTAGCTCCAGACTTGGAAAAGTCTAAATTAGTTCTGAAATGTAGTGGAGAGGAGAGTGATTTGTGTAACTGATTTTGGCTTCATGTAAAGAGCTGTTTTATACCGGTGATTGTGTCCCTAATACTAGTAACTTACAGTTTTGCATGGATTTTGACCTTCTTTATGATAGACAGTGAAGCACCACATTAGAGACAACAATTTTCTTCAGCAATGGCATTTTATGGTGTTGAGATATAATCATAAAACATCACATTTATTAATCTTTATCGCTGGGAGGGTGTGTGACCTGTCTCTGTGTGCCACTTAATGGATTATTTACTTGTCATCCTCCTCTCTGCTATTGGAATACATATCCTGAGGTTGTTACCATAAATTAAAGTCGGAGTATTAAGATCGTATTGCAATTTGTCCATTGATAAGCTATGGAGGCTTTGTGGATTCAAATTTTTGCTGGACAGTCGAAGAGTAGAAGGAGACCAATAAGGTCATCTCGCTGCTCACTCTGCTCTCCTTTCTGATCAGCTTGTTCATTCTTAACACATTTACATGCAACACTAGTTGCATTTAAAAATGACATTTAATTATTTATAAATGAATACAGAACTGTATCAATGTGTGTCTTTTATATTTGCCTGGAGTTCAGCTTTATATATATTTATATTGCCATATAATGGTTCCGGCTCTTTTGAATTGCTCAAAATCCATTATGTGTAAGTCACAATTCCCCTTTAAATTTCTTTCTTTGTGCGATGCCAAAATTTGAATGGCAGAATGGCTCTCCCAGTCAATTGTTCTGTTTTAGGCAAAGGAGCCATGCAGGATTAGTTCCAGTAGATAGATTCAATGCATAACAAAGTTTACCTGATGTGTCTGAAGCAAAGCCTCCCATCAGGGGGGTTGGAAACCTAATAGTGGAACAAGAATTGAGAATCTCCCTGGCGTCTGAAGTTCAGCCGCGTGTGAAACCTTGGCTGTCACTTTTGCATGTCAATATATGACTGCGGCACTAGCCCTTGGCAAGTGTGTGATAAAGTAGCCGGGAGTTCCAGCAGACAAAGCACAGATAAAAAGACTAAAAAAGAAAGCAGACTTTGAATTCAGCACTTGTTACATGTCTACCCTGATTGTACAGTGAATGGAAACGGAGCCGGTGGCGGATATCATAATTGTTCAGGTGTGAAGCTCTAGTACTCAGCCAGAATGAGAAAATACATGGCAGGTTATTTAAGGTTTATACTATTGCCACTATTATAGCTTGCTACTAAATTATAGTGGTAGAGTCAGGGGTGGCCTGACAACTCATGGGGCCCCCAGGCAACAGGGGATCATGGGGCCCCTGTGTCCTCGCCCACACCCAAAAAAGCCTATGAAAAAGCCAATGAAAGGTACCAGGGGCATCTCATGGGGCCCCCTACTGACCCCGGGCCCTCGGGCAGTGCCCAAGTGCTCAAATGGTCAGTCCGCCCCTGGGTAGAGTATTGTGCCGTCTGCCATCGATTAATGCAGAAGGTTTGGGGTTTAAGTGATACCCGTTATTGACGTTTTTAAAGATGCTAGCTTTTGTGATAATAAAAGCTGGTCACACGTTACGTTATCCCTCATTCAGTCCCACTATTAAAAAATCAACTTTTGTCATGCTAGGTCATGCTGAGAGGGCCAACCACAGAAAAAAGTTTGGCCAATTGCACATGTCTGGTTGAAGGCTGAAGACAAGAGAGCTTCTCATGTAGCTCTGGTCCAAACACCCCTGGAGGTGATGACAGGGAGTGCAAGGCACAGGTGCAGATGGACCAGTTTGCTGGTGGCTGCTCCAGAAGGTGATTAGCAGGGTAATTCTCAGAAGGTCTCAGTAGGAATACAAGGAAGCACTGTGGAAAAGCGAGTCAGTCCCAGCAGCTGGTGGGATGCCAACATCCATTATAAGCAAATGTGGTGCTGGATATGGCCAGTAGGAAAGGAACTTGAGACGTGTTGTTGAGGTCAGGGTAGTCTGAGGGCCCGGGGCCAGTAGGGGGCCCCATGAGATGCCCCTGGTACCTTTCCTTGGATTTTCATAGGCTTTTTTGGGTGTGCGCAAGGGCCCCATGATCCCCTATTGCCCGGGGCCCCATGAGTCGTCAGTCCTCCCCTGGGGTGGTCAGAAAACTTTAAGATAACAGAGTGGTCAGGAGCCAGAGCCAGGGTCATACATAGTGGATCAGTAGGGTGAAGACAGCAGTGTAGTCAGGAGCAAAATCTGTTGTCATACATGATTCTAGATAAGCAGAGTAATTACATAAGCCGGGGTCACAACCAGAGATGAGACCGGGGGAATCCAAAAGCAAACTAAGGCTGTAACAGGAAGTCATAATATACAGAGTGATCTGGATACATGGAAGTGTGGATCACTCAGCAATCAACTGTCACTGTTCTTTCCTTTAAATAGGATACCTGGTGCCAGTTCTGGAATTGGATGAGTGCGCATAATTTCTCGGAAACAAGCATAACCATGCAGGATACTGTTGGAAGTTCCTAGCTTGTGTATTGGCACACGCGCACCTCTGTTCTGGATAGCATCCTGACAATAATTCAGCAGGAATTGGACCAAATTTGATCCATCTATGACCATCCCTAGATATTGTTTTCAGGAATTAAAATCCAAGGGAGGGATGTAAGTTTGTCTGAAAAGCTTACATGTTTAAATCCTTAGGTTGGCCAGTAAGGAATATCAGTTAGACGCCAAACTTTCTACTAAATGTTAGTAAAATACCTTTATCAGCTGGTCTCTAAGTAAAATACATAGGTGGCCATTCTAACCTCCTTCTAAAAATGCTACCTGCCTGTTTGTCTCTGGCTTGTTCTGAGGCACTGACCTGGAACAGGCATTCAGCCAGTAAAGTCAGAACTCCTGATATGCATCAGTAAGAGTACCACCTTACTCACTTATGATTTCCTTTAAAGGGTAAGGTCACCTTGATGAAAACATTCTGTTATACCAATCTTATCAGAATGTACCTAAGGGTTATATGTGATGTGTTTTCATAATTTTTCAGTTCAGTGTGCTTTTGGCTCCTCCCCCTTTTACCACGGTATGGGCTGTCAACCCCTGCTAGGTTGGTGAGCAAAATGGCTGTGACGTATAACAGTTGTAACAATGAGTCCTGAATATTTATTATCTTATAACTGTTACTCCTCTCTGCAGCCCAGAACAGTATTGTGCACACCTGACCTCAGTAGTAGACTTTAATGTGAGGCCAGAACTTCACATCTGGGCAACAGATTTTGTTGGTTTGGTCATGCCCTGGATAGAGGTCTGACTGTCTCTGATTTCTGTCTGTTCATTCCTTGTATCATTCCTGTATATTGTTTGTGTTTGGACACTGCTTGTCGTTGCTTATCCTAATCATCGAACTGTTAGCTCTGCTATTGTCAGTCATTGCTCTGTTTACCTGTCTAAAAAACCTGGGCTCTGTCTACACCTGACCTGGCTATCAGTCTGCTAACTCTGCTACTGTCTGTCATTTGTTATGGCTGAGAATGTACAAATGAATACTGCATGTGTTATGCCTGCAATGGGCAAACTACGGCCCGCGGGCCGTATACGGCCCGGCGGACCTTTTAATCCTGCCCACGGAGCGTGATACTGTCAGGATGGCTGTCAGGATGTGTGTAGGCGGGGCAGCGTGACGAACGTGAGGGGAGCTAGGCTCCTCTCACAGTCCGCCCTGAAGACCGGAACAGCGCGGGAACACGGCGAGAGGAACGCGCGGAGCAAAGGTAAGTGAATTGACACAGGGGGGACTTGGGGACTTAATATGGGGGATGAATTACTATGGGGGATTAATTACTATATGGGAGATGAATTACTATGGGGGATGAATTACTATATGGGGGATGAATTACTATGGGGGATGAATTACTATATGGGGGATGAATTACTATGGGGGATGAATTACTATGGGGGATGAATTACTATATGGGGGATGAATTACTATGGGGGATGAATTACTATGGGGGATGAATTACTATGGGGGATGAATTACTATATGGGGGATGAATTACTATGGGGGATGAATTACTATGGGGGATGAATTACTATATGGGTGATTAATTACTATGGGGGATGAATTACTATGGGGGATGAATTAATATGGGGGATGAATTACTATGGGGGATGAATTACTATGGGGGATGAATTACTATATGGGGGATTAATTACTATATGGGGGATGAATTACTATGGGGGATGAATTACTATGGGGGATGAATTACTATGGGGGATTAATTACTATATGGGGGATTAATTACTATATGGGGGATGAATTACTATATGGGGGATGAATTACTATGGGGGATGAATTACTATGGGGGATTAATTACTATATGGGGGGTTAATTACTATGCTTACTATGGAGGAATATTACTATACTTACTATGGATAACACATACACATCATTCATCTACTCTTGGTCCGGCCCCCGGGTCCAATATATGAACCATTGCGGCCCTCAAGTCAAAAAGTTTGCCCACCACTGTGTTATGCTCATACCCTTAAGCCGGCTATAGATAGATCGAAATTTGATCAATGCCACCAACCATAGCCAGCGGTGTTGATGAGTGCATACTGACGGTGGGGAAGCCTCCTCTCTATCAGAACACAATAGCTCCGCTGAAGGGATTTCCGCATCCAATTTGAATGTGTGGATGGGGGAATAAATTAATTTTCTTTCTTTCAACTTGCTGGTTGAACAAATGAAAATGAATCATGTATGGCCTACCTTACTTTCTCTGCTCCTGCTTGCCATTCTGATCACAACTGTAGCCTCTGCACTTTTGCATTTTTGTTCTTCAACAACCACACCATCCTGGGGAAAGAACATTCTGGACCAATGTCTTAAGTTCCCGAAATTGACATAATGGGCACATTACAAGTTACTAGTTTTGATAACCATATCCAAAATTCTATGTCATACTCTAGATACACATGTGAAAATAATCTGCCGAAGGTGAACCTGTGGTTCATTATAAACTTGGTTTTGTCTTAACTCAGAACACACACCATAAGATGTTTGTTTTTATCTTTATTAGTCAGAAAAGACTCCTTGGTGAGCTTTTCTGATTAAAGCCGGCCATACATGGCTTGAAATTCGGCCAGTACAGCAGGAACTGTCCAAATTTTGATCCTTGTATGGGCTAGCTGGTTGTACACAAGTCAATC
This sequence comes from Staurois parvus, assembly GCF_062004578.1. Taxonomy (NCBI): domain Eukaryota; kingdom Metazoa; phylum Chordata; class Amphibia; order Anura; family Ranidae; genus Staurois; species Staurois parvus. Next base: position 3,942,528 of record NW_028317958.1, on the reverse strand, counting down.
TATTGATCGGCTTGTGTACAACCAGCCTTCTGGGTTTTTCTCGAATGATCAGTGTCGCCAGCTATATCCAGCAACACTGATTATTATTGTATTCTGCCAGTGGGAAAGGCTGATACCTTAGCGGGAAGGATTCCCCCATTCACACATTTGGAATATGCCGGCAGGGACATACAATGCTTGAGCTTCGACTGAGCCACCAGGAATCAGCTGAAATGTGAGCAGTGTATGGCAAAGTTAACTTTCACTGAGTTTGTGGCTAAAGCTGGTCATAGATAATGTAGATCAAAATTTGCCCAGTTCAGCAGGAACTGACCAAATTTTGATCCATCTTTGGCCGTTCCCATTCAAAAGGAGTGGAACCATATGGCTGCAGATCTGATCAGTGTATTCTGGCAGCGGAGGTTTCTCACTTTCAGAATATAATAGCAAGGATTCCTTCCTCCACCTCGAATGTGTGGATGGGGGAATCCATTTGTTTTTTTATTCTTGATCAGCTGTGGCTAACTTAAGCCCACATTTGTGGCTAACTTAAGCCCTGCCATCCCTCTGTCCAATAACAATGTTCTTATGGGCCACTGAGACAGCCATTGAACAAATTAATGGTATTTAGCAAGGCTTAGCTTTGAATCAGACAATCCATCATAGTCCATCAAAAAGAACAAAGGAAAATAATTCTATTGTCAATTAATTTCTCTGAATAATCCAGATATTTTCATTGTACAGATGCTCCGCCACGTAGCGTCAAGCATTAAATAGCATAAAAATTTGAAGTCAAACTTAAATTATAGGTGACAATTATTTCGATTAGGCTCAATAGCATTTTCACTTCTCTAAGTTTTCACAGTTCTGCTAGGCAGTCTGCAGGGCATAGTATATGAGGCTCATTTAATTCCTAATGTAGTAATTATCATGACTGAACAGGAGAAAAAAAACAGTGACAAATCAGAGAAATACATTTCACAGTAGAGGCTTTCATAAAAATTTTATGGGGTAGCAAGTTGTTAAAAAATTGTTTAATCAATCTCATCTGCTTCTGAGATCTGCAAGGACTCCCTGTTTTTTTTCTCCCCTAACCGGAGAAAGTATATTGCAAGATAATAACCATCTGTCATTTTAAGGTTCCTACAGCTGACAAGGATAGGAGAGAGAAGAATGCTTTTATCTGTTTAGGTAAGAATGAAGACTCTATTTAGTAACATGCACTGTTGTAACTCTGCTTTAAAGTTCACCATTTAAGGGAACAAAATGTAATTAAATCTGTAGATTCATTTAGTGCAAATGAGACAGATTCATGGACTGTATAATTTGCTTTTCACCGAGTCCTAAAGTGAAGTTACAATTTTGTTAAGAAAAAAAACCTCTCCATTCAACTGTACATTTTGCAAGATTTTAGCAAACTTTATACAGATCATTATCTGCTTCTGTTCAGTATATATTTATTTATTTATTTATTTCAGGTACTTATATATCGCTGTCAATTTACACAGCGCTTTACATATATATTGTACATTCACATCAGTCCCTAACCCTCAAGGGGCGTACAATCTAAGGTCCCTAACTCACATTCATATACAAGGGCCAATTTAGACAGGATCCAATTAACCTACCAGCATGTCTTTGGAGTGTGGGAGGAAACCGGAGTACCCGGAGGAAACCCATGCAGGCACAGGGAGAACATGCAAACTCCAGGCAGGAGGTGCCGTGGCTGGGATTCGAATGAGAAAGCCATGCTAGTATGCTTAAGGCTAGGTTCACATCTATGCAGGTTGCAGTTGATGTGTTTTTCCGGTGCGTTTAGAGTTTTTGAACAAGTGTTTTTGATGCTTTTATTATGTGTTTTGCATTTTTTTTTGGCTAATAGGGAAGTATGACAGTTCTGTTTATGCAGTGTGACTTTGATGTGACTTTGATGTGACTTTACTCTCTGGCACTCAAGTTGCATCAAAGTAGTGCAGGAACCTTTATGTGTCCAAAATCGCATGTCAGGGTTAAGCGATAGGGTTAGGGTTAATGGCTAGGGTTATGGCTAAATGTTATGGTTCAGGGCTAGGGTTAAATGTTGGTGTTAGGGATAAGGGCTAGAGTTAGGGTTAAATGTTAGGGTTAAGGGCTAGGGTAAGGGATAGGGTTAAAAGTTAGCGTTAAGGTTAAGGGCTAGAGTTAGGGTTAAGATTTATTTATTACAGGTACTTATATAGCGCCATCAATTTACACAGCGCTTTACATATATATTGTACATTAACATCAGTCCCTAACCTTCAAGGGGCGTACAATCTATGGTCCCTAACTCACATTCATACATACACATACTAGGGACAATTTAGACAGGAGCCAATTAACCTACCAGCATGTCTTTGGAGTGTGGGAGGAAACGAGAGTACTCGGAGGAAACTCACGCAGGCACAGGGGGAACATGCAAACTCCAGGCAGGTGGTGCCATGGTTGGGATGTGAACCAACGATCCTAGTGCTTCCAGGTGGAAGTTCTAAGCATTTAGCCACTGTGCTGCCCAAGGGCTAGGGTTAGGGTTAAATGTTAGGGTTAAGGGATAAGGTTAGGCTTAAATGTTAGAGTTAAGGGCTACCCTTAACCCTAACATCAAATCCTAACCTTTAATCCTAACCCTAACATGCAACTTTGGACACATAAAGGTTCCTTCACTACTTTGATGCAACTTTGATGGGACTTTGATGCCACTTGAGTGCCAGAGAGTGTAAAGTTGCATCAAAGTTGCACTTCCTATTAGGAATTTTGTTTTTTAAAAATGGGTCCATCGAAATCTATTACAAACAAAACGCAATCTGTGTGGGCAAAAAAGTCCCCGACCCTTTTGAAAAAAGAAAAACACACCGGCTCAAAACACACAGATGTGAACTAGATCTATCGGAAACCGTGTTAAATGGACTGTAGTGCGTTTCTGCAAACTAGAAAAACGCACTGAAATCTGTATAAGTGTGAACCTAGGGTAAAGTGTGGATCAACTCTTGCTCCCAAATTAGTGACCCTCCAACACCACCACTATATGTTATGTGTTCCCATTCATTCACATTTTAAAAAAAATATTACTACCTTTTTTTTTTCCTTTGGAGAAAACCTTTTGGAATACTGCAAGCTACTCTAAGCTGCTCTAAACATATTCAAAGTAAAAGTAGAGGGACAAAGTGAGGACACACTCAGTTTCCCTCCTTAACATCCAATGCAGAATGCAGGCACTGACATCTTTTGTTGGGACAGGCAGTGTTGATATCTAGTTTACAACCAATAATGTCGATAACGACAATGCCAGCACAGACTGGACGAGGTTAATGTTGGCAATATTTACTCCACAGTCCTCTCCTTAAAGTTGTTCCAAAGTCAACACCAACTACCTCTTCTATCACCACCTCTCCCCCAAACACACACACACATACACACACACGCTCCTTTCACCACTCCAGTGCTGAGCTCCACTGACTTCTTGGTCTTACAGGAGACACTGAAGGCATCGGGAGCCATAGGCTCCTTCTGCTGTCAGTCAAATGCCTTTAAGGAGAGAGCAGGGGCGTGGCTTACCAGTGTTGTGTGTGTCTATGGTTACACTCAGCCCACCACTTGATCTGCACTAGTGCCCCCATAGCAGCAGGCTTGCTAAGGGGGAACCTGGAGCTGGGAGAAGTGGACAGCGCCAGTGGGGGACTGCCTGAAGTGGATATAAGGGACTGCTCTGTGCATTGTCTTTGCACAGAGCAGGTAATTATAACCTTTTTTTTTTTATTTTAAGAGAGAAAACTCTGGCCTTTTTTTATCACTTTAACATTACATAGCAGAGAAAAACTTAAATTCTGTAGTTTTTACAATAGTTTTCAATATTTTGAAGCTATGTTATATGAATGGAAGCATGTAACAAATATAAAGTAGATGTGACCAATTTGGCTGCAAAAGTGGAAATGCACCAATAGAATGATATTGAGGGTTTCTACACAGCGACTGAAATAGGCATTTTTTTATGCCTATGGTAAATCTCCTGATGCTTTCCTATGTCTGGTAAGCAACTTGTGCCATGTACAGCCAGCCATTCAAGTGAAGGATTGTGTGTTAACCCCCAATCACTATCCCCAACTTTCCATTTGGCCATGATGTAGTGTCTCATGATGCCCATGAGACATTGTGAGACACTACATCATGGCCAAATGGAAAGTTGGGGATAGGATTTATACCATATATAACCTAGCTTGATTTTGAAGAACATATTAAGGTTGACCACTGGACTTCTTTTATCATACAGCTAATGGACATTAATTACATTTGATGCCTGTTTATTTGTTTTATGTTCATTAGGACACGGTGTCTGTTCCGAAAGTACATAAACATGAGTTTTTTCCTCAATCATTTTCACTTTTCTTTGTCAGTATGTCCAACCAGGGAACCTAATATTCCAAAAGCTAAGGTATAACTTTGACTGCATGTTTGTGTTTTTAAATCTACTAATCAAATTCCACCCATAGATAACTAAAGCCCTAAAGGACCCAGTCATGTGCATTCATTTATCTGAAATGGGAAAATGTTGATTGGATGAGTACAGTACATTCTCTCATTGTCTCAATATGCTGTATGAATTCTGTTACATGTCCCCAAGTGAACTGTTTAGAGGGCACACCAATATACATTCGCAGTAAAAACTCAGGCAATGGGGAAATATAAATTATTATATTAAGAAATTGTATAATGGCTTTGTTCATATTTTGTTATCATGGTAGAGTGCTAAATATTTATTTCAGGTAAATATGAAACCTTAAATACTGGGGTTGATTTACTAAAGGTGTGGAGCATGTTCATCATCCCTTCATTTTAGAAGAAAATTTTGAATACGATGAGAAATCTCTTAGCAAAAAATACCAAACTAATAAACAAGGAAAAAAAAAACATTAAAAAAACAGGATTTTTGCTTGCACACGATTGGATGATTAATGTCAGCTGGCTTCACCGCATTCATGGAGATAAGGGAATATTCCCTTGCACAGTGAAAATTCACTTTGCTAATTAACAGCGTAAACTCATTTAGTAAATCAACCCCATTGTGTAATACAGTATACCTCCCCACCATCTTATTTTTAATAGCAGGGTTCCCACTGCTTTTTTAAATACTTTGTTACTACTTGTTATAATATGTAAAGCAGTGGTCAAATTTTTTTTATATAGGGCCTCAAACGCAACCCCTGACATCACCAAAGGGCCACATTTATCCACTTTCCCACTGCCCTATAGCAGAAATACTACTAAAGGGCGACAGGGCTGCGCAAAATCATGTCTATATACGTGATTTGCATCTCCGGGTAAGGGGCAGGTGCGTGCGCCGCCCTGCCCACACCGCAATTGGCACCTACATATGTCGACCACCAGGTCCTAGCTGGAGATTCCCCGCTGGCACCCAGCGATCGCCGTGAAACAGTGACAGGGGAAAGACCGGGGGTGCATTTACCACAAGGCAAACAAGGCATTTGCCTAGGGTGGCATTTTTCAAGGGGGCAGCACCGCCCCCTGGAAGAAGGGACACATGCGGCATGGGGACCAGGTGGGATCCAAGAGAGGTTGCGGGTTGCTTGATGGTGTATGGAGAGCCCGATCCTTGTTCCCAAGGATGTCTGGAGCTGTGAAGCTGAGTGTCTTTTTCTCTCGCATCGGGTGTGGGGGTGGGGGGTGTAAGGCTCTTTCAGGTGGGGGGTGGGCAGGGGTGTTGTTGGTCAATGTCAGGGTCTCTCTGTGGGGGGGTGCCAGATTTTAGTGTTGCCTAGGGCACCACAAAACTTAAATACACCACTGGGAAATACCTGTGTGTAAACAACACAGGTCTCTCTCCTGCCAGCAGTAACATGCTGCTATACATTTCTCTGCACAGCAGAGAAATACACAGCAGCATGTTTCCCCAGTAAAACACACACAGTACATAATGTAAAACACAGAGCACACAGTTAACCCTTTGATCACCCCTGATGTTAACCCATTCCTGCCCAGTGTCATTAGTATTAGTGTAATTGGGATGTCAGTGGCAGTTAGTCAGTTCCCCCCCAGTGTCAGAATGCCAGCGCAGTCCCGCAGTTCTGCAGTCCTGCTATAAGTTGCTGATCGCCACCATTACTAATATTAAAAAAAAAAATTCCAGTATACTGTATATACCGCCATTTGTAAATGCTATAACTTTCATGGAAAACAATTCATTTCAACGTATTGGGATTTTTTTTAGCAAAGACATGTAGCAGAATACATTTTGGCCAAAATTTATGATGAAATTTGATTTTTCAAATTTTTTTTACTGGATATGTTTTATAGCAAAAAGTCAAAAATATTTTTTTTTTCAAAATTGTTGCTCTTTTTTTGTTTATAGAGCAAAAAATTAAAATCTCAGGTGATCAAATACCACTGAAAGAAAGAACTATTTGTGGGAAAAAAGGATGTAAATTTCATTAATGTACAGCATTGCATGACCGCGCAATTGTCAGTTAGAGTAATGCAGTGCCGTATCAAAAAAAATGGCCCGGTCAGGAATAAGGGTAAATCCTCTGGAGGGCAAGTGGTTAAAGGATAAGTTCACCTTTTAGACAAAAATAATAAATGTACATTTTTTTGCAGGTAAAAATATGTGCATTTATTATTTTTGCCCAAAGCAGCCAAAAAAGCATTGCACCAGCAATCAGTAGATGGCTGATGCCATGCAGGTCTCCTGCAGACCTGTCAGAATATCTGCTTGCTGTACGGGATGTACATGCAAGCAGATATACTGACAAGAAGCTTCAATGAACTACCACAGCGCTCCACAGCACCATGGTAGCTCATTGAAAACTACAAGCAGACAGCCACTAAGGCTGCCGGGACTTGCAGTTCATTCATTCACGGAAGTCTGTGAATGAATGATAAGGCCGTGTGGGCGGAGCCCCGCATGGCGGAGCTGATTTCAAATTTGACAGATAGTATGGGGAGATTTAAAAATATATATTTTTTAAATATATTCTTCAGATTTTTTTAACATAAAAAAAAGTAATTTTAACATTGCCGTTCATAAACGGCACCCGCCTTTATGGACTGTGCGCGCTCCCTGGGAGTGCGCAGCACCTCGATCCGGTGCCCGCTGTGTCCTCCAGACACAGTGTAACACCAATCGTCATACAGGACCTCTGTGCGTGGTCCCAATCATGTGATCACTGATTGGCCAATCAGTGATCACATGCAGAGTAGTAAGCAAGATGTCACTTCTGACATCATTGCTTACTATGTGTGAAATTTGTGAATGATCACAGAGGTCAAATAGTACAAGGCTATTCACAACAGTACTGCTAGGGTGACAGTATGTAGAAAAAAAAACATAATTAATAATATAAAAAAAAAAATAAAAATGTAAAAAAAAATTGTTTTTAATTATAATTTTTGGTTATAAACTAATTTGGGTTTTTTACTAAAAAGATAACCAAATTAATTTTTGCCAAGATTTATGATGAAATATTATTTATTTGCAAAATTTTATAAGAAAAACACTTTTTTTCAAAATTTTTGGACTTTTTCATTTATATAGCAAAAAAAAAAAAAATAAAAACCACCAAAATAAAGTTTTATCTGTCTCAAAAAAAATGCTAAAATATTCATATGGGTACAGTGTTGCATGACCGCGCAATTGTCATTCAAAGTGTGATAGTGCTGAAAGCTGAAACTATATATATAGTAATATATATATATATATATATTGAAATATATTTTGAAATATATTGAATATGGCCAAAATTGTAGCATTTCAAATTTATTTTTCTTCCATGTGGGTATGGGAACATGTTACATGTTCCACCCTGAAAATGGATGGAACATGTAACATGTTCTCAAAGATGAACGTATCCTTTAATATTCAGTGAATGAAACACTACAGAAAGGTGTCAGAAGCTGCAAACAAGAGATGGCCAGAGACATAAACTGGAGACACTACATGGGACTGCTAGAGACCACTGCTATTACAGTATCCATTACAAGTTAATGCTTCCAAATGTAGGCTCCCTGAATGATTAGGTTAATCAAAGTGAACAGAAATTTGCTTCTCATATACAGTAACTGTATTATTGAAGTGAATATTCACACAATTTGATATGTGAAGAATCAGCCTCATTCTGTTTGCTGGGGCCACGTAATTAGTGTCAAAAGAGAGGCATACAGCCCTCAGGATGGAGGTTGGATAACAGGGATATAGAGGGCCATATTTTATATACTTCTGTACATTAGAACATGGGCCCAGGACCTATTTCAGTGGGAACATGGTGGTAAGCAATTCTGTCACCTCTAGCATTGAATGTATGTACTGGCAAGAGGTGCTGGCGAGTCTATTGATGTTGGCTGCTGGGGGATCTATTGTCACTGGAGGATGGAGTGTTTCTGCGGGGGTCTGTTGTTGCTGGAGGGTTTCTACTGTTGAGGGAGAAAGAGGTCTATTATTGTTGTGCAGGATCTATTGTTGCCAGGGGTCCTATGTTGTTGAGGATGATCTACTTTTGCAATGGGAAGGTCTACTGTTGCTGAATTCTGGAGAGTTATTTATCCTGGCTGCCGGGGGTTCTGTTGTTGCTGGGGTGGATCTTTTGTTGCTGGTGGAGGTCTATTGTTGCTAGGAAAGGGGATTTTTTTTTCATTCAGCAGGTGAGATAACAGATTTCTGCATCCACATTAACGATGTGGATAGGGGAATCCTCCCCACTGTGCTACTGTATTCTGACAGTGGGGACACTTCAGCTGTCAGAATACACTGATCAGATCTGCAGCTGATAGGCTGCACTGGCTGATCGAATGCATGTTTTCCAACAGTCCTGTTCAATAGAAGTTGATCTGCCCATTGAATTCTGTTGGGCATGGAGGGCCACGCACAGATCAAAATTCAGCTGGTTCCTGCTGAACTGGACACATTTTCTCCTCCTGTCCACTCCCTCTTCTGTAGGGGTCCCTCAAGGCTCTGTCCTTGGACCCCTTCTCTTCTCCATCTACACCTCTTCCCTTGATCACTTGATAAACTCCCATGGCTTTAAGTACCATCTCTATGCCGATGACACACAAATCTATCTTTCTACTCCTCACCTCACCCCTTCAGTCTCCTTTCGCATTACTAACCTACTAAGTGACACATCAGCATGGATGTCACTCCACTTCCTCAAACTCAATCTTTCCAAAACTGAGCTCTTAGTATTCCCTCCAGCCCGTGCCCCCCCCCTGACTTCTCCATCAAGATCAATAACACAACCATCAGTCCCTCCCCTCATGCCAGGGTGCTAGCTGTAATCCTAGACTCCCATCTGTCCTTTCAGCCCCAAATACAATCACTATCCAAATCATGTAGACTTCACCTCCGCAACATCTCCAAGATACGCCTAACCTCGGAAACCACTAAGCAACTTATTCACTCCCTTGTTATATCTCGCCTTGACTATTGTAACTCCCTCCTCATTGGCCTACCTCATCGCAGGCTGTCCCCTCTTCAGTCTATCATGAATACTGCGGCCAGACTCATCCACCTTACTAACCATTCCGTATCTGCCACCCCTCTCTGCCAATCCCTCCACTGGCTTCCCATTGCCCAACGGATAAAATTCAAAACATTAACAATAACATATAAAGCCATTTATAACTCTGCCACCAAATTACATCACCAATCTTGTCTCCAAATATCACCCAAACCATCCTCCGCTCCTCGCACGACCTCCTGCTCTCTAGCTCCCTTGTCTCCTCCTCCCATGCTCGTCTCCAGGACTTCTCCAGAACTACCCCCATCCTCTGGAACTCTCTACCCCAATTTATCATACTATTGCCTACTCTGCTCACTTTTAGGCGATCTCTGAAAACCTATCTCTTCAGGGAAGTGTAACCTGCCCTCAGCTAATAATGGAATCTCCTACTCCTCCTACCAGTCCATCTCACACAGTTACTACCTTTTGTACCACTAGCCCCTCCCTCCTAGATTGTAAGCTCCAAGGAACAGGGTCCTCATAACCCTCTTGTATTAAACTGTATTGTTGCTGTATTGTCTCCCGTTATATTGTAAAACGCTGAGCAAACTGTGGCGCTATATAAATCCTGTATAATAATAATAATAAATTCTGAACAACCAAATGATACTTGGTTCTGCATTCTCTAAAAGAGATGGTAGTGGGAAGGGTGGGTAGGGTGTGGAGCAGGGGCGGACTGACAACTCATGGGGCCCCCGGGCAATAGGGGATCATGGGGCCCCTGTGTCCTTGCCCAAACTCAAAAAAGCCTATGAAAAAGGTACCAGGGGCATCTCATGGGGCCCCCTACTGACCCCGGGCCCTCGGGCAGTGCCCGAGTTTCCAAACGGTCAGTCCGCCCCTGGTGTGGAGACAAGGAACAGTGCTCAGAGGTGGGTAGGGGCAGAGACAAGGGGTTATTCAGGGGACGGGGGTGAACCTGCACCTCTTTTCAGTGGAAAAAGCCCTGCTGGGGACTATCTGCTTATGATAATGTACATATCTGTGATAATCCTGTAATGCAATTACATATACTGCAGGTTTAGATTTAGATGTTAAATTGGGGCATTGTGGAATCCTGGTCAGTACACAGTGCTACTGAAAATCTCTTATGTAGCAACTCACATTGTAATATAAACAAAAAATATAAATCACACACATATATACATAATAGTTTTATAAAGTCAAAGGATAGTTCAATTGATTATTTCCCTTATATAGGGCAATCACATTCTGCCCTTCTCACCACTTCAGGAAATGTTGATAAAGAACATACGTTTTGATGCATGACATTAGCTCCGGAAATTTTTAATTAAGATTAATCTCTCAAGTGCGCTCAGCGTGATACCCCTTCCTTTTTTAATTTAGTGCGTGCTATGATCATCTGAGGTCATTTTACATGGGGAAAATGATGATTTATGGAGTATGTCAGCCCAAACTATTCTTAAAATTGTTTTCTAATCAACCAGTATCTCTAAAAGTTTGGGGTCGGGTCCTTTTTTATCTGTATCCGGGAGTGACATAATATTTGCAGTTTTATTATTAGAATTTTCTTTAATGCATCGTTTAATCGGTCACATTATTTCTGTCATCCACAGCAGAGGAATTGCAAGCCAGTCAGCTACACAGGCTGTTCGGAGTTCTGTGACTCAAAGCAGTATTCAACCCAAAAGCAAACATTTGTTATATTGCAGTTTACCAGTTCTTAGCCTCCATGTAAACGGGACACTTCTGAATGATAGAAACTGCTGGAAAACGTAGGTAAAAAAAGGTCTGTTTAGCCGCGTTTGCATACCGCGTTTATGTTTGTTTATGAGCGTTTGCGTTTAGAAGTAGTTTTTACAGATAACCTAGATTGTAAGCTCCAAGGAGCAGAGCCCTCCTAACCCTCTTGTATTGAACTGTATTGTTGCTGTATTGTCTCCCGTTATATTGTAAAGTGCTGAGCAAACTGTTGGTGCGATATAAATCCTGTATAATAATAATAACCTCAGGAGACCTTCCCAAGTGCCCATAATGCACTGAAAAACAGTAAAAAATTAACTATTTCAGCCATTTTGAGAGAAATAGAGAGAGCAAAAGCAGAGAGCGCAGTATGTGTTGAGATTGGCTGTCTTTTTTTTTTTTGTGGTGTTTGGATGTGTTCCGGCTCATTTCTGTGCAGAAATTATTGCAGCAGTGTCTAACATATTTTCTTTCATACGAAACCTCAAAGTACGGTGTACCAGGTCCATTTGAGTACCGGGAAAACTCTTTGCATGCATTTTTCATGATGAAAAAAAGGCTCCGGACAGCATCTGGAAATGGAAATTCCAAACGCAGAAGCTTATAAATGCAGTTAGCCGCGTTTACAAGCGTTTGAAACGCTGATAAAATCTACTGCTGAATGCAAGTTTGGTGTGTTAAAAAAAAACGACTGTAAACTCAACTGCCTGTAAATGACTGTAAACTCAACTGCCTGTAAATGACTGTAAATGACATAGTGTACATGGACACATAGGAAGACATTAGGGAGAGTTCAGGGGCTGCTGAAAAAAATGCAGAAAAGCTCCTAAACGTGAGTTTATCAGCTGCAGTGTACATGGAGCCTTAAATGTGATGGCTGCATTGGTTTACTTTTTTAGGCTTTGTTTCTTCTATTTTCATCTGGTGATTCTGCTGTTTTTCAGAAGTTCAAGCTCTCCAGCAAAATGTATCAGTTTACATGGATGAGACCGACCATTTAACACTGGCAGGGGTGATTAAAATGATCAGCTTATATTTATTCATATAAAACATTTATCCCAAAAGGAAAAAATCTGTTTGCTGTAACTGATTATAAAGAGTGAGTTGAAGTTTGGCTTCCAATTGTTATAGCATTTACATTTGCTAACACATGTATCACTCTCCTCCCCTTAGACTGACAATGCTGCTGTCTGCTGTGTCCTGTGCTCATTCCTCCAGAGTATTGTCTCACTAATACCGGAGGTGTGTTACTAGCCAGATCACCAGGTGTAAAGAGAGGGAAAATAAATAAAGAAAATGGATGTAGCCACCCTATCTAATGAATGGTAAGCTACACCATAACGTATTTTTTGTTTTGAGTTTAATACCACTTTAATTCTTAGCATTCATATGTACCCTAGAAGGATCAGTGTTGGAACCTAAAGTGGAACGTTGGGCAGTATAAATAATGACATATGCGATGGAATCTGTCAATTGCATTAACAAACCAGCCTTTGTTTTTTGTAGTTCCCCCGTAATATAGTCTGTTTCTTTCAGCTTCCTTTAGCCCTGGTTCACACTGATGCGGTGCGAAATTCTGTGCAAATTCCACACCACATCAGAATCGTACCCCGTTCATGCGAACCACTGAGGGTGTGTATGTTAAGTTAACAACACCCAGCAAGCGGTCTGCAAAACGCAGTGCGATGTGCAGAATCAGATCGCATAGGTGTGAATACCCACGCGATCCGATTCTAGTGCGGACCAAAAAAAAGGGTCCTGCATCTTTTTGGTGCAAATAGAGCCATACAAAATGTATGGCTCCAATCGTGCCGCACACAAATCGCATGTGATTTGCACAGGAATGCAGTGTGGTTCCTGTGCGAATCACATGCGATATACCGCACCGCATATATGTGAACCCAGGCTTAAAGTAGAACTAAAGTCTGAAATACTCCGGTGCCAACATTTTCTCCTTGACTGGCGGGCGAGGGATGACATCCCTCCTGCGCATGCGTGGCATTACAGTCATCCCAACACACAGGCACTGTGCCAGAACATAAACTGAATTCTACAATGATAACTACAAGCAGGCAGGTACGTTTGTTTTATTGCTGATGAGACATTGCACGTCTACTGGCACATCAAGCAAGAAAGTCAAAAAGGACAAGAGAGCAGAAGACCAGAAAGCTTGACATCACAGGACCATGTATCATGGTATGTACGGTATTCCTCAATATTAGACACCCCTAGACAAAACAAGTATTGTATCCTGAACTTGGCTGTGGATAAAGGGGTACCACCAGTCCTCCTGTATGGGGCCCAGGCCAGAAGGGGACCCAGGCAACTAGGTGACTGGGATGTGGGCAGGAAGAGTGATCAGCACAGCATTGGGGGTAATTACTGGAACCGATCCCCTGTATGGCTCTCTGCAGGAGCTTAAAGCCGGCTTCTTCTCCTCTCCCTCCCGCTGGCTTTCAGCTGCTGTAGAGAGAGCCCTACAGGGGATCAGTTCCAGTAATTGCTCCTCCACTACATCCATATCCCTCCCTGTGCATCATAAATTTTCCCTGCTGCCCAAGCCCCCCTGTGTGTGCCCACCCCCAAAGTTTTGCTGGCTTCCCCCTCTCCTTCCCACCGCCAGCTGTGCAAGCACACAATAGGATCCTTCAGGATGGAGAGTGGGGGAAGGGTCCAATAAATATGTCACATTTACCAGCCCCTTCCTTTCCTGAATGAGTGGCCGGTACTGATCACTCCCTGTGTTCATTCATAACTGAAGCATAGTAAACAGAGGGTTTTTTTTGGGGGGGGGTGTCAGGTTGGCTGTATGGGGCCCCATGGTTTCTAACAGCAGCCCTGATCCTGAATATACTAAGGGAATGAAGGGAGACAGCCAAATTTTACGTATTCATCCATCTTTAAATATTTTATGGGAACCATATTTAGGAGAACCTGTCATTATTGGAGACATAGGACCCCTTCACATATGAGCATCCTATAAGGCCTGCATTTCGTGCATTGGGGCATGTTGCATTAAGGCAGCCTATTTTTTTTTGGCTGCCTGGATGAGGTAATAAAGGTACAGTCTATCCACAATTGACATTTTGTTTAAAGTAACAATGTAAGTGTAGCAAAAATGGTAATGGAAGGTGTCCTGCAAGAGAAGAGCTCTTGTACCCCCCTTTTGGTAGTCCATGTCGCCTTTCTTCTCTCTGCTCCAGGGCTGCAGCCTCCATCAGGCTCTTTGGCAGTCAATACTTCTGAGAGTATTAGATGTCTGTGTCCCCTGTGGCTCTCAGTGGTTCCATCCTCTTACCTCTACTTTATTATAAGACACAGCAGTAATGTAGGAGTCTGAGGATGAAACCGCTTCAACTTCACCCCACTTTTCTGCCCCCCCCTTAAATTTTTGGACTATTTTGTTTTAGAGGGGGAGGTGAGTACTTGGTTTTGACAGGTACCTGCTCCCACTTCTGCCCAGATTTCCTAGCTAATTCGCGTGGAAGTTTATCCTCCCGTCTCCCTGCCAGCAGCCTCTTGGGACACATCACAGGTCCCAAGAGGCTGCAGGACCATTCGCAGGGCACAGCTTACGCATGCGCAGTGGGGAGAGGGCTGTGATGCCACTAGGACTCGAAGAATGGATCCCTGGGCAGGTAAGTGTCCTTTTATTAAAAGTCAGCATCTACAGTATTTGAAGCTGCTGACTTTTACTTTTTTGGGGGGAACCTAAAGAACCTCTTTAACTACATTTTCTTTCTAATTTTATCTAAAATACGTTTTAGCTGGAGTTTCCCTTTACAAAATAAAGAACCACCTTTACAAAACCTAACTTGACCTTTAAATTCGGTATCTGCAGCTGTATCTTTGGGTTTTCTAAGTAGCATTTAATGGTCTGTAATATGCTGAACTGCAAGGTACGTTTTAATTACCAATTTATTTTCCACAGTGACAGTGTTAGGCATATGTATTAATGTGCAGAAAATGAATTGGGAAAGTAATAAATACCTGAACTTGGTAATAAATAAAGGTTATTCATGTAGGATTTAAATACTAGCTATACCATAGGTTAAAAGTGAATGCGCAGATAAGTAATACAACCTTTATTCCACTAGTTATGTAAGAAAATAAAAATAAATAAATGCAGCGCTGTACCCATACAATTTTATCATTTTTTGTCACACAAATAGAGATTTCTTTTGGTGGTATTTAATCACTACTGGGTTTTATTTTTTTGCTAAATAAACAAAAAAGGACTGAAAATGTAAAAAAAAAAATGTTTCTTCTTTTCTATTATAAAATTTTGCAAATAAATAATCATTCTTCATAAATTTAGGCCAACATTTTATTTTATTACATTTCTTTGGTGAAAATAACCCAAATCAGAGTATATTATTTAGTCTGTAGGAAAGTTATAGAGTCCGCAAACTATGGGATATATATCTGAAAATTGGTCAACCCTGATGCCCTGATGGCCTATCTCATTTCTTGAGGTCTGAAAATACCAGGACAGTAACAATATCCTCCGAATCACCCCTTTTTGGAAAGTAGACAGTCCAAGGTATTAACCACTTGCCGCCCTGCCACTGTAGAAATACGGCGGCAGGGCGGCACGGGTAGGCAAAACCACGTTTTAAAACGTGTGTTTTGTAAACAGATAGGGGGCGCGCGCGAGGCGCGCTGCCACCCTATCTGTCCCGCCGATCACTGCCGCGGATGTCAGTCGCCGGGTCACAGCCGGTCCTTACCGGCTGTTTCCCAGCGATCGGCGGCAAACAGTGACAGACAGCACAGCTGCAGTAGCTGTGCTGTCTGTCACTTCCCTGACAGCTCGAGGACGAGCTGATCGAGAAAGAAGAGTTTCTCTCTCCCGATCAGTGGTGTCCCGTGCAGCACACACCCCTGCCTCCTAGTAAAACACTCCCCTCACACAGATAACCCTTCCCTGCAAAATAAAGTTAACCCCTTCCTCCCCAGTGCCATTAGTACAGTGTCAGTGTTTTTTTTTTTGCACTGATCACTGTATTAGTGTTTTTGGGGATGTCAGTGACCCCAAGTCAGTACCCCCCAATGTCAGAATGTCAGCCGCAGTCCCGCCATAAGTCGCTGGTCGCTGCCATAGGTCACTGATCGCCGCCATAATTCGCTGATCGCCGCCATTATTAGTATAAAAAAAAACCTAAAAATCCCAGTATCTTTCCCGCCATTTGTAAACGCTATAACTTTCACGTAAACCAATTAATTTACACGTATTGTTTTTTTTTTAGCAAAGACATGCCGCAGAATGCATTTTGTCAGAAATTTATGACTAAATTTGATTTTTGCATTTTTTTTTTACTGGACATGTTTTATAGCAAAAAGTCCAAAATATTGTTTTTTTTTCCTCAAAATTGTCAGCCTTTTTTTTTATAGCGCAAAAAATAAAAACCGCACAGGCAATCAAATACCACCAAAAGAAAGCTCAATTTGTGGGGAAAAAAAGGATATAAATTTCATTTATGTACCATATTGCATGACCGCGCAATTGTCCGTTAAACTAGCGCAGTGCTGTATAGCAGAAAAATGGCGTAAATTGCAGTATTTATACCATAGTTTGTAGACGCTATAACTTCCACACAAAGCAATCAATATACACTCATTGGGATTTTTCTTACCAAAAACATGTAGCAGAATACATTTTGGCCTAAATTTATAACCAACTTTGAGTTTACTATATATTTTTTATAGCTGAAAGTAAAAAATATTGTTTTTCTTCAAAATGTTTGGCCTTTTTTTGTTTATAGCGTGAAAAATAAAAAGCACACAGGTGATCAAATACCACCGAAAGAAAGCCCTATTTGTGTGAAAAAAAGGACGTAAATTTTGTTTGGGTGCAGCATTGCATGACGGCGCAATTATCAGTTGAACTAGTGCAGCGCCGAGTAGCAAAAAGAGGCCTGGTCATTAAGGGGGTAAATCCTCTGGAGCTCAAGTGGTTAACTACGTTTTTTATCACAATTTTTTGAAAAATGAACAATTGAGTACTGTCCATGATACTTTTTTTATTTGCACTAACATACAATTTTCAGGACAAGCTTTCGGGGAATGTCCCCTTCTTCAGGTCTAAGCAGTGCTCCTCTAAGAGTACTGCTTAGACCTGAAGAAGGGGACATTCCCCGAAAGCTTGTCCTCAAAATGGTATGTTAGTGCAAATAAAAAAAGTATCACATACAGTACTCAATTGTTCCTGTCACAAATGCACTAATACGGCTACAATCACCTCTTGAAAAATGAAGAAATTAAAAAAAAAAAAAAATTTTCCCATTTTTTTTCATACTGTCACCAGTGCAGTACAGCATCATCTGGTGTGGTGGTAATCCGGGACAATGGGTGGGGACAGTATTCAAAAAATGTTTTAATCATTTTTCTCATTTTTTTTCTCCTTTTTGTATTACATTTTTTTTTCTTTTTCTTACGATTTTTATATAACATACTGTAACCAGTGCTACTGCACTGGTCACAATATGTTATATAAAAATCTTAAGAAATAAAAAATGAAGAAGCTCCTGTACTTTTTGGCATTGAACTTTGTGTGTTTTTGAACCATGTGTTCTGGTGAGGTTTTAATGTGTTTTTAACGCATACAAAAAGGAGTGTCTGTTTGCTACATTTGAGCTGCCATTAACAATGACCAGCACCACAAGCTTGACATGTGTTTTTTCATGAACTGCCACGAAAACACTCACTTTTGTGCGTTTTCATAGAATGCTTAGGTGTAAATAGAGCTTTAGAGAAATTAACCCCTTGCCCTCCAGAGGATTTACCCCCCCCCCCCCCCTTCCTGACCAGGCCATCTTTTTATATATGGCGCTGTGTTACTTTAACTGACAATTGTGCGGTCATGCAATGCTGCACCCAAATGAAATTGACGTCCTTTTTTCCCCATAAATAGAGCTTTCTTTCAGTGGTATTTGATCGCCTGTGAGTTTTTTATGTTTTGTGCTATAAACAAAAAAATATCGGCAATATTGAAAAATAAACAATATTTTTGACTTTTTGCTTTTAAACATGCAGGGGCGGACTGACATCTCATGGGGCCCCCAGGCAATAGGGAATCATGAGACCCCTGTGTCCTTGCCCAAACTCAAAAAAGCCTATGAAAAAGGTACCAGGGGCATCTCATGGGGCCCCCTACTGATCCCGGGCCCTCGGGCAGTGCCTGAGTTTCCAAATGGGCAGTTCGCCCCTGTAAACATGTCCAGTAAAAAAATTTAAAAAATCTAATTTCATTATAAATTTAGGCCAAAATGTATTCTGCTCCATGTCTTTGGTAAAAAAAATCCCAATACGTGTAAATTAATTGGTTTACATGAAAGTTATAGCGTTTACAAATCGCGGTATATTTACTGGAATTTGTTTTTATTTACTAGTAATGGCGGTGATCAGCGACTTATAGCAGGACTGCGGCAGGCATTCTGACACTGGGGGGGAGCTGACTTGGTGTCAGTGACATCCCCAGTGACACCAATACAGCGATCAGTGCTAACAAAAAAGCACTGACACTGTACTAATGGCACTGGGCAGGAAGGGGTTAACATGTGGGGCGATCAAAGGGATAACTGTGTGCTGTTTTATTATTTATGCTGTGTGTGCTTTACGCTGTAAGCACACTGCTTTGTATGGCTCTGCTATGCAGAGCCATACAGAGCAGTATGCAGGAACTGTCAGGGGAGAGATCTGTAGTCGCTCTACGTGTGCGTCTGTAATGGGAACTCTGGACCTCCAACAGGCTAACACATTTCGAGGACTTGCCTCTTCCTCGCTCTGAGGAAGAGGTAAGTCCTTGAAACGCATCAGCCTGTTGGAGGTCCAGAGTTCCCATTACGGACGCACACGTATTATGGATTGGACTGAGCTGTTCCTACAAGATGTAACTTTGACTGTATTGTCATTTTGTGAGTACAATACCTACTTTTATTATTTAATAAACACACCCTCTGTTTGTTTTTCCTCTACTCAGTATACTTGGACTTCCCCGGTCATTTGAGGGCAGCAAGGCGTGCATATCCCAAGATATTCATGATGTGGTCCCATGCATACAGAGTCCATCCCTAAGCGCAGGAGCATTTGTGTTTGCTATTTCTTTACTGAGAGATCGGCATTGTTTACATACAGGTCTCTCCCCCGTCAGTAACATTCGGAGATCGCCGGGTCCGAGTAGGGAATCACCGGCCGGAACCTGGTGAATGACAGCCGAGGCTGCGAATGGTGGTGCGGGTAGGGCGCGCACGTGTGCTCCCTACCCGGGACTGCAAAATCACATACGTGATTTTGCACACCCATGTTACCCTGTAGCTGTATTTCTGCTATAGGACGGCGCAGAAGTCGTTAAGGATTTTTATTTTTTTTAATCAGAACACTTTTGTCTAAGCAGCACAATAAGTGGAAGTAATAACCGAGGTTGACATAATTCCGTCTCTCCTGCAAAGCGGGTAGGGCGCGCACGTGTGCCCCCTACCCAGGACTGCAAAATCACATACGTGATTTTGCACACCCATGTTGCCCTGTAGCTGTATTTCTGCTATAGGACGGCGCAGAAGTCGTTAAGGATTTTTATTTTTTTTTAATCAGAACACTTTTGTCTAAGCAGCACAATAAGGGGAAGTAATAATCCGAGGTTGTCATTATTCCGTCTCTCCTGCAAAGCAGAAGGGAAATATATGATAAGAATACTTGTATGTGCAGATGACAATTGAAATCTTCTTCTCCACACCAAGCAGTGGTGTCACCTTAGAGCACAGAAAGTAGCCCGCGTGCTCCACTCAATGTGTCCTTCCAGGTCTATTTTTAAACACTTCACAGATTCGTCTTCAGTTTTAATTGTAACCGTTAAAGGAACCATTGTGAACCTCCGAGGACTATTCCCCTCAGAAATCACACACTCATTTGCCTAATTAGGACATTAATGCTGTCATTCCTGTGGTAAAAGGCTTTTCAAAGTCATTGTGGAAGGTTTTTCTTTTTTTTAACGAGTCAATGCTTTTCACTTTACCCCAAAAAATACATTAAGAATAAAAAGAAATGTCTGCATAAATGTCCAGGAAAATATGGTCCCGTAAACTGAGAGATTTGAAGACTGAATTATCTATCACTTGTATAGAAATAATTTGTGTTTTCAGGATGGTGATGGACAAAATCTCTGTCGCTAAAATAAAACTGAAAATAAATGTGGGCCCTGCAATGAATTAGTAGATACTGGTCACTTGCAGTCCAGTTCATTGCAGTCCCAGCTCACAGAGAGCTGGGGGGATGACAACTGAAGCTGAAGGAGCAGTCTGGAGTAACGTCTGCTGATGATCTGGCCAGAAGGCTCACGGTACAGGGTCTAGCTGATACTGGAATAAGGCATCCATGTATACAGGGACACAGTGAGTAAAGGCCTGAAAGAGATCCTGGAGAGACTGCCGCTGTCTTGTCCTCTTTTGTGAGAGACTGTTCCAGAATCACTGGCTCAGGGCTGGTTCCAGAGTGGAATCCTCCTGCAGCTGTACGTCCATATCCTTTAATGCTAGAGGTCTACACTGAAGAGGTTAATCCCTGTTAGAGAGTGTCCTCAGCATGGGTGGACTGACAAATCATGTGGCCCCTGGGCAATAAGGGATCATGGGGCCCCTGTGTTCTTGCTCACACTCAAACCACACCCAAAAAAGCCTATGAAAGGTACCAGGGGCATCTCATGGGGCCCCTTACTAACCCCGAGTGCCCAAATGGTCAGTCCGCCCCTGGTCCTCAGTTGAAGTTGCACTAGTTCTGGAGTATCCCAAGGCTCACCCTACTCCCCATCCAAGTTCTTCAAACAATAAACCAAAAAAAAAAGAAACTTCTGCTTGGTTATTGTGTGGAGAGACTGAAACGGCTGTGTGCCTGGCTGCTGTGCACCCTTTTGGGAATAGATCCTGGGACAAACAGTGAGAACAGCTTAGGGCCTGCACTACATGTACTGAGGAACGCCTGATACAAAGGTTCACTTGAAGGATCTTTTGGAACATTTAATGGTTAAAAGCATTACATTTTAACTATTAAATATTCCAAAAATTCTTTAAAGTGAGATGAACATTTGTGCCAGGAGCTCTTCAGTACACGTCTAAGAATGAACCATCTGGCAAGAGCCTTCTTTTTCGGTATCAGAGAGGTAGCAACCCAGGACCAGAACAAGATTCATCTATGCTATACTTCAAACACGATCTGCTTCTTCGAAGGAAAATCACTTTACGGAAGGACTATCAGAACCAACTTTCACTTCCATGGCCAATTACTTGTGTGCCCCGTGCATTGTCAGAATGAATACTGTGATCTCTGGGAGAAGTATGCACCTAATATAAAAGGTACATCTGATGCTAGGTCCACTTTAAAGAGACACTGTCAGTATCTACGTCAAGCTACTCACTGACAGGGGCATCCCTAGGGTTGGTGTCACCCGGTGTGATAACACTTGGTGACACCTCTCCCACGATCCCTGCAGAATGGATCAGATCTACGGATTGAACATAATGTATCGGACTCCGATTCATTATGCTCCCCAATCCTCAGATCAGATCCATCTTGCTGGGATAGTCGGCATGCAACCAATACGGGGTGACACCAGGCACGCTCCAAGAAAAGGTAAGTTGTAAAGAAAGCCGATGATCCCTGCAGGATGGAATGGATCCATTCTGCGGGAATCGTCAGCTTGCTTTACAACGTACCTGTTCTTGGAGCGGGTCCAGTGTCACCCCGTGCGGTAGGTGTCGCCCTCCCTGCACCTGCCTCGGGACGCCACTGCTCACTGATACCGCTGATATTTATCTTTTCAGTGACCTCCCACTGTGCCTTTCTCTGTGCCAGTCAATGCAAAATATTCAGGTATGGGGGAGAAAATCACCTCCTATTATGATGCGGTGCTTAGGCCTAGTAGGTTAGGACTGAACTTAGTCACCTGATTGAGGAAGAACCTCACCACTGTCTGTCAGGGCTCCCAGGTGAGACCAGAGGTGTGTGGCTGACGCAGGGAAACGCAGACCTCAGATATGTTATAAACAATATAATTTATTAACACTAACAATACAAACATAAACGCAGTGCAATACTAAAACATAATACAGTGCAAACAAACCAAACCAACCACCCACAGATAACAGTACATACAAGCAAGCGTCGTCAGGCAGGCCGGGTCAATATCAATAGGGCAGGTAGGTACAGGGGGAGCAAGCGGAGATTGGTCGGGGTCACAGGCCAGGTTCAGCAGGTAGCAAGCAGCGTAGTACAGAGGGTCAGGCAGAGGGATGGTCAGGGTCACAAGCCAGGGATCAGAACAGGTAGCAAGCAGCGTGGTGCAGAGGGATGGTCAGGAGCGAGCCGGGATCAGAGCAGGAGAAGTCAGCAGCGGTTCAGAAACAGGATGCAGGACAGAAACAGGATACAGGGCCCAGGACAAACACAACACCAAGGCAGAGTCTGTGGGTCTGGCCATCCCTTAAATACCCCAGCATAATCAGTTCCAGGTGTTAGCTGGCTGCAAAGTTGAGTCTCTGATTGCTGGGAGCATCCGCTGGCCAGCCCTGGTACTGCAGATCAAAAGGCAGGTGAGTCCCACCATTGCTGGCCAGTCCATTCCTGACACTGTCCCTGGGATCTGAAACCAGCCAACACTAGGTCTTTTGGAGGAAGGTGCAGCAGGGTAGTCCTTCAGAGGTAAGTGTCAGTGAATTTGGGGGATGACATTAAACAGACACATTCACTTTGCCACTTTATCTCTTTAAATCTGAACTCCAGACTGATATAATAGATACTAATCAATACAGTTTTGTATTCATTAATACATTATTGTTTGGTTTTTTTTATTAATTCAAGCAGTGTAAAAACATCAATTTGATTCGATCCGTCTCTATAGCAGGGCTCCAAGTAGGACAAGAAGAAGCAGCACAAGGAGCCAATCAGTTCATATTCTAACAAGGATCATGCTGGCAGGAGGAGAAAACAGAGTGACAGAGACAACCTCAACCCTGTGCTCAGTGGTGTATTTAGGTTTTGTGCTGCCCTAGGCAACACAAAAATTGGACCCCCCCCCCCGACATTGACCAACAACACCCCTGCCCCCCCACCTAAGGGAGCCTTCCACTAACACACCTCTCCCGCCCCCCCCCAGGAAGAGAGAGACTCACCTTCACATCCCTGGGAACAAGAATCAGGCTCTGCATACACCAACAAGCAGCCCGCAGCCTCTCTCAGATCCCACCTGGTCCCCATGCCACATATGTCCCTTCTTCTGTTCCTTTTTCCAGGGTGCAGTGCTGCCCCCTGAAACATGCCGCCCTAGGCAAATGCCTTGTTTGCCTTGTGATAAATAAGCCCTTGCCTGTGCTGCTAGCCCTTCACTGTCCAGACACAGACTGGAGGCGGGTCCATGACAGCCTGAGCTGTATTAATACTGGCTGTAATTCAACCTGAGTAACTAGGGACATCTAGTGGTAAAAAAGCAGTATTGCAGGGGACAGCTTTGAATTAAAGATGAGTTATTTATTGATATCTATATTTTTTTTTTTACTGTAGCCCTGCTTTAATACCAAATATTTTCATCTTACTATACCTTTTTACAAATATTACAAATTCAATCTTTTTTTTTCATGACTGACCGAATTTAAAGCGATGTTTAAAATTATTCATAGTGTTGGATTAGCATCACATGTGAAAACAAGATAGTTTCCCATTCTTCGAGCACCTCACCAAATTCAGCATTGATTATTTTCTTTCTCCCGGGAATCCATTGTCTACACCACGCTGGCATTTTGAGAGCTTTCTTTAGAAATGTAATGAGCCTTTTTACGACATAGCATTTAATAATGTTGATAGCAGAAAATATGAATTACATGCTAACTTCTATTACAGAAATAAGAGCGGTGATGGATCTGTTCGGAAAAAAAAACAGGTAGGTGATTAAAATGAAGGTGTTTGTGTGCCTAGACCCCATTCAGAATTTGGGATTAAAAGAGCAAAAACAGCGAAAGAGCAACAGTGCCATCTGTGGGTCGGATTTGGTAAGGCGGGATGCTCTTGGGTCTTTTTTTCCGCTTTCACATTGCCAATGCCCTTTGCAGCCTTAAGACACTAAAGACATATTTTATAAATTAGATAAGACTTTGTGCTGATTCTTACGAAAGGACAAGCCGGAGTATTGTAAATCTGACTTACCCTAGATCAGGCTGGAACCTGACAGGACAGGGCAGATGTTGGGGCATGATAAAAGAACACATTCCCTAACAAGCTGTAGAATGAGTAATCTTAACCTTGGATAGACATCTCACCTACTGCCGGATAAAAAAAAAAAAAGATATAAAATATCTATTCTGGATATAAAAGTCTCCAGGAACCTCAGGTGACATCAGGTAGTAGGCATGTGATAATTATTTTTGTGATTGAGCGGAGGCTGTGCTAGCGCTGAAATAGCACATGAATTTGCAGCAGCCGAGGACAGCTTCCACTATATAAAGAATGGCTTCACACTGTTGCATTGTGGTAATGCACGGTAAGGCCCACAATTTTCCAAAAAGACTGTCTTTAATTCAGAATGACACCCCATCACAAACTGCTTACTCTGCACACTGTGAGATTCTCATAGCCCACTGCTTGCATCAGAGCTGAGGGCTCCAAAGAGGTGTACTGAAGCAGGGTTCAGTGATATTTTTTTATGAAGCTATGTACAGCACCCTGTAGGTCCTCCCATCAGCCATGAATTGCCAGCATTGCATAGAGAATCGCAGAGACTCAGTGACGATATCACTGGATCTAATGTAAGGTATGTCATGAAAATGGTTAGGTTTTATTTTAAAACAATTATTCAGCACATTCATGAAAGGGGAAAGGAGGAACCAGGGAAGGCAATATAAGCTTTGAGCTTAACATGTGAAATAATGCACAGCAAGGTAATGGGCAGGCGTGAAGCTCCTGCCCAGAGGCAAAGAGCAGCAGTTGTTTCATGCCGGATTACAGCATAGATATGGAATTAACCTCCTCGGCGGTATGATTGTTTCCGATTTTTTTTTGTGCTGAAAGCGGTACCATTTTTTTGCATGGAAATATGTAGTTTTTTATTGTAGGCTGTAATTTTTAGGAATAACTCACTGAAACCTGTCTGAACAAGAGTCTAGTAAACATTCCGGATATGATAAAACTTGAAACACGAAATCATAAATTATAATTTAATAAATAATCATAATAAAAAAATAATATAATAATAATAATAAATTGAATTCAATAATATAATCAAACCAAAAACACTGAAATTTGAAATACAGAGGCAAATTCGCACATCGCTGAGCAAAGTCGCAAAATCGTTTTCAGTGTCTGATGACGAATTTCCCCACGAATCATTATCACTCAATTCTGCAAGTGGTTCTGATTTACTATCGCTGTTCTCTAGCCGGTCTAAAACCGCTTTTGACCTAAAGGGACGCTTTTTGGACGCCATGGACATTTCTAAGTTTCCAGGCAGAAAGAACAGTCAAAATGCAGGCAGGGGACAGGACAAAGCAGTAGGGACAAAATATATGTGAAATGCATTGAAAGAGCAACGACAGCAAAAATGAAATTTTTTAAACATTTTAAATTTGCCGCCGGTTCCGGCGCCCGTACGTCCCGACATCACAGGGACCGGAACATGGAAGCTGGATGCCGGCATCGGCCGGGGACGCTGCAGGGGACACATTGCGGGAGCGAAGGACAAGGTAAGTGCTGCAGGGACCCCCTGAGCAACGCCGCATGGTAAGCCCGAGTGTAGCTCGGGGTTACTGCTCTTGGTACTCATATTTTACCCCGAGCTACACTCGGGAATACCGCTAAGGAGGTTAAAAATACACATGTCTGTTGTATATAGACAATACAGGCGTACCTCAGTTTACGAACGCCTCGGTTAACGTAATTTTCAGTTTATGAATGAAAATCCATTGAAAATAATGCCTCGGCAATATGAACGGATTAATTGGTTTTCAATGCATTTACGATTTTTTTTTAATCATGTCCCTGTACAGTACTATGCCTTTAAAGTGCACTTTATAAAGCGTTTTGAACAGATAAGACTTTTTTTTACTTTTTTTTTTACCTCTGGAACGGATTATTTGGTTTTCAATGCATTCCTATGGGAAAGCACGGTTCTGTTTACGAATTTTTCGCAATACGAAAAGTCCCGCAGAGCAAATTACATTTGTAAACCGAGGTACGCCTGTATTTGATTAGCCCAGATTTCAGCTTTAATCATTTGCCACCCGCCCACAGTACATTTACTGTAGGTGGGCAGTAACTGCAGGCTAAGTGATGTGTACAGCACATGCGCACTGACACGCTACCTGGGGCGCACAGAAGCACAATCCCATGACTGCTGTATCCACTGCATGTGCTGAGCGACATACCAGTACATCACCCAGCACATGCACACTGACACCCCCCCACTAGACACAGTGGATCACGGTGCTCGGTACTCAGCTGCTGTGAGTGTGAGTGGCCAGGGTATCATGTGATTGCTATGAACAATTGACCAATCATAGCCATCACATGATTACAGGTAACCAAAACTGTCATACGACTGTCTACTATTGTGAGGCTTTGATTGGCCCACAGCTATCACATGGTACCTGGCACCCTGAACCTTAGCTGTAGCTAATCACAGCATCACAATATTAAGTAAGCTGTCATTAATTAAAGCGATTCACGACAGTTAAAACTATTGCCTATAATAGTGAACATCAGTGTAAACAAAATCCCGATCACGCCTCCCAGAGTATTACAATGTCACTATTGTGACAATGAAGTACTCTGAAGGAAGTATGTAAAAAAAATAGTAAAACAAGAAAAATTTGTTAAAAAAGAAAGAAAAATGTTTAAAATATTGAATAACATTTTTTTTTTTTTTTCATACTGTCAGCAGTCAGTATCCCTGATCACTGTCACACAAGTCATATGATGATGATGTGCTGCACTGGTGACAGTATGTAAAAAACAAATTGAGGAAAAAACTATTTTTATTTAATTTCTTCATTTTCCCGATAATTTTGCCAAAAAAATTACAACTTCCAAAAATTTACCATGCCTCTTACTAAATACAGCGGACTGTCTACTTTCCAAAAAGGGATCATTTGGGGGATATTTGTACTGGCCTGGCATTTTAGGGCCTCAAGAAATGAGATACAGTAGGTCGTCAATACATCAGGATTGATCAATTTTCATATATATACCATTTTTGTAGACCTTCACACAGACTACATAATATACACTGATTTGAATTATTTTACGAAAGAAATGTTTTTAGCAAAGAAACCCCTTTCCCACCTTCCCTCTCTTCGAACTCTACAGTCCTAACAGATCAGTGGTCTTTTTCTTTCCCTTATATGTCCTTCATCCGCTTTGCACTTTCCCTTCTTTTCTTCATAGGCATTGCAGTTACAATGAAATCTCAAACTGAAGCTTAGTTAGTGATGGACCATACAACCCCCGTGTTCAGTTTGCGGTCGAACATAATAACCTTCGACCGTCAACTTCAAACTTAATGCAAGTCTATGGGACTCAAACTTGTAAATTTAAAAGTGCTAATTTTGAAGGCTTATATGCAAGTTTTCGGCCATAAAAGGGGTATGGGGACTCCCCCCCCCAATCCATACCAGACCCTTCAGGTCTGGTAGGAAGGTTTGGAGGGACCTCATAGTAAAAAGAATTTTCTTCTAAGTGCATGGGGTTCCCCTTACAAGCCATACCAGGCCCTTTAGGCCTGGTAGGACTTTTAAGGGGAACCCGCCTTCCAAAAATGGAGTGGGGGAGTAAGTGAGGTTCCCCTTAAAAGCAATACCAGGCCTTTTAGGCCTGGTAGGAGTTTAAAGAAGAACCCTACCCTCAAAAAATAGGAGGAAAAAAGCATGGTCCCCCCTAAATTCCAACCAGACCTTTGATCCTAGCAAAGGCCTGGAAGAACAGGAAAGGGGGGTGAGAGAGCACCCCCCCATCTTGAACTGTACCAGGCCACATGCCCTCAATAGGGGGGGTGCTTTGGGGTAGGGGGGCTCCCCCCCAAAGCACCTTGTCTCCATGTTGCTGGAGACAAGGGCCTTTTTCCTACAACCCTGGGCCGTGGGTGTGGGGGTCTGCGGGGGGTGACTTATCAGAATCTGGAAGCCCCCACTAAAAAGGGGGCCCCCAGATCCTGGCCCCCCCGCCATGAATGAGTATGGGGGTACTCCTACCTATTCAACAAAAAAGTGTAAAATGTGAATAAAAACACATTTTTTTGACAAGTCCTTTATTAAACAAAAAAAAAGCCAAAAAAATGTTGCCTTCGATATAATCCATCGTCAATTATGGTGTCCAGCGTTGTCACGAAGACGCCGACTCGCCAGAGAAAAAAAAAAGCGCCCTCCAACCCGTCCGCACCCGCCAGAACAATCACTTCGACCTGACATTTGCGAGTCAGATGTAAACAATTGGGCATAGCTAGCAGTGATGTCACCACTAGCCCCACCCAATTGTGCTGTGATTGGCCAAAGCATTGTACCTGACCTGTGGTCAGGTGTATTGCTTTGGCCAATCACAATGCACTGTCAGAGTGCAGTGCATTGTGGGGTGCGGTGAGCGAATAGACGAACGACCGATGTTTAAGTTGAACTTACTTCGGCACAAACATCAAGGCCATCACTACTGAAGCTATAGCTTACCACTGGATATCTTACCTAATGGGGCTGGTAATTCTTACTTTGTATTTGTAAAACTTAATAAAACATATACCGAACAAAGAAAGAGTAAGTAAATTTTTTTAAATTAGAAAAAAAATGAAATATCACATTCCTCCTTGAACTATTATGTTGTCTATACAGATAAGGCAAAGAAAATATTTTACTAATTGCAATGCAATTAGTTCTTTTTCAAATAATAAACTAACATTTATTGCCTTTAAGTCCCTTAATATATACAAGCAAATCAAGCAAGTTTGCAACTATAACCTTTCAATGTCAAGTCAGGCAGAGTCAACCAGATTGTCATTTGTCAAGCATCAAACTCAAAAACTCAAGGCATGCTTGTGTATAAGATACATACAGTACCTACAAATAGTTCCTTGGATTCCTAGATAGAAAAAAGCAGAAATGAATTTGACGTGCAAATGGTGTGGCCGTAATTAATCTCATATTATTAATACAGGCAGATGAGATTACTGTGACTTGGTGAAACTAATGCTTTCTCAATTGATAGATTTTGAAAGCTCTTAACGGGAAATAAAAGGAACCATCCAGATTAATCAGATCAGACAGAAAACCACTATTTTGAAAGCCACTATTTCTTTCTTAATTTAGCATGACCATGGACAAAGTACAGGTTCAAATGATATGTGCCTAATGAGCATTATCTAGTGCTAAGAACCCATAGCTTCGGTCAAAGAAAATTTCCAACACATCTTTCTGGAAATATTAATGGACTAAAGACATAATATATATAGGAACTGAATATTAATCACACGTGGTCACATTGGGAAAACCAAACTTACTCAAGAGTGACGGCCTGATCATTGAATATAAAGTCCAGGGAGCAAATAGTTCATTAATGAAGTAAGCTCATTAATGAAGACAAGGTCATCCAAATCCCTGGGTGAAGATGCAACCCCTTCTCCGATGTGCACGCCCAATCATCTTCTTGTCACAGCATCACTGCACAGCTCCATATTTGCAAATTGGGTTTCAAGTGGGGACAGAAGTGCACAGTGACAACGTGGGACCTCCTTGCTCTGTGTTCTTTGCCTCTTCTGTTCTTTTTGCACTCCTTGTGAAATGCAAAATACTGAGTGCAGGGGTCAGGGGATGTGGTATACGGTGCTGGAATAAGGCCATCCAGTGCCCAAGGTGAAGATGGGAAACTACGCCCTCCTATCAGGTGGAGCAGGGGATGGGGCCAATAGCAGAGCTCACCAGAATGTTTGTAGAATTATATATAATATATACTGTATATACATATAGTATCTCTCAGAAGTGAGTACACCCCTCACATGTTTTTGTAAATATTTTATTCTATCTTTTCATGTGACAACACTGAAGAAATGACACTTTGCTACAATGTAAAGTAGTGAGCGTACAGCTTGTATAACAATGTAAATTTGCTGTCCCCTCAAAATAACTCAACACCTGTCCTGTTAAACTGCTGTATGGTCTTGGCCACCATGCTGCAGCTCAGTTTCAGGGTCTTGGCAATCTTGTTATAGCCCCTAAGCCATCTTTATTTAGAGTAACAATTCTTTTTTTCAGATCCTCAGAGTTCTTTGCCATGAGGTGCCATGTTGAACTTCCAGTGACCAGTATGAGAGAGTGCGAAAACGACAAATTTAACACACCTGCTCCCCGTTCACACCTGAGACCTTGTAACACTAACTAGTCACATGACATCGGGGAGAGAAAATGGCTCATTGGGCCCAATTTGGACATTTTCACTTAGGGGTGTACTCACTTTTGTTGCCAGCGGTTTAGACATTAATGGCTGTGTGTTGAGTTATTTTGAGGGGACAGCAAATTTACACTGTTATACAAGCTGTACACTCACTACGTCACATTGTAGCAAAGTGTCATTTCTTCAGTGTTGTCACATGAAAAGATAGAATAAAATATTTACAAAAATGTGCGGGGTGGGTTCACTTCTGGGAGATACTGTATATATATATATATATATATATATATAGTACCAATGTTTGAGGTGCACCACAGTGAACGTATGAGTTTAAAATCAGTGCACAAGTATGGGGCTTATATAGCTAATGAAAAAAATGTTGCAGAAAGAACAATATGAACAAAGGAGTGTCACTGAAAGGAAAAATGTCCCTGCATCTGTGGTGTCCTGAAAGGAAAATATGTCCCTGTGTCAATGGTGTCACTAAAAAGAAAAAAATGCCTCAGCATCAGTGGTGTCCCAGCAACAGTGGTGTCACTGAAAGGAAAAAACACCTATACACTGACTACCATTATGTTCCAGGAAATGTCCCTTTCCCACCTCTGGCTCAGTAGCACTTTGGACCATTTTACCTTCGCATATTTTTGTCATTGTGACAAATTTGCTGCAATATTTAAGGACTTGTCAGTGGGTTCTTTAAGAACTTATAACGGGTTATTCAGAAGTTTAACCCTTTCCAAGTATAATATGTTAACCACTTGCCCTCCAGAAGATTTACGTCCTCTTCCTGACCAGGCCATTTGTTGCTATACATGGCTGTGTTACTTTAAGTGACAATTGCGCGGTCATGCAATGCTATGCCCATATGAAATGAATGTCCTTTTTTCCCCACAAATAGAGTGGGGATCATCTCTGCAGTTTTTACTCTTTGCGCTATAAATGAAAAAAGACCGACAATTTTGAACAAAAAAACAATATTTTTAATTTTCTGCTATAAAACATATCAAATAAAAAAATTTAAAAGTCACATTTCTTCATAAATATAGGCCAAAAAGTATTCTGCTACATATTTTTGGTAAAAAAATCCCAACAATTGTATATTAATTAGTTTGCACAAAAGATAGAATCCAAACTATGGTACATATACAGGATTTTTGTTTAATACTAGCAATGCCTGTGATCAGCGACTTATAGTGAGACTGAGATATTGCGGCGGACATTTTTACACTAACTGGCACTGACACTTTGTGGGAACCAGTGACGCTCTTACAGTGATCAGTGCTAAAAATATACATTAATCACTGTACTAATGACACTGGTTGGGAGGGGGTTAACATCTAGGGTGATCAAAGGGTTAAGTGTGTGCCTTGCTATATGCTTGATGTACACTAGGTGGTGCTTTTACTAGGGGAAGTGATGGATTGTGTTCTCAGCTCTGCAGAGACATACGATCCATGGCTTTCTCCTGTCACAACAGGGCAGTGCCTAAGCTAACATAGACACAGCTCTGTTCTTCTTCCCTGACCGATGATCTGCAGGTGCCAGTGAGCAGCAGGACTTGTAGATCGGTTTGTGCTGTGACATTTAACAACAGAAGCGATCCTCTGGCGGCGCGTGCCCACCCCCATGTGGTGGAAGTGCAAAATCATGTACAGTATATACGTGATTTTGCACAGGAATGCCACCCTGTAGCAGTAAAACTGATATTGAGCGGATGTAACAGAAGTTCTGTTACCTTATTGGTAGAAAGTTTTACCTAAACACTAGAAGAGGTATCAGTTGCTGAGGTCTGAAGTTCGTTCTGTAGTGGCAGTGCAAGAAGGAACATCTTTTATGGTACAGTAGGTCAGAACCAATGTCTACTATGTAAACACTGCAGGAGTTTGTAGCCAGGACCACGAGGGACTCTACTGTTCAGTGTTGTTATTCAGAAAAGAAGAGCTTCAAACAATGAGGAGTAACTTTAGTGTCAATAAAGTTATGTGCCTGTTCTTCGGATCAAGATGTTAGGTTCTGATCACGAGCAGCTTTCAGTAAAGTTCATGAGCATTTGAATGCCTGAGCCTGCATTGTCTTGATCAAAAGAACCTGTGAGATGTGACCTGAATTGAGTGGCTGGGGGGAGAGGACTGAACCCCAGGTCAGTGTGAAGAGGATGTATAAGTGTAACCATTCCAGAAGAGAGAAAATTGTCTTCTTGGTTCTTGGAGATGGGAAGGAATCAGAGAGGATTGAAGTCCTGGAGTGGGTTGTATGAGGCCTTCAAAACTGAGCTACAAGAGCCAGGGGTGAAGATCCATTTGTTTCGGCATAGAGATAGGGTTGAGTCTTAAAAGAGCTTAAAGTGGCTGTAAACCCTCGCTTAGACCCAGTGAAGGGTCTGTCCTCAAGTGATACACAGAGATGAGACAAATCCTCATACATAAGTTGTACCCACCGATCTGTAGTCTGAATGAGGCTTGATTTACACCAGCATGACTCTAAAGATTTCCAGTGTGACTTCCAGTGTGACTTTCATGCGACTTAAAAATATATATTTATTTGTGCTCTATGGCAGGGGTAGGCAACGTTTTGAGCATTGTGTGCCGAAAAATGTTTTCAAAGAAATTAAGAGTGCCGGTAATATAAAAAAAAGTCAATTTCACACTCTCAATCATGAAAAGAATTTTTTATTAAGGAAATGCTGTAATGCTGTAATGCTGTAATGCTGACTTGAATACTAGAAAGAAATGAATATTGAAGTTTGCACCTTCACCCCTCAGATCATGCAAATTCCTGCACCTTCACCCCTCAGATCACGCAAATTCCTGCACCTTCACCCCTCACATCACCCCAATTCAGGGGTGGACTGACCATTCCTGCACTCGGGCACTGCCCGAGGGCCCGGGGTCAGTAGGGGGCCCCATGAGATGCCCCTAGTACCTTTCATAGGCTTTTTTGGGTGTGGTTTGAGTCTGGGCGAGGACACAGGGGCCCCATGATCTCCTATTGCCCGGGGGCCCAGTTGCCAGTCCGCTCCTGCCCCAATTCTTGCACCTCTAAGCCTCAGATCAGGCCCAATTCCTGCACCTTCGCACCTCAGATCACTCCAATTCCTGCACCTTCACCCCTCAGATCACTCCAATTCCTGCACCTTCACCCCTCAGATCACTCCAAATCCTGCACCTTCACCCCTCAGATCACTCCAAATCCTGCACCTTCACCCCTCAGATCACTCCAATTCCTGCACCTTCACCCCTCACATCACTCCAATTCCTGCACCTTCACCCCTCAGATCAGCCCCAATTCCTGCACCTTCGCCCCTCACATCACTCCAATTCCTGCACCTTCACCCCTCAGATCAGCCCCAATTCCTGCACCTTCGCCCCTCAGATCACTCCAATTCCTGCACCTTCACCCCTCAGATCACTCCAATTCCTCTACCTTCGCCCCTCAGATCAGCCCCAATTCCTGCACCTTCACCCCTCAGATCACTCCAATTCCTCTACCTTTGCACCTCAGATCAGCCCCATCTCCTGCACCTTCACCCCTCAACACTGCTTCAGTGCCATGCAGGCAAGCAGAATGAGGTGGGTGGGAATGGAGGCTTGCAGGATATGAGCTGGGAAAGAACCGATCGCGTTAACCCCTAAAAGCAGCTGCAACCACCAACCGGCTTTACTGATGTGGGAGGTGGATGTCCCAGGCTTCCCTCACGTTCCATTACAAATGCAGCTGTGTGTCATGTTTGGCTCGCATGCCGGGGTTGCCGACCCCTGCTCTATGGAATTCAAATTGCAAGAAAGTCGCATCAAAGTAGTGCAGGAACCTTTTTATAAGACGTTTCAACTTTAGTCGCATAAATTGGAATGATTGCCATTGAAATAAATGGGCTGCGACTTGTCATGCGACTTTATGCGTCCAAAGTCACATGACAGGTTGCAGTAGTGTGAACCGGGCCTGAACGGTCTGTTTCTTGTCTTCCTTCTCCATCTAGTGGTGACTTTAGAGTAAGTAAACATACAGTTTCCAGGGATTTATTTTACCGATCTCATTATTGCCCATTATTTCCTCTGATACTCTGCCTATTATGTGTCTGTTATGCAAATCATAGGTTTGATCATTAGAGTGCAAGCTCTTCTTCCTCCTCACTCATTTTTAAAATGCGTTTCCTTCTTGTGCTTTGGTTGGCACAATACCTTTTGCAGCGAACAGCTGAATCCCATTGCCAGCCATGGCATGCTTTTAAAAAT
The DNA here is from genome assembly GCF_062004578.1 of Staurois parvus. NCBI lineage: Eukaryota > Metazoa > Chordata > Amphibia > Anura > Ranidae > Staurois > Staurois parvus. The sequence continues at coordinate 3,907,688 of NW_028317958.1, read as the reverse complement.
CCATCGTCTGGTTTCCGTTGAGTTGAAAACAAATGACGTTCATATTGATGTATCGTCAGCGGTGGAGATTTTGTGAGACATCTGGATACAGTCACCTAATTAATGTTACTTAATATCCCCTGGCACCCTACAAAATGATCTAGTGCCTCGCTCTATGCAAGCATTACGTTCGTGTTGTTAGAGGAATGAAGCAGCCTGTCTGCACCTGGTGCTGCTCTTCTCTCCAGATCGCAAGCCATTAGGACCGTGATGACCCTATAGTGCCAATCAATTTAAAGTCCTGAGCATATTTCTCTCTGTCAGCGCCAGACGACGTATATGGCTAACATCTGCCTCCTACCTCAATGGCTTTATCCTCTTGTGATAACCTTAAACAAACACTAATGAAATAAAAAATGGCAGAAAGCCTACACAAGCAATATTTTCTACTTCGATTTTATTATCTTTTTTTCCCACTGAAGGTGGTGCAAGCTGCATTGTATTTACGGATGTGAATATCATGCGCTGGTTGATTTTTTTTTTTTTAATTATAATGTGACATATCCTTGGAAATATATTGGAGGGGAATGATATTTTTCCTTCTTTCTATGGTGTAAGAAACATTGAGGCTGGATTTACACCTAGGTGTTGTGGTACAATTTGTGCTTTACTGCATGATACCACAATGCTTGGTAACGCAAGATATTTTGTACATTGTGCTGCAGTCACATTCAATTAAATATGATGTGCCAATGCACACCTGTAGTAGGTTGCATTAAATACATTTATGAACATCTATATAGTATAGAAAGACATCTCTCTACTAGTGTGGCCCGCCATTTCAATAATTCTCATGCAGGAGATATTACGGCAGTACAGGTACAGGTCATTGAAAAAAATTGTCTTCAAAAAAGAGGTGGTGATACATTTTTGCAGTTATGCAAAAGGGAGGCATTCTGGATATTCCATCTAAATACACGTGTCCCATGGGGTTTAAACCATGAATGGGACATCACATATTTTTATGATTGATAGAGAACATGTCTTTAGTGTTCCCTTCACCCTTGCATATAGATCCATGTGTGTATATGCACATGTGTGCGCATCCACATAATTATATTTTTTATTATGTTAATTGAGCCGTATATATATATATATATTAGATTAGATTCAACTTTATTGTCATTGTGCAAAGTACATGTACAGAGCCAATGAAACGCAGTTAGCATTCAGCCAGAAGTGCATAAATGGCCCATTTACAATAAATAACAATATAACAAAAGTCGGGGTATGGGATATACAGTAACACCATAATCGGTGCAATGAGTAGTGCATTAATGGATGAAATATTCAGTAATGCAATGATGAATAAAATATACAGTAATCAGGGGCGGACTGACCATTTGGAAACTCGGGCACTGCCCGAGGGCCCGGGGTCAGTAGGAGGCCCCATGAGATGCCCCTGGTACCTTTTTCATAGGCTTTTTTGAGTTTGGACAAGGATACAGGGGCCCCATGATCCCCTATTGCCCGGGGGCGCCTTGAGTTGTCAGTCCGCCCCTGACAGAAATGCAATATTGTCTAATGATTAGCTGTTCAATGCTTTAACAGCCACAGGGAAAAACAATTTTTCAGTTTATATATATATATATATATATATATATATATATATGCAAAGTGCACAGTCAATTTGCCTTTAGTAAATCAACCCCATTAAAAAAGGGGTTTGTGCTTTATAAAATGAGTATGGTAGACTTGTCAGAGACACATTTTGGGTTGCTGTTTCTGACCTCTAAGGGCGAGGGGTGGAGGATTATGTCTGCAAATCCATATTTGCTGTCTCTCCCTGCACCTGTCTTTATACATCTAACTCCGCTGTGAGCCTTCTGCAGTGTAATGTGGTTGATAGATGATGTATCATTGTATCCTACAGAACATTTAAGAAGAACGTTACAAAACACACCATATAACATTGTACAATAGTAACACTCGTAGTATTTTTTTTAAATGTCATCAAACGAAAAAACAGAAAGCTTTGGCTTTTCCTTGGCATTAGCAGCAGGCGAGCTGCCAGTTCTCGCACTCTTCTACATCTTAGTATGCAGTGCAACAACTGGGAATACATCTGTACAGTCTATTCGTAGCCAGAACACAGCAAAAAGCTGATAGAAGACATAAAGCATGAATGTAAAAGAGGAATTTGTGTAGGCTGGAATGGAAATATAGGCTTTAACTTCTTCCTGTCCACATTGACCCGTGCAGAGTATACAATAATAAACCTCCCTTTGAGCCATAAGCTATCCATTTGCAAGGCTTGGTGCTCTGAATTCAGGCTGTCACTGACAGCTCCAATTCCCGCTGATGATCTGGAACCAATCATGGTCATTTACAGTCAGCTGTGACATTGTAATTACAAGCTCCATTGACAAAATAAATCTTCAGACTGAAGATAGCACTGCAGCCTGAAGGTGGCAACGCTTGTCAGTTTAATGCTGTAATTGTGAGATACAATGGCAATATTAAAAAAAAAAGATATGTCAATGAAAAAAAGTAATTTTATACATTTTTGCACATTTGTAATAAAAAAAATGTATCCTTAAATAAGTCCTTAAAAATATACAAACAATTTAAGTATGCACATTAGCATAGAGTTATTGTCAAAATAACTGATACTGTTAAATTTGATGCTGCTAAATCCATCTAAAGCTTTATTTAATGCAAGGGGTGTCAAACTGGCAGCCCTCCAGCTGTTGCAAAACAAAGTCCCATTATGCCTCTTCCTTTGGGAGTCATGCCTGTAACTGTCAATCTTGCAATACCTTATGGGACTTGTAGTTTGGCAACAGCTGGAGGGCCGCAGTTTGACACCCGAGATTTAAGGAATCATACCAAAGACACGAATATTTAAAGCTGAAGTCTAGTGGACCCTTTGTTGCAAAAAAAACAAACAAACAAAAAAACCCCATAGATACTTCCCCTCTGGACGTGGTGGCAGCGATCCCTACTGCTACAATGAATTGTGCTCATTCAGTAATATTTTGGGGCTATGTGATGATGTCATCCCTGAGGGGCGGGTCCATGAAAGCTTGGGCTCAGTGTATTCGCACTGAAGGCTGAAGAAATAGGACATCTAGTATATAGAAGTACTGTGGGGTAAAGTTTCATATTTAGCTAGACCTGTTTCTTTATGAAAAATTGGAAACTTAACTGTATCTGAGCACTGTAAACTGAAAGTCCTATTTAATTCATCTTTATTATTCAAAGCAAACTCATGCATTCATAATAACTTTGAAAAGCAACCTCCTCAGCATTTCTAGCTGCACCCATCTTGAGTAAGGGCAGATTATTCATGCAGCATTTACTTCCTGAAATCCATCTGTCCTCAGCTCAGGTGTAAGCCGTGTACCGGGGTGGGCTCCCCAGGATACAGTGAAGTCACGAACGAGGAAAGCAACCCTGACACCAGCTTTTGCCACAACAGAATTGTACTTAGATGTGGCAAACAAACACAACCACAAATGCTGGGAACATACAATAAATTTACATGCACCCAGCCCAAAGGCTGAGACCCTTGTGCTGCACAGCACGGCGCCTTCTGATGGATGAAGGTAGAAAGTGTAGTAATTTACCTACTGGTGGGCACAAATCAGCTGCCACACCTTACCTGTTATTACCCTAAAAGAGCAGGAATCAGTGTATGGGTGTACGGTATGGGATAGCCTGCGGTGCAGCACAACAGCTTACAATCTTACACAAATCTACAGTATTTCCTCTCCCATAACTGGTCCTGTAGCACGTGCCTGAGTATTCCTTCTCAGCAAAACGCCAGTCTGGCTTGAGTTTGTAGGATTTTATCAGCTCTCCAATGTGAAATGTCACTATAAGTTGTGGAGTCCTTCCAATGATCAGTAACAACACTTGTGGCCTGACACAAACAGAGACCCTAACTAACTATCTTTAGGCCTGGACTCAGTCTCAAGGTGCCAACACTGAAATGAGGTGCGTGCACGATCTTACCGACCCGGGTCTGCTTTGCATCTGCTGGTGACTCTGAACAGAACAAATGTCTCTCCAACAAGCATGTGGTCTCGCCGTATATGTTGCTTAGTTCCTCTGCTCTCATCAGCCTTCCTGGCAGCAATCTCGTTAAGCATTCCTGGCAGCAATCTCATCAGCTTCCCTGCAGCAATCTCATCAGCTTCACTTAGCTGCAGCTCTGGTTACGGAGGGACGCTTTCACACCTGGATGTCATCAGAGTCTCAGCTCACAGGGCCCCTTATTCACCATGCTCCAAAACATGGCTTCCTTCTCCCCTTCCTGTTCTCTCCAACTCTGTGTGCAAAAAAAACCCACCTCTTGATGAATACACAAACATCTATGCAGTCTGAGGCTGTGTTAGAAGAACAGTGACATCTTGTGGCTAAACCGCAGAATGTCAGTCAACATTAATTTACTTCCACACAAACAGTGTTTAAACAATGAGAGCTGTTTCCCCATCTCACACAGGCATGCAATCAGGAGGGTGTGCTTAGCTGAGAAAGCCCCTCACCCCTTCTACCAGATGAGGGAAAAAATGTCCATGAAGACTCCTGGGATGTATGACATCATCTTGACTTAGGCAAGAAACCAGGAAGCAACTGAAGAATTGTAAAAAAAAAAGTTTAAAACAAGTAAATATAATATACCTTCCTATCTATTTATTAATGCTGGCAGCATAAGGATTCAAAATAGTTCATATTGAACGAGAGAGTTTAGTTCCGCTTTAAAGGACCATTCCACCCAAAATATATATCTAATTTATGGGACCATGTTGGCTTCTTAAAATTCTAGAGCAGGGGTGTCAAACTGGCAGCCCTCCAGCTCTTGTGAAACTACAAGTTCCATCATGCCTCTGCCTTTGGGGGTCATGCTTGTAACTTTCAGCCTTGCAATGCCTCATGGGACTTGTAGTTTGGCAACAGCTGGAGGGCCGCCAATTTGACACCCGTGCTCTAGAGGCCTCAGGATAAGACCAGAGTTCTCAGCTGCATCCACTTACCACGACTGCTATAGATGGAATCTTTCTTCTGTCATTAGATTGTCCATTTAATTTATGCTATGTGAAAGCAATGATAGACCTGGAACCAGGGGCGGACTGGCAACTCATAGGGCCCCCGGGCAATAGGGGATCATGGGGCCCCTGTGTCCTTGCCCACACTCAAACCACACCCAAAACAGCCTATGGAAGGTATCTCATGGGGCCCCCTACTGACCCCGGGCCCTCGGGCAGTGCCCGAGAGCCGGAACTGGTCAGTCCGCCCCTGCTTGGAACCTTTGAATATGGGGTCTTGTCACTGGGAGACATACAAAGCCCATGGCAAGTTAATCCTGCCATCACCCATCCAACTAAAATATCAGCTTTGGGAATAATACATTTTAAAAAGACAGCCTAATATTCTAGAATTAGCCATTCAGCAATGAGTACTATTAAGTAGGAACCAGTACTGATTTCCTTGCCACCATTTAGTGAATAAATTCTTGTGCGCCTGACATTTGAATGAATCTAAAATACCAAGATATTGTACAAGAGACAAAAGTAAGACCACAATGCAGTCACTTCCTATGCAGCTAATCTAAATGCTAAAGTTCCGTTCAAAACCCCCATCAGCGCACCATAATATGCTAAAATTCATTTAAATGAACCTTTTCAATTCTCTCCATCTGTCAGGTCAAATAGCAGTTAATTTTTTTTTCATTTTAATGTTTCTATAAATACACATCCGTTCTTTTTCTCGCTATTCAAAAGTCTGTATGGGATTAAAACATAAAATAAAACTTAAACATAAAAAAAAAAAATTCTCACAATCATTGCTAAAACCCAAAAGGTAATATTTTCCGGTGAACTGTGTCATAGTTAATAAGCTCTCTCTTATGGTTATTCAGTCTAATATAACTATACCATTACAGAAATGAAAATGTATTCAAATGTAAGCATTTATAAGAAATAATTAGAAGAGGTAAAACGCAGGAGAGGCGTTGGAAATTTCCCATCAGCTAAATGATGTATGATCATCAGAGAGCGGATACACAATTGTGAAGTACACAACAGAAGCTTGGTTCCGAAGGTTGATGTGCAACGGGCAGCACAGTGGCTAAATGGTTAGCACTTCCGCCTGGCAGTACTAGGGTCGTTGGTTCGAATCCCAGCCATGGCACCACCTGCCTGGAGTTTGCATGTTCTCCCTGTGCCTGCGTGGGTTTCCTCCCACACTCCAAAGACATGCTGGTAGGTTAATTGGATCCTGTCTAAATTGGCCCTAGTATGTGTATGTATGAATGTGAGTTAGGGACCTTAGATTGTACACCCCTTGAGGGTTAGGGACTGATGTGAATGTACAATATATATGTAAAAGTGGTGTGTAAAATTGACAGCACTATATAAGTACCTGAAATAATAACTAAAGGCTACTGGATAACAGTCCAAACAAGTACCAGGTCTAATTACTATGTGAAGTACAAGCCTTGTAAAGTAAAAAAAAAACTTCCCTTACTGTCCCTAACTGAGCCCTCTCCCACACTCCCCCTCCCAGGCACTGCAGATCACAATGGGAGAGTTTCAGAAATATAGTCAGTTCAGCCAATCCAAAAAGCAGTGGGCAGGACTAGGTGTGGCCAGGTGATGACTGACAACCCACAAGGGGTCCTGTGTGCTGATAGCCACACCCCCTGCAACATTTTTTACATCCCACTGTTGTGCAAGCAGACGCAGCCTAAATGAGAGTGGCAACAGTGCTCTGAATTCAGGGGTCAGTGCAGCATCGTTGCCACCCCATCACAGGAAGCTGTGGTACAAGGAATTCATAGACTCAACAGGTATTTGTGGAACTTGCAAGGAGACTTAGAATTAACTGCTGCAATATATATACTATATAATTTATTTATTTATTTATTTATTTTTTGTATTTTTTTTCACTAGGACCCCCTAGCTCTGCTTTAAATATATTTTATTTGTATGGAAAAGTTTGGTTGAGGTTATTGCTGCCAAAGGAGGGTCAACCTGTTATTAAGTCCAAAGGTTCACATACTTTTTCCTCCCTGCACTGTGAATGTTTACATGTTATGTGCAATTAAACCATGGCAACATCTAATGTTTGTGTAGTATTATGTTCAGCAGACTGTGTTCTTCTAAAGTTGTGACTTAGATGACGTTCAGAGCACATTTTATGCCCAATTCAAGCAAAACTCCACATAATCCCAAGGGGTTCACATACTTTTTCTTGCAACTGTACTAATCAGCCATAACTTTAGGACCACAGACATGTAAAGTTAGGAATTCCCATTAAAATGGCATCTGCAAGTCAGTGGGATAAATTAGGCAACAAGTAAACATGCTGTCCCTAAAGTTCATGTGTTGAACGCAGAAAGAATGGGCATTGCACTTTAATGTGTATGGGGCTGTGTAGCCGCAGACCTGCCCATGCTGACCCATGTCCACAGCCAACAGTGCCTACAATGGACACATAAGTATTAGAACTGGTCCACAGAGCAATGGAAGAAGGTGACCTGGTCTGATGAATCATATTTTCTTTTACATCATGTAGATGGTGAATGTGTATCACTTATCTGGGGAAGAAATGGCACCAGGATGCAGTATGGAAAGAAGGCAAGCTGACAGAGGCTTGTGACGCTTTGGGCAATGTTCTGCTGGAAACCTTGTGTTCTGCCATTCATGTGGATATCACTTGACCCATACCACCTACCAAAACCATGTTGCTGGCCAAGTACACCCCTTCATGGAAAAGGTATTCCCTGATGGCAGTGGCCTCTTTCAGCAGGATAATGCACCCTGCCACACTGCTACAATGGTTCAACAATGGTTTGAGGAATACAGCAACAAGTTGAAGGCATTGACTTTGCCTCCAATGTCTCCAGATCTTAATCCATCGGGCATCTGTGATATGGACTGGAAAAGTTCAATGCATGGACTTGTAACTTACAGGACCTAAAGGATCTGCTACTGATGGCTTAGTACCAGATACCACAGCTTACACTCAGAGGTCTAGAGTCCATGCCTCCAGGGGTCAGGGCTGTTGTGGTAGCAAAAGGGAGACCTAGACAATATTAGATAGTATAATTCTATAGCAATTACTTCTTTCTTTTAGGATATGGATTTAACATCAATATATGTAGCTCTGATCACCTATTGAAACCTTATAATTCATATAATTTTATTTTTTTTTAAATATTATTAACAGTTAATTTTTTTACAAACCAATCTTTCATTTAGATGTACCTTCAGGAATTTGATGATAGAAATGTTCAAACATAGGTTGAATTTGCCAGGGAAAGGTACCCCAAACCTCCAGAATGACATTATCATCCCAGATGACCGTATTAAGCCAATCTGCCATTGACATCATTGCGTAGCGAGGGTCCTCAGTCAACAGAAGCCCTGTGTTAAAAAGTGCCAGATAATTTTTTTAAATAAATATCTTATGTCACCGGGGCAGAGTCCACTGAGACTCTCTTCTGCAAAGGTCGTTCCGTTTGATACATTATTATGCATAGACGAACAGACTGATTATCTGAAACTCCTTAATTTGCACTGGCATTCTTTCCCATGGCCAGCTTGGCTTGAAAAATGAAAATCTTATAGGAGCAGCTGTCACCAAACGGTTGGCTCCTGAAATATCAACACCTGGCTTCCCACAGTCATTTCAAGGGAAGAAATGATCAGACTGACACAAAGATGATGTATTGTGATGCTGAGCACAAGTAAACTTCACACGTGTATATGGCAGTGCGAGATGCTTGAAATCCCATTTATCACACTTGTCTAGAGCAGGGTTTCCCATACTTTGGTTGGTGGTACACCACCATCATGGTCTTTGCAGTGTCTAAATGGAACGCCTGCCCAGTTTGTGTTTCTTTTATATAAAACCTGTTTTTTTGGTTAAAATGAAACCAAAAAATGAACAAAGCATATCCCTATATAATGTGTACTAGCCTCAATCCATAGCACATAGGGGGACATTTACTAAAACTGGTGCACACAGAATCTGGTGCAGCTGTGCATTGTAACCAATCAGCTTCTAGGTTTTATTGTCAAAGCCTAACTGAACAAGCTGAGGTTAGAAGCTGATTGGTTACTATTCACAGCTGCACCAGATTCTGTTGGCACTAGTTTTAGTAAATCCTCCCCATAGTATGGTTCCTATCTGCTCTCTCTTCTCTGTACTATCTGCATGAGTCGCTTCTGATATGTTATGCCGATACCAGGGAATCTCATGGGATAGCCCATCCTCCCCTCCAGCATACAGAAGGCAATAGCTGCAGCTGTGAATGTTTCCCTAAGATACTGTGTAGAGGGAGTGTGTCTTTTACCTCCACTCAGGTCTCAGATTACCCTCAGCTCCTTGCTCTATGCTCTGCAGTGTGTGAAGTCAAATACCCAACCCCTGCATGCTGGAGCTCAGACATACTGTGTAAATGTGTGCATTTAGGAGGCTGTAGAAGAGAGAGGACTGCAGATAAACAGATACAACTAATGTAGGAGTATTTGTTTAATCTCTGTGTATCACCTGAGGCCAATCACTTCACTGGGTATATGTGAGGATTTACAACTTTTCTAAAGTGGCATATAAAGTCCAAAAGCAGCAAGTGGGTGATAGAACAGCTCCACTCTCTTTTATATTTGTAACAAGTAGGCACACTGTGAGATTTAAAAGAAAAATAACAGACTCTTCCACCCATAACTAGAAATGACAATCAAATTGGGAACCAGTGTTCTAAATCAAGGGTCTCTGAACTATGGCCCTCCAGGTGTTGAAGAAATTGCAAGTCCCATGAGACCTTGCAAGACTCTGACAGCCATAGGCAAGACTCCCAGAGGTAGAGGCATGATGGGACATGTGGTACTTCAACAGCTGGAGGGCCATAGTTTAGGGACCCCTGCTCTAGATGATGTGGGCTGTAGAATCTAAGTGATCTATTTAAAAGACAAAATGCTGGACAAATGTCCCATAGACAGACATGATCTTTATAATGTGCTTGTGTGAATATCTTAATGGTTTTGATAATATAAAACAAGTTTTCCTTGTGCACCTTCTGATAAGCTCCAACAGAGTTATGGCGACTCTCACCCCCATCACACCATGCACTCACCAGAAATATATGACTTATGTCGCTTTAATGTGGATGTACCAACGCAGTCAAAGCCCCTGATGGATCAGTTATACACTGCTCAAAAAAATTAAAGGAACACTTTTTAATCAGAGTCTAGCATCAAGTCAATTAAACTCCTGAGATATTGATCTGGTCAGTTAAGTCGCAGAGGGGGTTGTTAATCAGTTTCAGCAGCATTGGTGTTAATGAAATTAACAACAGGTGCACTAGATGGGCAACAATGAGATGACCCCCAAAACAGAAATGGTTTTACAGGTGGAGGCCACTGACATTTTTTTCCCTACCCATCTTTTCTGACTGTTTTTCACTAGTTTTGCATTTGGCTAGGGTCATTGTCACTACTGGTAGCATGAGGTGATCCCTAGACCCTACAGAGGTTGAACAAGCAGTCCAACTCCGCCAGAATTGCACATCAATATGTGCCATTGCCAGAAGTTTTGCTGTGTCTCCCAGCACAGTCTCAAGAGCATGGAGGAGAGTCCAGGTGACAGGCAGTTACTCTAGGAGAGCTGGACAGGGCCGTAGAAGGTCATTAACCCATCAGCAGGACCAGTATCTGCTTCTTTGTGCAAGGAGGACAGGATGAGCACTTCCAGAGCCCAACAAAATGACCTCCAGCAGGCCACTGGTGTGAATGTCTCTAACCAAACAATCAGAAACAGACTTCATGAGGATGGCCTAAGGGCCTGACATCCTCCATTGGGCCTTTGCTCACTGCCCGGCACCATAGTGTTCGATTGGCATTTGCCATTAAACACCAGAATTGGCAAGTCTGCTACTGGCGCCCAGAGCTTTTCACAGAAGAGAGCAGGTTCACCTTGAGCACATGTGACAGGCATGAAAGGGTCTCTAGAAGCCGTGGAGAACATTATGCTGCCTGAAACATCGTTCAGCATGACCGGTTTGGTGGTGAGTCAGTGATGGTCTGGGGAGGCATATCCATGGAGGGACGCAAAGACCTCTATTGGCTAGACAATGGCACCCTGACTGCCATTAGGTATCGAGATGAAATCCTTGGACCCACTGTCAGACCCTACGCTGGAGCAGTGGGTCCTGGGTTCCGCCTGGTGCATGAAAGTGCCCGGCCTCATGTGGTGAGAGTATGCAGGCAATTCCAGGAGGATGAAGGAATTGATACCACTGAATGGCCCCCACGCTCGCCTGACCTAAATCCGATAGAACACCTCTGGGATATCATGTTTTGGTCCATCTGACGCCGCCAGGTTGCACCTCAGACTGTTCAGGAGCTCAGTGATGCCCTGGTCCAGATCTGGGAGGAAATACCCCAGGACACCAACCGCCGTCTCATTAGGAGCAAGTCCTGGCATTGTCAGGCATGCATACAAGCAAGTGGAGGCCATACAAACTACTGAGTACCATTTTGAACTATTGCAATGAAATTTCAGCAAAATGGACTAGCTTGCCGCATCATTTCTTCACTTTGATTTTCGGGGTGTCTTTGAATTCAGTCCTCTGTAGGTTGATCATTTTCATTTCCATCAAACGATGGGGCATCCTTATGTTCCTAACACATTACTCAGTCCATATCAGTATAGATATCCAGCATGAGATTTTTCCCCATTGAGATCTGATGTTTTCAAAGTGTTCCTTTAATTTTTTGAGCAGTGTATATAGAAAGAGACCACAGAAAGGAACTCTTCATGCTTCATATTTATTACTGAGTAAACCTTCTGCAGTCCTCTGTCACTCTGCATGGTACATCCTCGGTACCTATAGATGATGTGCATTGGCACGAAATGCTTTGGGTGAAGTTTTGGGTGCTGATGTCACCCCATCGCACTGGCCATCTTTGTAAGTGCTGGCTAATGATTTTATGGCATGTGTTTCTACTGGTTAATTTTAATAAATACTACACTATATTACTTTGGCTGCGGTCTGCGAGCATTCACTTCACACAGCTTTGCTGTTGGTCTGCTCCTTGCAGAAGGTGACGTGAGACACATAGTGGCTTCAGCCAATTGGGTGCCATCTTAAAGGGACCATGACCAGGGTGGAGCTCTGCTTGTAATGTAATAAAGTTAGTTATTGTTTACACTCATTTATATATAATTCAATGAATTAACCACATTTCAATGGAGAATTCTGAGTATCTGCACTAAAGGACTACATATCTGATGGACTACATATTTTTTTGATTATTTATTAGTGACTATTTGAATATTATTTATTGAATCACTTTCTTTGATGAATTGTTTTGTATTATATTTATTTTGGTATTATTTTAAAATAATTTTGGTATAGGCACTGCATTTTGTTTACTTTAATACACCAGAAAGGTTTAGGCATATTGACCTTGTTGCAAGCTGCCTTCTTACTTCCACTGAGCGCCTGACTCGTATATTTTATATTGATCATTAGATTACTTCTGTCACATGGGAATGGTCATGAATGGATTGAATCTGGACAGTCCCTGCTGAACTAGCTGAATTTCGGTCTATCTATGGCCAACTTAAGATTGCACGTCTTTTGTTTTGATGGACCATTACCTTTGCCGTTACCACCACCATGACCAATTGCAGTCTTTGTGAAATTCAAACCTGGAACTGTGCTCCCACCATTGCTTTCCATCTAGACTTGTTCTTTACCAGGTTAATGTTCTGCTTTAAGTCACAACTGCCTTTCATTTTCTGGATGTCATCCATCCATCATGGTCTTCTCTATTTCTTATGCCTTTACCTTGCTCCACAATCTTCCATAGCTCCTCTCAGGCCAAGTTTTTTTCTCAGATAAAGTAGCAATTTATTTACGTTTTATTGTTTTATCAGTGTTCCTTCCAACAAACATGGTTTTGCTGCATTGACTCTGCAGCATCGCATGGTAGCCATGTTATCTCAAACTGATTTTCAAGATCTTCCTGGAGCACCACAACTGAAAACTTGTGATTTTATTTTTAAGAGACATTGTTAATACGTTTCTGTGCCATACCTTAAACTGGACCAGACCTGCAATCTGTTCTTTGGGCTTAGAGGGTGATTGTTCTTCATCAGCTCTTTGTGCCTCCATAAATTTTTTTTTTGGCCTTTGACATCATCCTCATTTTTCAGGTTTTCATTGATCCATATGCCAAGGTAATGGAAGTTGGTTACTTTGTTCTTTCATTTCCAAGCAATGTGCTTTGGAAGCAATCACCGGGCGCCGGCGAGTTATCACCAGCAGGGACCAGGTGATTGACAGCTGCGGCCGCTAATGGTGGTAAGGGAAGGGCGCACGCACCTTGCGTGCCCCCTACCCAGAAATGCAAAATCATGTATATATACATGATTTTGCGCACCGCTGCCGCCCTGCATGAGTGTTTCTGCTATAGGGCGGACAGGAAGCAGTTAATGATTACAGAGCTGCATTCATTTATGTCTTTTATATATCTGCCTAAGGTTTAGCTTTAGGCAATTATATAAGGTCAGTGGTCTAGCTTAGCAATTAACCTCTTCATGCCGGCCGCACACAAATGTGCGGCCTCCCGGCGTCTGGGCGTAGACGCCGAGCGGCCACACAATTGTGTGCAATTAAGAAAAAACATGTGTTGAGAGCGCGCACCCTGCCAGCTCACGGAAAGGTCCCGGTCTGCTCTTTCGATCGGGACCTTTCCCGATCATGTGACTGCCGTGATGATGCGTCACAGCGGTCACATGATCCCTAAACCCCGCCCCGCCTGTCCCACCTTCCAGCTTCTGAAACTCTTAAAGGGCCTGGATGCGCTGGTGGGAAAGGGTTAATAAAGAAGTGAAGGAGCACAATGTGACCATATACTGTACATTCAGACTAATATACACATACTATATTCTCAAAGTTATTTTATGACTATAGGCCACAGATATGTGGTCCTTTGATGACATTATCAGACAAGCCGAGCAGAAAGAGACTGGAGTGAAATGCATGATAATAATTAGCATCTGGCAGATTTATAGGGATGTGAAGGACACTGATAACTCCCTCTGGAGATTCTGGAGCTACACAAATTTTCGATTAATTTAACAGACCATTGGATTCACTGTTGGATTATATAGCAGAATGAGAAAAGAAGTTTAATGGGGGTAAACGCCACTTTATCTGAACATTTAAGTGGTGATGTTATCCATTTATTAAAATAAGAGAGAATAGGTATAAAATATATTTAAACCCAGGAACAAAAATGCAATATATTGCAGCATATCAGTGCTGGATATGGCTGCATTACTTTTCTTTTTCCACATTTTTTAAACTTTATTTTCAGACAGTGATTCTGCCAGTGAAGGTGCTTCCTGTTCTAGGGTGACAACACTGATGCGATATACCGTACTGTATCCATTTCGGAGAAAAGTTCCTTAGGATGGGACTGCAGAAACCTCCCCCCCTCCTCTTTTCCCTAACATACTGGGAGACTTTTTTTAGTCTGCAGAGATAAATGCGAACATTGTTAACTGATAACAATGCAGCACAGATTTCTGGCAGGATCAACAGGAATTGTTTGCACTTATCAAACAGCTATAACAATATTTTTCAATTGCATATTTAAATGACCAAAGTAGACCAAATAAGAGAAGTTTACATACCCTTTAACCCAGTGGTTCTCAACCTTCCTAATGCCGTGACCCTTTAATACAGTTCCTCATGTTGTGGTGACCCCCAACCATAAAATTATTTACCCAGTAATTATAATTCATGAAGTGTCGTTTTACCTCCAATACTGCTGCTTTCAACACAGTAGCTGCTTTTAACAGAGTAGCTGCTTTCAACACAGCAGCTGCTTTCTACACAGTAGCTGCTCTTTACATATCGGAAATATGTGTTTTCTGATGGTCTTAGGCGACCCCTGTGAAAGGGTCGTTCGACCCCCAAAGGGGTCGCGACCCACAGGTTGAGAACCACTGCTTTAACCCCTTTACCACCACCCAATACATATGTGTGGCAGCAAAAAGGTAGGCCTTACACTTTCGCTGGCAGGCCCTGCGCTCCACTTTTAAACCCAGGTTCACATATGTGCGGCCGTGAGGGCTGCGGTTTGCGCAGGCACGAGAGCCCATTAATTTGAACGGACTCCCGTGCCCTGGGACAGGCAGGGAAGAAGTCCCTGCACTTCTTTGGACATCGCAGCCCGCATGGGAACCAAAGTTCCCAGTACGGTTGCAATTTTCAGTGCAGGCGGCGTGCCATTAGAATTAATGGCACCCATTCGCAGGTTCCGCATTCCTCTGTGTGGGTGCTGCAGGTATTTCTGCGTGTTCTGCAGCAGCACCACCCGCACAGATGTTAACCAAGGCTTAACCATTAGCCGCCCGGCCTATAGCCATTTGGCGGCCGCAAAAATGCTTCAGCTTTCCGGTTGCACACCATTTGGCGTGCTCCCGCACATGCGCGGTTCGCGCGGTTGCAGAGCCGCGCAGCAGCGCGATCTGTCACCGGCCGTGTACCTCGGATGCGGCCGGTGACAGATCTTAGTACCGGCCCCCCGTTGCCGGTACCATGTGACCTGCTGTGACCAATCACAGCAGGTCACATGACAGTTGTATACAATGGATGGCTTTATTCATGCCATCCATTGTATACTAGTGCCTAGCTGTGAATGGTCACAGCAGGTCACATGCACATGTCATGTGATTAGCTGTGGCCAAATCACAGCTAAGCACAAAAAAAAAAAAAAACCTGAATGAATCGATTTCATTCAGGTTAATGCTTGCTTATAGCAAAGTAATTCTTTGCTATAAGCAAATTGTGTAAAAAAAAAAATACTGATCACTTCCCCAAAGTAGTACAATGTTACTATGGTAACATTGTACTACTTTGGTCATGGTAAAATATGAAAAAAAAATCTTAAAAAAAATTAAAAAAATAAAAAATAATAAAAAAAATATATATATATTTTTTTTTCATACTGTCACCAGTCAGTGTCCCTGTTCACCGCCATGCCAGTTATATGATGACGCTGTACTGCACTGGTGACAGTATGTAAAAAAAAAAATAGTGAAAATAATGTTTTTAATTTTTTCATTTTCCGAAAAATTATGACAAAAAAATACAACTTCAAAAAACTCGCCATTCCTCTTATGAAGTACGTCGGACTGTCTACTCTGCAAAAAGGGGTCATTTGGGGATATCTGTACTATTCTGACATTCTTGGACCTCAAGAAATTAGATTGGCTGTCAGTACTTCAGGATTGATCAATTTTCAGATCTATACCATAGTTTGTGAACACTATAACTTTCCTATAAACTAAAAAATACATCCTAATTTGGGTTATTTTCACCAAAGACATGTAGCAGAATACATCTCGGCCTAAATTTATGAAGAACAATTATTTATTTGTAAACTTTTATAACAGAAACAAAGAAAAACGTGGGGTTTTTTTTCAAAATTTTTGGGTTTTTTTTGTTAATTTAGCAAAAAATAAAAACCCCAGCAGTGATTAAATACCACCAAAAGAAAGCTCTAGTTGTGTGAAGAAAACGATAAAATTTTAGTTTGGGTATAATGTTGTATGACCACGGAATTGTCATTCAAAGTGTGAGAGCGCTGAAACGTGAAAAATGGCCTGGGCAGGAAGGTGTAAAATTGCCCGGTATTGAAATGGTTAAACCCAGGTGGCCAGACCATTTTTGCAATTTTTCCATTGCTTTTTTATTTTTCCCTTACAGCTTTCAGAGTTTGTAAAAGGCCCTTCAAAACCATATATTTTCAGAAAGCACATGACCAGTAGAATAAAAAGAAGGTGATGCTGATTTTTAGGACCCAATGATATTCGTGAAAATTTTTATCAACAATATTTTTGCTAAAAATACACTAAAGTCTTTATTGGCAGATACAAATTTGATAAAATTCCCAGTAAATTACTACTAAATATAAAAATTTACCCTGTATTGAGTTAATAAATATCAAATATTTGTAAATTTTATATTGCACCTTTTTGAGAAATGGTGAAAATTGAACACACGTAAAACTGTAAATAACCAAATTTCTCAAAACATCTGGAGGTTTTCATTTTTCACCTACTGCTTTCAGAGTTTGTAAGAAAAAAACCCCAAACCATATATTTTCAGAAAGCACATGACTGGTAGAATAAATAGGAGGTGCTACTGATTTTTAGGGACCCATGATATTTGCACACATGTTTATCAAATCAAAATGTTTGCTAAAAAACACTAAAATCATTATTAGCAGATACAGACACAGCAAATTTTACAAACTTCCTGCTAAATTCTTACTAAATCTGAAAGCTTAAACTGTACTGAGTTAATAAATACCAAATATTTGTAAATTTTAAATTGCAGCTTTTTTGAGAAATAAAGAGAATTGAACGTATGCAATACTGTAAATAACCAAAGTTCTCTAAACATCTCATTTTTCACTTACAGCTTGCAGAGATTGTAAAAGACCCCCAAACCATATATTGTCAGAAAGCACATGGCCAGTAAAATAAAAAGAAAGTGCTACCGATTTTTTTAGGCCCCACAATAGTTGTGCAAATTTTTAGCAAATTGCTATTCTCAGTAAAAAAAAAAAAAAAATCCTTATTTGCACGCAAAACCACAACATAACTTACGCAATTTTTGTTAAATTCCTATTAAAGCTTCACTCAATGGGGTGTGCTAAAGTGTACGCCCATGGAGGGCTGTGTTTATATGCATGGGGATGCACTGGTATTCTGTACATCCCTGTGCAGGCAATCCTATTTATGTCAACTGGAATACAGCAGCTAGAAGGACAGATCTGACATCCGTGTAGTTGCATGACAAACGCAGACAGCGTGAGCTCAGGGACATGCACCCACATGGATGTCAAGTTGGGAGCAGTGGCTGTTTCGATGCAGCTGCTGCATCCCTATTGATATGGATGGGACTGCCTGCTCAGGAACGCATGGAACACCTGTGCATTCCCATGCAGCCGCTGTGTCCCAATTGACATCAATGAGAACACCTGTGTATCCCTGTGCAGCTAAACATGACCTCACTGTAGTATGCCCTGCATGAACCACGCTTTAGGCCTAGTTTAGACTGGCGGTTGGGGGCCACAAAAATGTTTGACTGAGCTCCGTTTTTGCCACCTGCCAAATGCCCCCCCTTAAGCTGGAATAGGCTGTGGACATGGTGCTGATGCTGTGATGCTTCGCTCCCATGGCAAAGTTGACCCAACTTGTAGCAATGCCATTCAGCGAACACTACACATTCATGTCAATGATAGGAAATGCCGTAAAATGCCCTGCAACCTCATGCAATGCATGCGGTTGCGACGCATTTGTTGGTAAACTGGGATTAAAGCGGGTGGTGAGGAGGCGTCGCATCGCTTCCTCACCTCCTGTCAGTAGCCGCTGGAGCACGATCCGAATGTGGATTGGGCTTCAGAGGCAAGGGAGATTTATATGCATGTCTAAATCTACCCGTACCATGTTTTTTATTATTATTTTTTTTTTATGTACAGGTACATTTTTATTTTTAAATATTTTTTACATTTTGTGTGTGTTTGTGTGTGTGTGTGTGTGTGGGGGGGGGGGCATCAGGGGTCTAAACAGACCTCTAATGTCTCTTTTAATATTAGAATTTGTTTGATGATCTGAATCATTTAAGAGTGACAAACATGCCACAAAAAGAAAAAATCAGGAAGGGTGTAAATACTTTGTCACAGCAGTGTATGTGCCTCTGTGCGGCCAATCTTTGTGTGCTAAGAGCAGGATCACTGAGCACGCCCAGTACAAAAGATGAGCTGTGGAAGACAGCTCTCAGTTCAGACTAAAGATCGGTAGCCATTGTGACCAGCTTCACAACATGTGACTACTGTGACAGTGGTCACCTGATCACCATTCCTTCCCACCTCCAGGATGCTAAGAACTGTTTAAAGGGAAATTTTGGAAAGGGGTTAACATTTTTTTTTATTCCTCTGTGTAAATATGGCATTCTGGGAACAATATGTATTCTGCTTGAGGGAAGGGATAAGCTATGACCTCATCATTGTGATTATGTTTGTTCATTGCTCACTTGTCAGGCTGGGGTTGACCAAGTTTAAATGATTAACTGCAGTAGAGAATAGTGAGGTCACCAACACGGTTCTACTGTTTGCATGGGTAGCTAGAATCACAAGACTGGCTTAACAGAATTACAATTCTTTGAGCAGGTAAGATTATTCACCTATCTTCATTATAGAGGTGTAGTTAGCTGCTTGCCTGGAGTTCAGGTTTTAAAATACAGTATATTTTAAGACAACACAATAAAATATTTATACCAAACACTTCACTCTGCTGCGGTATCCCAGTAGCAATCATATCCTTTTATTTTCGTTCCCATCAGGAAGCCTCAATTCCCAATTCTATGCTCCAAATTTTCTTCATAACCCTTCCAAACAATAATTGGGAATTAAAATCTGATGTGTACCTGAAAGTATAATTTCCCTCAATAAGAAGAGAGGCGGAAGCTCGGGAAGGCAAAGAAGTGCCATCAATTTAATTACAAAGTTTTAATTCGTCACCGGCACTTTTTCAAGCATCTAAGTTAATCAGGCTTTCCTGACAGAGGTAATCAATTGTTCAGCAGTCTGCTTTCCCCTTAATTACTGTTGCACTACATTACATTTTCAAAATGTCAAGCATCCTCTTTTGTAGTCACCATAAATCACTTTCTGCGTTACACCGCAAGTGTGCCGAAGTCAGGAGCCTATTATTCCATCATACGCGACCTTGAATGTACAAAGTGGAAATTGATCACAATGTGTGATCACAAGGAACCTCTAATATTTGTTCTGAAACAGGATGCTGTGCTTGTGTTTGTTATTTAAACAGTTTATATTACTGATGGCGAGCAAAGGTTGGGCGGAAGACTGGAAGCCTATGGCTGGGGGGGATGGGGGGACAAGAACCAATTAGCTCTTTCTTGGTAGGGACAGGTTTCTGTTAGCTAAAGAAATTGTACCCCCCACAGGGGCGGACTGACAACTCATGGGGCCCCCGGGCAATAGGGGATCATGGGGCCCCTGTGCCCTGCCCAAACTCAAAATAGCCTATGAAAAAGGTACCAGGGGCATCTCATGGGGCCCCCTACTGACCTCGGGCCCTCGGGCAGTGCCCGAGTTTTCCAAATGGTCATTCCGCCCCTGACCCCCCAAACTAGTAATGGTGTGAGTGGTGGGCACGGTGAAGTGGTTGTTCCTAAAGGACAAGGTTCATTGTGACACATCTTCACATCTTCCATCTTTCTTTTTTGAGAAAGTACAAGATTGTGTGTTTTCATAACAGCAAATTCTGAACATGAAATCAGAGCACTTTAAAACAAGCCCAATATTCACCTCTGTGTTTATAGGCATTGTGGAGAAATTCATTGTGACACATCTTCGCATCTTCCAGTATCATCTTCCTTAGTGGCTCTTGGCATTTGGTCAGATGACACCTTCCGGCCAAAAAGAAAATTGGTGTTCGAAAAACTTCCCACTGCTAGGAGCTATGATTGCAGGTCTGAACAAGGTAGCTATGCAATGACCAGCATACTGTATGTCATCCAATACAGATCCCGCTCAGATAGATATCTAAATGGTGAAGTGTCTCCACTCAAGGCCACCAGCCCAGTATATCTTACTAGTATTGGCAGCCCAGTCCTCCCTTTGCAAGCACACATAGGAAAACAATTTCATTTTGGGCTAGTCCAAAATTGGAAGATCTTTTTTGAGAAAGTACAAGATTGTGTGTTTTCATAACAACAAATTCTGAACATGAAATCAGAGGACTTTAAAACAAGCACACTATTCATCTTTGTGTTTATAGGCATTGTGGAGAAATTGTCAAAATTCAAAATGCAGGCATTGACATCTTAGCTTTTTTTCTATTAGAAGAGAATCTTAGAAGCCTGCTGGCCCTTTAATATAAATAGTCAAAAAATGTTTCTAAGCTTTTAGAAACCAAAAGAAACCTGTCTTTGTTGTGGTCTTTAAAGTAGTATCTAAGGCTTTATTTTTACCAATACATTTTTATTCCCAAATTGAGTACAACACCCTAAAGGAGAAATATAGGTTTATGAAAAAACTCCCCTTCTCATCTTTATACCTACTGCTAAGCTGTCCTACATGGCCTCTAAGACTGAGAACTAAGTGATTAAATGACCATTGATCATTCTGCCCCCAGTTTGCTTGGCGTGGAGAGCAGTGACTGTCAGTCACCACTCTCCACTCTTTTACTCTAGCGCTCACTGGAGTACCAGGCTGCACAGGGGCACAGAAGTTCAGCTGAATGCTGAGAGGTGGAGCCAGCTGTCAGTCAAGTAGTCAGGTGGATCCTGACAATATTGTCGGGATCCTTCCAAAACCTGGAGCGGCTGTGCTTCATGCATGAGCGGCAGGAGAGGTGGGTGCATGCATGAGCGGCAGGAGAGGGGGGTGCATGCATGAGCGGCAGGAGAGGGGGGTGCATTCATGAGCGGCAGGAGAGGGGGGTGCATGCATGAGTGGCAGGAGAGGGGGGTGCATTCATGAGCGGCAGGAGAGGGGAGTGCATGCATGAGTGGCAGGAGAGGGGGGTGCATTCATGAGCGGCAGGAGAGGGGGGTGCATGCATGAGTGGCAGGAGAGGCAGGAGCAGTTCCATGCATTTCAGTCCTGGGTGCTGGCCAGCCATGTCCTGACACTGGATCAGGCAGTTGATGGGTAAGCCAGACCTCTGACCCTCTGTTTCAGCAATGGCAGCTCCCATATATCAATGCTGATAGGTTCCATTGAAGGCTCTGTCTTTGTCCGTGTATAATATTCACACAGCAATGGATCATTTTTCTGGTTTATCCTTAGGCTTATGTACACTTATTAGTCTATTAAAATTTAACATAGGCGGCTGCTTGCCTTCATTAACTGAAGCAGTTCTAAGCAATTTAATTGTCTAAGCTCCAATGAACTTTATGCTTTAATCTGAGAGCTAAAGTTTGCAAGTATAAAATTGTGAAAGTTGATTTATCGGAGTTGTGTTTAACCCTTTCTGCTTTCGTTTTAGTTTTTGGCATATAGTGCTATCTGGACATGAGCGACCAATAGGACTTCAGCTGCTGAGATCCTGGATGCTCCAACACACCAAGCCAGTAGCTGTGATGAGAATTGTGCATGACTGGACCAGGGGTGACTGACAACGCATGGGGCCCCCGGGCAATAGGGGATCATGGGGCCCCTGTGTCCTTGCCCAAACTCAAAAAAGCCTATGGAAAAGGTACCAGGGGCATCTCATGGGGCCCCTACTGACCCCGGGCCCTCGGGCAGTGCCCGTGTTTCCAAATGGTCAGTCCACCCCTGATCCAGACACATCCACTACCTAGAGTGGTTGTAAAGGCTGACGTTCTTTTACCTTCCTGCATTCTTTGTAAGAAAGTAAAAAACCTTCTAGACCCCCTAATACTCACCTAAGCCCCCTCTCCATCCAGCCATGTGCACTGGAGTCTCAGCTATCCCAGGACCCTCTCTTCTCATTGGCTGAGACAACAATGGGAGCCATTGGGTGCAGTGGCATATTTAGGTTTTGTGCTGCCCAATCGCACCGCACACAAATCACATATGATTTGCACAGGAATGCGGTGCGGTTCTTGTGCGAATCACATGCGATGTACCGCATTGCATATATGTGAACCCAGGCTTATTCTCCATCAATAATCCAGACCAGAGGCGGACTGACAACTCATGTGGCCCCTGGGCAATAGGGGATCATGGGGCCCCTGTGTCCTTACCCAAACTCAAAAAAGCCTATGAAAAAGGTACCAGGGGCATCTCATGGGGCCCCCTACTGACCCCGGGTCCTCAGGCAGTGCCCGAGTTTCCAAATGGTCAGTCCTCCCCTGGACTGGACTTAGAATGGTATTAAACCCAAAAAAGCAAACAATTATATTGCAGCTTACCAATTCTTAGATGCGATGGCTGCATTCACTTTTTTTAGGCTTTCCTTCTTTTATTTTTACCTGGTCAGTAAGTCTGTTATTTTTCAACGGAACAAGCTGTTCTGCTTATGTAGCAGTTAGAGGGTTGAGACAAACTAATTCCCACTAAGAGGGGTACTTATAATCATCAGCTTTTATTTAGTTTTGTAAAACTTTTATCCCAAAAGTAAAAAAAACTATTTGCTATAACTGCTTACAAGGGTTATTTACCAAGGCTGGAGAGTGAACAATCTGGTTCAACTTTGCATAGAAACCAATCAGCTTCCAGGTTTTATTGACAAAGCCTAATTGAATAAGCTGAAGTTAGAAGCTGACTGGCCATCAAACACTGCTGCAGCAGATTCTGAGTGCTCCAGTTTTAGTAAATCCCCCCCAAAGTGTTAGCCGGGGTTTGACTTCAATGTGTTAGTGTGTCTAAATCTGCTAGTACATCTAACACTCTCCTCCCCTCTAGATTAACAATACTGCTGTCCAAAGATGTTTCTGTTGCTTCTTCATCCAGAGTAGTGGCGCTATAATACAGGAGGTCAGTTACTGACCAGCAAGAGAGAATGTCACCAGCACACCGAGGATCACCAATATGGGTCCAAAAGTTTTAATGAACGATCACATAGTTACAGCAAGGCAACGTTTCAGCATCTCGTAGGACCCTTTCATCAGGCATGTGATGTCATGTTGCCTTGCTGTAACTATGTGATCATTCATTAAAACTTTTGGACCCATATTGGTGATCCTCAGTGTGCTGGTGACATTCTCCCTCGCTGATTCTGTTTGGTTCCAGCCAAAGGTCGCTGCAGCACCCACTTATACACACACCGCCATTTTTGACACAGGAACGTGTGCGTTTGGATTGTACACTTGCGTTACTGGTCAGATCACAAGGCGAAAACAGAGGGAAAAATACTAAAAAAAAGAACAAACCAAATGCAGCCACCACATCTAAGGTTTAGTAAACTGCAATATATTACATTTATGGGATTGGGTTTAACAGGTTCTGTACTGCCCTATAGCAGAAATACTGCTACAGGGCCCTACGGGTGCGCAAAATCACGTGTGTGTGTGTGTGTGTGTGTGTGTGTGATTTTGCAGTTCCAGGTAGGGGGCGCGTGCTGTTAATCACCAGGTCCACGCCAGCACCCAGCGATCTCCGAGAATTACCGAAGGGGGAGAGACCTGTGTATAAACAACACAGATCTCTCCCCTGTCAGCTCCTGCACACTGCTTTGTATGGCTCTGCATAGCATAGCTATGCATAACTTTCACTGATCTCCACTTTCCTATAGCAGTTGCTTATTGGATGGAATTAACATTTGTATATGTGGCAGAATTAATGTGCAGAAACAAGGATGGAAATGTGTGTGTGTCAAATAAATAAATATGCCTATTTTAAAGAAAGAGTATGGCTCCTGAAACACATAGTAGTAGTAAGTAGTATGATCACCCCTTGTGGTTACTGCACAGCAAGAAGGCTGATTGGCACAGGACCCATATAACAATGGTGATCACTGTAGTAGAAGTGACCAGGCGTGGACTGACCATTTGGAAACTCAGGCACTGCCCGAGGGCCCGGGGTCAGTAGGTGGCCCCATGAGATGCCCCTGGTACCTTTCATAGGCTTTTTCGGGTGTGATTTGAGTGTGGGTGGGGACACAGAGGCCCCATGATCCCCTATTGCCCGGGGGCCCCATGAGTTGTCAGTCCACCCCTGGAAGTGACTATTACACTGATTCTCCGCTTTCACAGTGGTCCCACAGGTATGGCATATGTATACTTGCAGTTAGCATACGTCATACTACTGAGAGCAGAGTATCGACTGTCTTTTCCCTTCCTGTGCAGTCAGCTCCCTACTGTTGCCACTCTCTTATATCTTGGGCTCACTAGACAAACCTACTGTATATGTTGCCATCCTTGGGCCCAATTTCACTACAGTACATTAAGTTCCTCCCTAGTGGACAGTTGGTTGCATCACGTAGTAAAAGGAGAACCTAATTACATTTTGACTGTCTGCAGAATAAAACCACCACTCTTAGCACACCAACAGGGCCCCAACCTTAGCCGGTGAAGTTCTAACTTAGACACTGCTCCTCTCATTCACCTTATACTTCCCCTTGTTTATTGCTCATTTTGTCTGCTAACGAGTCTAGGCCTAGCACAGTCATCGATATATTACGTGGGCTATTCAAGGTGGTGTTGCTACTCCTTATGGTGATCTGGGCTAACCACCTACATAAAGGTTGTGTATGTTCCATATTTTCTCTGTTGACTATTACTCATTCAGAGTGCTGATTTGAGTATTTGTAATTGATTTTGAATTTGCATCTGTATAAATACTACTGCCACAAATAACAAGAAATAAGTTAATTCTTTATATGCCTCTTGTTTCTCATTGTCAAAGGCTAGATACAGAGTGTTGAGGAATTTGTACGTGTGTTCAATCTTCTAGACAAACGGAGAAAAGAACCAGAACCCAGGTGTATCAGTAGGGTAGAGGTCTGCTGAGCGGGTGGCAAAGAACCTATCTTTACTCCTACAGAAGTAGCACTACATGCAAAAACATCCATACCCAGAATTCAGCTTTAAAGGATAAGTTCACCTTTGGGAACATGTTACATGTTCCACCCATATTTAGGGTGGGACATTTAACATGTTTCCATAGCCGCAGCCATGCACTTCACCCTCCACCCACACCCACCCCCAACAGATAGTACAGGAAGAAGTCTCCCCACACTATCTGTCAGATTTGAAAACAGCGCAGCTCCGCCCACACGACCGCGTCACTCATTCACAGAGTTCTGTGAATGAGTGCCTACAAGTCCCAGCAGCCTTAGCGGCTGTCAGCTTGTAGTTTTCAATTAGTTCATTGAAGCTTCCTATTAGTATATCTGCTTGACTGTACATCCAGTATGGCAAACAGATATTCTGACAGGTCTGCAGGAGACCTGCATGGCATCAGCCATCTACTGATCACTAGTGAAATGCTTTACAGACTCCTTTGGACAAAAATAATAAATGCACATTTTTTTAACTGCAAAAAAAAGTGCATTTATCATTTTTGTCCAAAAGGTGAACTTATCCTTTAATGTCATGTCTGGTCTTCAGTCATCGCTTGAGTTTGGCGTTACGTGTAACTGGGCAATAAATAATGTAGGCAGATCAGGAGAGAAATCTGGGATAGCCAACAACTGGAGTCCCCAGAGTAAGTAAGAAACCAGCATGATATTCAACTTGCCAGCATGGACAAAACTGAAAATTCAGTCTTAGGACTTGGTATTGACATAAGCAAGCCTAAGGAACCTATACAAAGACATTTCCAAAAAGAGCCAGCAGAGGGCGGTATGTACACAGTTTACCTGTGTGTAGACATAAAGGGGTCTATGTATCAGGGCTCTCACCCAAGATTATACTTTTCTAATTAAATGTATGAAAATGTGTAAATTTGGGTAGAACATTATATGTGTCTTGGGTCAAAAAATTGATAAATAGACCTTTAGGGCCAGTTCACACTACAAGCTTTTAGTTGCTTTTTTTTCTGCATCCAAATGCACAGAAAGTAGGTTATATGGTTGTCAATGTCATAGCTCACATCAGTGTTTGCAGTTCCAGTGCGTTCTGGATACAGAAAAAAAGTAGAACAGGTTGCATTTTTTCAGCACAGGACTGTACTGGAACGTGGTAAAACGCATCAAAAACGCACCTGAACACACCAAAAATGCACTGGAATGCACATGCCCCTATCTAAATTGAGGAAAAAAAGAGGGGAAAAAACTAAATGGAATGCATTAAAAAAATGCACTGGAACACGTAAAAAAAGCATTAAAAACGTGCATGCAAAAATGCATCCGGAACGCATCTGGACTGCGTCTCTATAGTGTGAACTGGCCCTTAAGCAAAACACATTAGAGAAGAATTCTGGACAAAATTAAAACATGACATACAGTATATGATGCAGTCTATCAACAACATTACCTATCGGTTTTTTTTCCAGTTCCCCTCTAACATAGTTTAATTACCTGTTGATCTTGCCAGCAAATATTTTTCCACTTCCATTAGGCCTAAATCACATTTTTAGCATTGTCCTGCACTGTGATCACACACAGTTACTATAATGCAAGTTCATTGTGGTGTGCCACATAAAAAAAAAATGTATTAACAGGTCAAGCCATCTGGCAAAATTGGCAATTGCAGGCAATGATATAGCTATGTATAAAATCATTAGCTGGAGTTGGATTTAATTCGTTTTTTTTTTTTATCTAAAGTAAATCTAAAACTAAAGGTGGGAATACACGATTAGAAAATCCACCGATCGGTCATCCAACGATCGAGAGGCATTTGTTCGTTGGTTGAAATTGTGGCCCACGTTAACCAATCTAAAAAAAATCGTTCGTCGGGAAATATATAGTGTTGACATCTTCCGTACAAGTTGAAGTGATGCAGCGTACGTGTGACCTTGTAGCCACACCCTTCCGCCCAGAACGAGCGATATACACAACAATTACCAGCAATGAGTATAATATAGGTTATTACATTATCTATATACATAAATAGCGATACATATAATACATGTAATTTTCTGTAACCTCCCTGGCGGTATTCCCGAGTGTAGCTTGGGGTAAAATTTCAGCACCACAAGCGGTAACCCCGAGCTACACTCGGGCTTACCATGCGGCGCTGCTCCGTGATCCCTCGATCACTTACCTTGTCCTGCGCTCCCGCGATGTCCCTCCTGCAGTGTCCCCGGCAATATAATCCGGCAGATGCCGGCATCTGTCATCTGGGTTCCATTCCCTGCGATGTCAGACGTACGGGGGATGGAACGGCGGGAAATTTGAAAATGACAAAAAGTGACATTCACTAAATACACTAAAATCACATAGTAAAACATTACTGTATCAAACCATTTCACATACATTTTGTCCCGAGTGCTTTGTCCTGTGCCCTGCCTGCATTTTTACTGTTCTTTCTGCCTGGAAACTGAGAAACGTCCATGGTTCCCAAAAAGTGTCCCTTTAGGACAAAAGCGGTTTTAGACCAGCTAGAGAACAGCGATAGTAAATTAGAACACTTGCAGAATTGAGTGATAATGATTTGTGGGGAAATTCGTCATCAGACACTGAAAACGATTTTGCGACTTTGCTCAGCGATGTGCGAACTTGGCGCTCTATTTCAAATTTCAGTGTTTTTGGTTTGATTATATTATTGAATTACATTTATTATTATTATTATATTATTATTTTTTATGATTATCTATTAAATTATAATTTATGATTTCGTGTTTCAAATTTTATCATACCCGGGATGTTTACTAGACTCTTGTTCGGACAGATTTCAGTGAGTTATTCCTAAGAATTACAGGCCTACAATATAAAACGCCAAATTTCCATGCAAAATAATGGTACCGCTTTCAGCACCAAAAATCTGAAATAATCATACCGCCAGGGAGGTTAAAGTGCTCCTCTTGAAAAAAGTGCTTCTCTTGTAAACAGGTGCTCTTCAAATTTTAGATTTTGATATGTGCTTACCTCAAATGAAGCCTAACTATCAATTAGGAAACCACAGCTTTTGATTGAAACCAGGATAAAACTTAAATTTATCAGTGGTATGTAGGATACTGGATGGAATTCTCCTTTTTATCCACTGGGGTTTGTTTGGTAATCTACTCCACTTTTGAATGGATAGGATTACATGGATCCAGGGGCGGACTGACCATTTGGAAACTCGGGCACTGCTCGAGGGCCCGGGGTCAGTAGGGGGCTCCATGAGATGCCCCTGGTACCTTTTTCATAGGCTTTTTTAAGTTTGGGCAAGGACACAGGGGCCCCATGATCCCCCTATTGCCCGGGGGCCCCATGAGTTGTCAGTCCGCTCCTGCATGGATCTCTCCCTCTTAGGCTACGTCCACACTAGCCTTGTTTGCAAGTGGCAGAAAGGCAATTGGGAAGCGTTTTTACCGCTTCCCAAACGCCTCGGACAATTGTGCCCATTGCAGCACATGGTGCTGTTCTAACAGGAGCGGTAGCGGCGTGGTGTGGTGCGGCAAAACAGACGCCTCTGGTCGAGTCAGGAGGCGTTGAAGCCTCCTATTCTAGTCTATGGTGCTGCCCGGCCGGCGTTTGCGGTGCGGTTGCGACGCGGTTGCGGGGCGTTTGCGGAGCGGTAACACCATTCAAACATCATTATAGGCGTTTGTGGAGCATTTTTAACGCTCAGCAAACACCTAGCAACTGCCGCTGAACCGCGCATGCGGCGTTTGCGGAGCATTTGCAGAGCTTTAAAAAACGCTCCGCAAACGCCTGACCAACGTTTGCGAAAAGCGTAGCACTTTATTGGGAAATTAAGTAATATTAGCAATTAATTGTTTCTTATTATATTCATTTAGTGTACTGTTGGTGGGATCTCATCACAACACATATGTATTTGTT
The DNA here is from genome assembly GCF_062004578.1 of Staurois parvus. NCBI lineage: Eukaryota > Metazoa > Chordata > Amphibia > Anura > Ranidae > Staurois > Staurois parvus. The sequence continues at coordinate 3,878,249 of NW_028317958.1, read as the reverse complement.
TTTTTGGTATTTATTTAGAATATCAGCACATTTAGAGTATTAAGAGGAGCACTTTAATGCTAAAAAAAAACCGCTAGTGTGCATGGGAGCCTAAATGTAAAATTGTTGTTTTTTTTTTTTTATAGCGCAAAAAATAAAAACCGCACAGACGATCAAATACCACCAAACGAAAGCTCTATTCGTGGGAAAAAAAGGATGTAAATTTAATTTGGGTGCAGCGTTGCATGACCGCACAATTGTCAGTTAAAGTAACGCAGCGCTGTAACACAAAAAATGGCCTGGTCGGGAAGGGGGGAAATCTTCAGGAGGGCAAATAGTTAATGTACATACCAAGACAGGATAGAGATGACATATATTGGAAGGGGGGAGGGGGTGTGTGAAAGGATTAAAGCAATCCCACAACCTTGGGATCTACTGATCTGGAACTAATGATGATACCATTTATTCATTCGTTAGTTCCACTTCTTCCACTGTTTCAGAGGAAGGGGCGGGCTCTACAATGTAAACACTACACTGTTTACACTTGTAATGGTTATGATTGGTCATCAAAGTAATCACATGGTACTTGGCTCTGTACAATGTGTCTGTAAAGTGAGCCATCTAAATCATTTCGTAGGTCTGTTTCACACCAATGTGTTTTTTATTGCATTTTGCAGAAACGCACTACAGTCCATTTAACATGGTTTCCTACGGGACATGTTCACATCTATGTGTTTTTCAGCTGCATATTTGAAAAGAGTCAGGGACTTTTTTAATCACTTCGAGTCCGGACACTTTCACCCCATTCCTGTCCAGGCCAATTTTCAGTTTTCAGTGCTAACACAATTTGAATGACAAATGTTTATAACCAAAAATTATAATTTTTCAAAAACATTTTCTACAGGGCAACCAGCCATACAAGTTCTTCTTTAACTACTTCATATCCAGACACTTTTACCCCCTTCCTGTCCAGGCCAATTTTCAGCTTTCAGCGCTGTCACGCTTTGAATGGCAATTGCGCGGTCATGCAACATGTCTTGGAAATTCGCTTTAACGAATTTCTCCTTACCGTGAGTACTCGCAGTTGGATGTGCAGAAATCCCCCATAAAGCTGTGCGAATCCCGCTTACCACGACTGCAGCTAAACTACACGATTCCTGCCCATCCAAATACTTTGGTTCTGTTGAATTGTGGGAGAATTGGAGCTCCGTTACCCTAGAATGATCACACGACACTCTAAGGCTGGTTGCAATCCACATAAGGGCTGATTTTAGACCCAGCTCTCTGTTTTATTCAAAATACACACATGCCCCCCACATGAATAAAGTCAATCCCCTCCCACCGAACAATGCAATGGGGATTGCCTATACAGAGGATGTACATTCCAATTGGAGCATAGCCTTTGCTATTATCTATCACTGGTCCTCCCCCATGAGTCTTCTGAGGTCAGCAGACTTCCTCCCCTTCCCCCCTATGAGCCATCTGAGGTCATATTTCCTGTCCTACTAGCTTCTATTGGTATGTAAAATTCTCTGCACAAGCACTCCCTAAAAATATCAGTCTGTACCTGGATGGGCCCGATACGATCTTTATTAAAACACATCCATCCGAGATACAGTTCAGATTAGTAATGGGTTGTAAGATATGCATAAGCCTACACACGGAGTTCACACCGCTTGCGCATTGCGTTATGAAGCCCATGTGGTACCATGCTGCTGATATGTGGATACAGGCCCACGGTCTACTGACAGCAGCATTCGCATGGAATGCCGTGGTGGTATACACGCCGGTCTATAAGCGCAGATCTGCCATCTCATCCATTACCAAGCTGAGTACTGTAATACATACATTGTACATGCGCATGGCCCAATTGCAGCCTTCAGAGCTTTAATTAAGCCACACGAGAGACATATGAATAACACGAATATATGACACATTTAAAGTTCGACCAATAATACAAAATTTCCATGACATTCCCTCCTGTTTTATCATATTCTCCTCGTGTCCCTTCTTGATCTTCTTCAGCTTGATGGGTGTAGTCTCAAACTTCAAAGAGTTCCTGTAGTTGTCCCTGAGAATAAAGCTCCACGGGGTACCTGAAACAACAAGACCCGACGCAGACTCGACGCAAACAGGCTTGATTGAAGCGATGATCCTCAAGAGCGTTGGAACCTTCACTACAGGAAGGCTCTTGCAAAAACCACAAACAGACTTGTGGTATGAATAAAGCTTGTGATCCCACGGTAGTCTGGGGAGATCCAGCAATAGATTCTCAAATTGCCCCTGCAGACGGGGCCACACAAGGCTGGTCTCGACCCAGACAGTTTTCCAAATCGCAGACACAAACAATGATGAGGCTTGAAGCTTGCTTGAAGGTCTTGGAGAATGTGGTCTTCAGAGAGATAAATTAGAGGGAAGCCAGGACGTAATCTGTAGAGAAGGTGGTTGGTTGGTGAGGTCTTCCCCCGATCAGTGGTTGGAGTGGGATCCCCGGAGCGGGCATGGAGATGTGGTCGTCTGCCCGAGCTTGGCTTACACGGTCGATGAGGCAACAGGAACATCTCACCGCGGCATATAAAAGGCAGATGAAAAAGAGAAGCATCAGGATATACACTCCCACTTCCTTCAACCAAGATCCGATGGAGAACAGGAAATCTCCCAATCCTCCCAAACCCTTGAACGGATTCCAACCCTCACTAGCTATAGCTCTAGCTTTTCCCTGTAGTTCACTAACTTTGTCCATATGGGCCTGGACCTTGTCATCGGTGTCTTCTATCCAAGTACAACAATCCTCTCCGATGAACTCACAGAACCCCCCTTTGGCGGCTAAAAGATAATCAAGGGCCATCTTCTCCTGAAGCACTAAAATTCCCATCTGCCGTTGTTCTTGGGCAATTTCTCTGACAGCCTCTACGGTCTCGTTAAACATACTATCCACGATGACAGAAAAATTGTTCAGGCGCTTCATAAGTTCTATTCCCCATCCTGTCCATGAGGGGAACCAAGCCCATGCCTGGTCGCCCTCAGAGAACAGCTCTCTGCGAACTCTCCCTGCCATCCTTACCTTCTTGTGGACCATCAACTCTTCATGATCCATCACTAAATAGGATGCGGGGACTAGCTTTATGAGGGCACACGAACCTTTCGCGTTCTGGGGAAATGTTCTATAGGCTGCCGAACCACACAGAAAATAGTATGGACCTGTCAGAGCAGAGCAGGAAGAGTTCCTCGTTCGGCCTCTGGCACTGAGCAACAGTTGCACAGACTGGG